>NW_027040558.1:0-600000 GCF_037179485.1 Ochlerotatus camptorhynchus | reverse complement strand
AACAAGAGAGCAATCTGTCAGCCGTTGTCGAAGTATGAGTATAACAAGAGAGCAATCTGCGCGCCGGAGTATGCATGAAAGAAATAATTCGGTCGGTAAATGTGTCTGAAAGAACAGTGTATAATATTAAAAAAGGCTTGGGAAAGTGATAAGACGGAGCACCTGCTCATACTGCTAATAAAGCACAGAAATGGTTTACGGAAAATATTTCGTAAATTTGGGAGGAAGAAATTTGGCCCCCAAGCAGTCCCGATATCAATCCGTTGGATTATTTTGTATAGGGCGTCGTCCAACGGGATTCCAATAGAACCCCTCACACCACACTTAAGTCGCTAAAAGCTAAAATCAAGGCAGTGATGACATCTATGGATCGAAACATTTTAAAACGTGCATACTGCAGTTTCCGGAAGCGTCTAACTACAGTCGTCGAAAGGGAAGGCAATTTTTTTTGAATAAATTTACTTACAACTTCCTTATGTTGCGAAAGAAAATAAATCGCATAAAATTCATTGCTAGAATAACTAACTGGTGTATTTTTTCTCAAATATGCCATTTACTGCAAAAATTCGTCACGCACCCTGTACTACTACTACTACTACTACTACTACTACTACTACTACTACTACTACTACTACTACTACTACTACTACTACTACTACTACTACTACTACTACTACTACTACTACTACTACTACTACTACTACTACTACTACTACTACTACTACTACTACTACTACTACTACTACTACTACTACTACTACTACTACTACTACTACTACTACTACTACTACTACTACTACTACTACTACTACTACTACTACTACTACTACTACTACTACTACTACTACTACTACTACTACTACTACTACTACTACTACTACTACTACTACTACTACTACTACTACTACTACTACTACTACTACTACTACTACTACTACTACTACTACTACTACTACTACTACTACTACTACTACTACTACTACTACTACTACTACTACTACTACTACTACTACTACTACTACTACTACTACTACTACTACTACTACTACTACTACTACTACTACTACTACTACTACTACTACTACTACTACTACTACTACTACTACTACTACTACTACTACTACTACTACTACTACTACTACTACTACTACTATTTCTTCTTCTTCTTCTTCTTCTTTTTTTCTTCTTTCTTCTTCTTCTTCTTCTTTTTTTCTTCTTCCTGACATGTCGCGAGTGCAATATGGAACTGCCTTATTTATCCTTCTATTATTTGCTGATTATTCTCTTTTTCAACTAGCAAATTGTCGTCGCAAGTGATGAGAAATAATTTCTCAAAATTTGGCCAAATGACCAGACTGTTCGGCCTAATGACTATTCCGATTAGTGACCATTCGGCCTACTGACTTTCGGCTTAATAACCCATAATCCCATAATAGTCAGTTATCATATTTTTAATTTTCCTTTGATTTGAACATCAACATCACAGAATTCAGAAGCTCTGCCTTTGGCATATCGAGTTATAGAATCGAAATAACACTACATAGATCATCGACCAAAGAAAGCATCGACTTGTAGAAATATAGACTTATGGGGAGTACGATGGATGGGAAAATAAAGGAACCGCAGAATCCATCGAGTTATAGAAAAAAAATAAGGTATAGAATATCGAGTTGTGGAGAGTTGACTGTTACTTCATAAAGTTAGTTAAGATTATTGTTTCACAATTATTTGAAAAGTCTTTCAAGGACCATATTACGAAATTTGTTCATGTGGTCATTCCTTACCGGTTTGATTCACTTTTTAAACTGAATTATAATGTTAAAAAATGTTACGAGCATCTCTTAAGAATGACTGAACTTTGAATCCAGAATATAACTCGAAAAAGCTTGAACTTGCAATCCCATAAACTTATATACTTTCACAAAACAATCACCGCTTCAAGGTGCAATCAATTCTCGTTAGTCCTTGCGTTGCAATGCTACCATCCTGAAGGCATCTTTCATCGAGTTACCGAACGCATGAGATGAGACGTTCAGTCGTTCTTCACTCAGATCGCACCCATATGCTTTCATATCGATTCCCGCACAATACGAGCCCGAAAAAAAAAAATGAAATCAATCAACCTGCAATCAACGCTCTTGGGTTACACCCATAGTGCTGTCTTTTTGTCTGCTGCTGTTGAAAGAGCATCAACAGCAGCTCCTGACCCAATCGACACAATGATTGATGAGTTGCATTCTTATTGCATTTGCTCGGTGTGCTCGTTCGCTTTTCAGTCGGTTGCGCAAACATTTCCACATACATATGTATGATTGCTACCGGTTGCCAGCTTTTGCTGTTACTGTAATCAAACCGGTGCCAATTGATTGCAACTGCTCGATGTCGATGTCGATAATGATGGGTATCAGGCGGTAAGTGCCTTGTCATCCAATTGTCCCGCTCGGAAGACGGAAGGCACCCATTGTGTCCACCCCATCCAACTAAATTTATGATCATAGACCGGAAAAATTGTACCACCGCAAGTGATTGCAGGGCTGTCAGTGACCGTATTTTATTTATTGATATTATGCTCTTGGATTCGTAGTAATTTTGGGACTCATAAGGGAATCAATTTAAACTGCTGTGCGCTGAGGAAACAACCGCTCGGTTGTAAGCATGAGATAGGGCATATTCTTTCACCCGTAATGACAGGTTTTTCTCCGAAACGAGATCGGTTGTTTTCGATGGAATGGATCTGGAAGAATTTGGTTTTCACACGCAGCATAAACTGGGGAATAACATACAAAGGAAACAATCTTGTAAACATGTGCTCGACCGGGTTCAAGAGAACGAACATGAATGAGAAGAATGAGAGATGGTGCACATGGTGAGAACATAATTGCTACATCGATTATGAGATTTATGAGTGCTAATGACGACGCGGACCGGCGACGGTGTGTTTGGATGTGGTACAAAGGGCTAAATGCGTGATTTAAGGGGAAATTTTCCTAGGCAATCAGGGAAGAGTCTTTTGAACTTTAACGAACAGGAAGTCAAAGTGATTGGTGATGGGATGTCAAGAGAATATTACTTGTTTTCTCAAATCAAAATGATTGCATAATGCATGACTGCGAAATTATTCCATTGTGAATCTTTTGCCATTTGGACAGCAATAAGCGATTGGGTATCGAACCGGTGGAACCATACTATGCGCAGTTCCTAACGATTGAATATTCTCCATCATTTATCTAGTGGATAGTTATAACAAGAACTGTGCGCCTCCACACCACGCCGCCGCCGCCGATGATTTTGAGATGTTTTCTCCCAAACTGAACCGAATTGCACAAACACTAAAGCAAGCATGTTAAACTTTAAGACGCATAAGTATTGAAACACAATATCTTTCATTGGTATAAAAGTCCTTAGGACCGCGATGGCAATTATTGAAGAGACTGAATCCAGAAAGAGGCGAAAAGTCCAAATTTGAATAATCGGTTACATGTTAAAGCACATAACATATGTGGAACTTCATTCATCCTCATAAGTCCCTTCTTCACGCCTCCCCGAGTCATATGATAACAAAAGACTTCCAGCTGAAACATGGACACAGCTGTGTGGCGTAGCCTGGGCAATGTTGCCAGTCCGGCAATAGCAAAGTGAAGAGGTGCGACGCGAACACTAGTACGGTATCTTGAAGATGGCTGTTCCGCCATTGGTAGTACTGCTGCAGCAGCACTAGGTACTGCGATCCCGGATGCAAACTGTTAGTAGAAGAGAAGAATGCAGCACAGGTGAGAATGCTGCAACACCGCACGAGATTGAATGTGGAGCGATTTTCCGAAGCGTCAGCAAGAAGACCGAGATCGCGAGGCGATGGAAAATCTGTACCGTGTAAACGACACACGTAAGTTCTACGAGAAGCTAATTAGTTCGCGCACAGGCTACGTGCCGCAAACCGATATGTGCAAGGACTTGAACGGTAACCCTCTCACGACCGAGTGTGAGGTGATTGAGAGGTGGAAGCAGTACTATGACGAGCACCTCAACGGAGATGCAGCAGAAAACGAAGGTGGCATGGCAACAGACCTTAGAGCATACGCAGAAGACGACAGGCTACCAGCCCCTGATCTTCAAGAAGTTAAGGAGGAGATCGGTCGGCTGAAGAACAACAAAGCCTCTGGTGTAGATCAACTACCAAGTGAGCTATTAAAATACGGTGGTGAAGCACTGGCTAGAGTACTGCACCGGCTAATTGCCAAGATTTGGGAGGAGGAGATATTATTGGAGGAGTGGATGGAAGGTGTCGTATGCCCAATTTACAAAAAGGGGGACAAGTTGGATTGCTGCAACTACCGCGCGATTACACTGCTGAGCGCCACTCACAAGGTACTCTCCCAAATTCTATGCCGCCGCCTGTCACCATTTGCAAGAGAGTTCGTGGGGCAGTACCAGGCGGGATTCATGGGTGCCCGCGCTACCACGGACCCAATTTTCGCGATTCGGCAGGTTTTGCAGAAATACCGCGAATACAACGTGCCCACACATCATTTGTTCATCGATTTCAAATCCGCATACGACACAATCGATCGAGATCAGCTATGTATGGCAGATTATGCACGAGTACGGATTTCCGGATAAATTGACGCGATTGGTCAAGGCGACGAAGGATCGAGTGATGTGCGTTGTTCGAGTATCGGGGACACTATCGAGTCCCTTTGAATCTCGAAGGGGGTTACGGCAAGGTGATGGACTTTCGTATCAGCTATTCAACATCGCGTTAGAAGGCGTGATCAGAAGAGCAGGGATAGACACGAATGGCACGATCTTCAGGAAGTCCATCCAGCTTCTTGGCTTCGCCGATGACATTGACATCATGGCACAGAACTTTGAGACTAAAGGCTGAAGCTAGGCGGATTGGACTTGCCATCAACGCATCAAAGACAAAATACATGAAAGAAAGAGGTTCTAGGGAAGACAATGTTAGCCTCCCACCCCGAGTTCAGATTGACGGTGACGAAATCGAGGTGGTCGATGAGTTCGTGTATTTGGGCTCACTGGTTACCGCCGAAAATGATACCAGCAGAGAAACTCAAAGACGCATTATGGCAGGGAATCGTGCCTACTTTGGACTCCGGAGGACGCTCCGGTCGAGTAAAATTCGTCGCCGAAAGAAATTGACTGTCTACAAGACGCTGATTAGACCGGTGGTGCTCTACGGCCACGAGACCTGGACTATACTCGTGGACGACCAACGCGCCCTTGGTGTTTTCGAACGGAAGGTGTTGCGTACCATCTACGGTGGAGTGGATGACGGAACGTGGAGAAGGCGAATGAATCACGAATTGCATCAGATGCTGGGAGAACCATCCATCGTCCACATTAAAAAGATTTAAGAACTAAATGATCAGCATATTTGTTCCGTGCATTAGCGGTCTTACGTCAACCTTCCGTTCGTGCCCCTAGGCACAGACCCTTCTACTTTTGACGTGAAAACCAAAAATGGAACATGTAACAAAATTATGAAAGATTTTGAATGTTAATAACTCAGCTGCCCTTGGACCGATTTCAAGAATTTTATCACCAATCGATCAGAAATATTTCTACACCTCTGTTAAATTTAAGACTCACCATTGAAAATTGCACGAATATGCAACTATTGATTTGATAATTAAAATATTATTAATATCACCGATTGCCTGCGAAAAGCGATTTCCCTAACACAGATTTCAACGTTGAATTTCATCCGGTCTCACCAAACGGTGTTTATTCAATCACCGCGTGGTGAGGAATGGTGTTCTCCAGTACACAACGAAAGGCTGTCTGCTAGTAGCCACATGAGCATCCATAGAAGGAGGATGAAGTCGCACCGCTTTTGATCGGGATCAGTAGCTCTTCGTGAGTTGCTGTGGGCCATCTTTGTCAAGCGTGTCATACTAAAGAGTATAAACAGAGAGAACCCTGCCCAAATTCCTATTCCTGCACATCACATAAGCTCCTGCTGCAGTTAACAAATAAGATTCATTATATAAGACCACGTAGTCCTACGTCACCATTGCGTACAACCCCATAGGGCTGTCCCTTGTAGTTTTTTAAATAGATCTGTCCAGAGCGAAAACAAAATAAAATTTCCCATAAATTAGCAATATTGTATGCAAACTTGTAAACGATTTCGTTGTTTATGCCTACAATTGGTCCCAAGGAAACGATTAACGTACCCCATTCTAGTCGAAATTCTAGTACTACACAATGTTTGTTTTGATTCGCTATGAAAGTTTTGACCGATAAATTGAGGGGTTAATGGATTTTTCTATGTTTCGAGGGGTGAATCGATTAGCTTGGGACCGAAGAGAGTACCAGAGCTGAGCCAAAAAGTTGAGCACGTTTCTTCGGGACCTTCTTGTCTTAGAGTTACCTCTATGCTATTTCAGGTAAGGGATTTGGTGTAGTACCCGAGAGAGAAATGAACACTTCAAGTGAACTCAATGTCAGGGTAATGTAATGATCTGAGAATACAGTCTTAGCTTGAACTCACGAACGTACGGTTCGGTTCGGTGGCAGTGTTCAAATCTTAACACATTTTTTCTGAATTTAAATGAGGGCTTATTGGAGTTCACACTTTCACTGAATCATTTGAAGATACGCCGTCAGTGAACTGAAAAAAGTCAGTTTTGCTCCTGACTACTATGCCCAGTTAAAATTGGAACGAAAACGGTTTAAGATCTACAGGAAACTGTAAAAGAACATAGTTTTTTATTCGAAAATAAGGGTTCTGCAGAAACTCGCTTGATTTCCGTTGTTTTGTATTGTTTGTTTTGAACTGATTTGACAGTTCATTTGGATACACGGCCATTAAGATCAACCCAAATTTTTGTTCAGTTAACTCATTAATCGCATAAAGTGATAACTCGAGTCGCAACACTCCGTATGGTGGCGCTAGTGTTTCCAACGTATTTTGAATTCCTACACATACATTTTCGAAAAATTTGTTTAAGCTTAGACGTCTGTTCTCTGTACCTCTATTAGAGCATATGTATAATATCCGAAAGTGGTCTCCGGTCGGTTGAAATCTTGACATTCTCCCTGTCAGTTCGAAGTCGTGACAATTGGCGACGAGGGTGAAATTCCCCGGCAGTGTAATTGGAAGTAGTGAAATAAAAACGGGTCGTGAAAGATACCCAGATACTCTAGAAAAACATTCCACATGGCTACAGGGAGTGATAATAAGGATCCCATATCGCAAGTGGTACCGGTAGCAGAGAAGAGAACAAAAGGAAAGTTTCCAATGTACGTTGTAGGCCTCAAATTGAGTTCGTATTTGCAAACGGGAAAAATTTATTTTACGTTGAACAAAACTTCGGTCGAAGAAAAAGCGTTAGAATTCATTACAAGTGTCGGGCAGGAAACGGCAAATCGTATCATAGGAAGTTTTAAACATGAGAAAATAGTAGATAAAACGTTTGAACTAATTATAAACAAGTTTAAAAAATTACACGAAGAAAATAAAAACGTGTTCGCGGAGCGCTACCGTTTGATAACTCGCAAGCAGGCGGTGGGCGAAAGTCTCGATGATTTCGCAATTGAGTTGCAAGATATTGTCGAGCACTGTGGTGTTAATGTGGAAACTGAAGCAACCTTAGTGCAATCTGTATTTGTAGCGGGTTTGAGAAACGATAACACCCGAGAAACGATGTTACGTGACGCTAGTGAAAAGCTTAATTTGGCGCAGTTATTGGAAAAAGCGAAAAGCATTGAAATTGCTGTTCAGGGAGTGCGAAAAATGGGTCGTAGTGAAGCGGGAGAAGTAAATTATTTCGATAGGCGGGGATTATACTCCCAACCTCACAACTTAGTGAAGAGAGACAAGTTTGGTGAAGCCAATAATGCATTTAAAAAACAAAACGATATGGTGAGCCATCGGGGTACATTCAAGCCTAGTAGGTACTCAGACAGTGTGCTACAATTGTTATAATAGAGGTCATTTGTCGTACGACTGTACCTTACCAAAAGTGATAAAACCTAAGCCAAGTGTACCACTACAGTCAAGATATAGAAAACGAGCATTCGAAGAACGTATCAACCAACTAATGGCGGCTATGGAGGAACTCAGGTCATCAATACAGGACGAAGAAGAACCGTCGGACAAGCAATCCATCGAGGGATCAGACGATGATGATGACGAAGCGGTTAACTGGGTAAATAACGTCCTGCTCGGTAAGTCAGACAATATAACACCTGCTTTTGTGGGCCTGATCGTTAACAGAAAAAAAAAATAGAAATGGAGTGTGATACCGGTGCATATGCAACGATATGTTCATTTAACACTTATAAAGACCATTTTAAGAACTTAGAACTAATACCAATAAAAAAAAGCTTTTTTGTAATCTCTGGAGAAAAGGTCTCAGTATTGGGAACACTAGATGTACAGCTTCAACTGCGTAATGAACTCAAAAATTTAAAAATGTTAGTGATAAACTCCCCAAGAGATTTCGTGCCTCTCTTGGGTAGAGATTGGTTGAATATAATTTGGCCGGATTGGAGCAAAAGCTTCACTCTCAATTCACTTCAGAGTGAACCGAGAGAGCTATGGATCCAACAAGTCGTGAAACACAAAAAGTAAATATTCAAAAGCTTTCGATGATGATTTAACGGAGCCTATTAAAGATGTAGTAGTAGATATTAAAATGGATCCAAACGCAAAACCGTTTATACACAAACCATACACAGTAGCTTTTAAACACAGAGAAAAGGTGGAACAATAATTGGATGACCTTGAATCGAAAGGGATTCTTGAAAAAGTACAATATGCGGAGTGGGCTTCTCCTATCGTAGTGGTGGTAAAATCAAATAAAGTTGATATTAAAATCTGCATGGATGGCTCTAAAACAGTAAACCCACACAAAACTACTCACCATTACCCATTACCATTATTTGAGGAATTAATTACAAATAAGAGTGGTGCAAAAAAAAATCGCGTTAATTGATTTACGAGGGGCGTATCAACAATCAGTGGTATCGGAGGCTACAAAAAATGCTTGTTATTAATACCCATAAAGGCCTGTATGCATTTAAGCGACTACCATTTGGGGTAAAACCAGCGAAATTCCTGGTGTATAAGTTTATATTGACGATATACTGATATGGGCGAGGTCGGATAAGGAACTACTTGAAAAAATAAAAATAGTGTTAGAAAGACTAGAAAGATACAATGTAAAAATCAATGCCGAGAAATGTCAATGGTTTGTCTCCCAGGTGAAGTATTTGGGTCACATTCTTTCGGAGGATGGGGTATCGCCTAATCCGGAGAAGGTGAAAGCAATAATGGCCGTGCCAGTGCCTAAAACAAAGACACAACTCAAGTCATTTCTCGGCATGATTACATTTTATACCAAATTTGTCCCAAAACTGAATATAGTACTCTCACCATTGTATAATTTATTATTCAGTCCCATATGGAAAAAGTAGGCATTGAGAAAATGGCAGTCGAAGTTACGAAGTGCAATTTCCATGCAAATGTTTGATAAATAATAGTAAATTAATTGATATGTTTTTCAAGTTAAAATCAGTTGCAATGAAGCTTGCATGTTCTGTTATATCGGCAAAAAATATGGCATTTCAAAAAGCAGACCTTTAACTTGAACTATGGGTAATCGAAATTCAGGATGGGACTGATATGCAATGATTTTGCTTGATGGGACAAACTGACCTGATATTGTTTTCACATTTTTCATGATCAAAGTCCATAGTGGGACTGATATGTTCAAAATTAAACGAGGGAAGATTTTCGCGATAATCAAAATTTAGATGCATTTTACAAAATAACGAGTAAAATTCTCCATAAATCAAGTTCCCAGTAGCAGCTGATCTCTCTCTTTTCTCAATGAGTTCTGGTTATCATCAGCAAAACACGATCAAAACTACCATAAATCTTGCTTTTGCCCCCCGAGGCATCTTCAAGTTCTTTAACAATTATTTCAATCGCCCTATCATTAAGCTTTCCCTTGCCGGGCTGCTGCAGGAAGCAGGCAAGTGAAAAGAATCCCAGCTATGTGTCTCCGGCAACTCTATAGCTTCTTCCATCATTTGTTATTGCCTTGGCGCTGCTGCGCGTTAACCCATTATCTCCCATTCCACTACACTAGTCAGGCGGCCACATCTCGGTGCCTTCGCAATTTCAAATGTTTGTTATTATTGTTGTCACTTTCCCGAAATTGTTTATTCTTTCTCGCTCAGAAAATACGTAAGTAGGTAGCTGTACGAGAACATGGAACGGAACAAAAAACGATGAATGAATCCCAAAAGAGATTCCGAGACAGCAACGTTTGTGTCAGCACAGAGAGCGGAAACGGTAGCGATGAATCGTTATGATGATAGCAGGACTGAAACAGTTCAAAACGAGAAGAGAAGAGGACAATTTCCAACTCACCGACCGCTTCAAGTGTGAAGGGCCCCGGCTGCAACTGTTCCCACGGTTAATTGAGTTATAAAAATTATTGTTTTTAGATTGAATGTTTCAAGTTTGTTCATCTGAGAACCATTGCACCCAAAGGAGGATGACAGTGAGCGGGAGGGAGGATGGTTGTGATGAGACAAAACAAAAACGTTTTTAAAAAGCATAACTAAATCACTTCTTCGGAGATGTTGGAGAGAGATGTTGATGCGTGCTGGTGAGGGGTCTTCTTCAAAAGTTTTTACATTAATTCTGATTCATTTTTTTTTTTCGTTTCATCTGAAAACGAGCACCGAAGAACGGGAAATGTTTATGTTTATCACCATCCATCCGATGAACGAGTGAAAAAAAAAGGTTCACTCTTTTTTTCTTCCACCGTCCGGGCGATGATGAGAGGGATCCCCGGTGTGACGATGATGGAGAATTTATGTCTTCTTCCTTCTACCTAGTTAGTAGTGAGTAGGCCCATTCAGGAGTGGGAATCGGTTTTGGGTGGGCGCAGGGACGGTCGTCGGTTGTCATCGTTTGAAAGTAGCTTAAAAGAGTTGTTTCGGACTGAAAAATGGGTGCTTTCGATGGAAAGTAGGAATTTAAATAAACATTAGCCGGAGGAAAACTTGGGACATTATGGCGCGCTGAGGGGCGCATGAGAAACGATGTAGCAGTTGGAAGGTTTTGTCTATCTTACGTAAAAGGTTAGTCACATGTGATCAAAGCGATGAGGAGACGCGTTGAAAGATAAACACGTGTAATGCGAGAAGTGAAGTGTTGTCTTTCGTAAAGGGTTAACGGATTTTATCAGTTGGGAACGGTGATTGAACGTGTGAATGTTGCTTAGATAAGATGATTAGAAGTACCTACTATATTGGTTTCAACGTTAAGGGACCTGATGTTTTGATGTTTTGTCTCGTGACTTAACGGGCAGCAGAAAATTATCTGTCAAGAGTGTGGTATTTTTCACATTTGAGGCACTACAAACATGTTTAATTAATATTGTTTCCCTTAATTGATTCGTTGAATACTAACAGTTCTATCAATTCCATCTCACCAATCACACTACCAGCTTCGAAGAAAACTTATTGGTTCACAATTGCAAATTACTTTCACATTAGACATCCTCATCAAATGAGGCCAAGCTCTCGTGTTCGCTTCGATTGGAATGATTAATTCATCACCTTCTTTTCTTCTTCTTCTTCGCATTTCAAGCTTATTGCATATCGCATATTAGCTTATTGGGTGCTCTCAACTTAGTGTTCTAGATGCACTTCCACAGTTATTAATTGAGAGCTTTCGATGCCTGTTTTTTTGCATTGGTATAATTGTGTGGCAAAAGTCCAATCATACTTCTATGCCCAGAGAAGTCGAGACATTTTCCAACCCGAAAAATTCCTAGACCGGCCCGGGAATCGAACCCAGCCACCTCCAGCATGGTCTTGCTTTGTAGCTGCGCCTTTACCGACTGAGCTAAGGGAGGCCCCATCACCAGCCAATGAATTATGCAATGACTGGAAAAACTTTCTCATGTCTCGACCAGGCACACGGACTGAAGTGTTCTTTTTATCTTCTTTTGAGTTGTGGTGTTTAGGCAAAACAAGAAATCTCCACCTACTCACTCATTTCCACATGAATTAGCTTCGGAAAAACAAATCTCAATATCCCCCGGCTCCCCAGGCTTTCAAGTCTCAACTAAACTTGTACTGTTGTGACCGTGTTCACCAACATAAATGAAGCCCTCAAGATGGACAGAAAATTCCTTGAATTTTGAAGCATCAGCAAATGCCTGCATGTACGCACGTACCTACAAACCGAATCAATGGATTTAGCAGAGCAGCTCGTTTCACTTTGATCAGGAGCAGGCAAGTGGAACAAGCGTTAACCCTTGTTCTCCTCAGTCTGGTTCCTCCCAAAAGATGGTTGTAGCTCAAGTGGATCGCCGTCTTTATCGAAACCGAAGAAACGAACGAACTACTTCCCGAGAAAGATGCCTCGAGGGAGATGCTCCCAAGCATGGCCAGAAACGAAAACTTCCAAATTTGATTGTTGAGCGAACAAATTTCCACTTTTACAATTTGCTTTCTGCCGAGCTGTTGAGCTGTATTTGTGTGAATGTGCATAAGTATGCTGGCACCAAAGGAATGGGAATTGTGCTCAGAATTGGGAGAAAAAATCCCGATGTTAAGAACTTTTCATGGTTGCGTAAGATCCTTGCACTGATGAGGGAAAAACGGAAAAGGGTTTCGTGAGTTATTCGAGCGAGAACTTCTCCTTTGCCTTCAAAGCACCCTTGTCCAATGCCGTGCGAGAACATCCAAAGTCAAGTTTCGCTCAAGTCAGGAATTTTAAGGATATTGCCTTCCAGTCTCAATGTGCGTGATTGCCGGGGAGGAATTTTGACCCATTATCAGCCAAAGACGATCAAGGCGACGATTTAGGAGCGTGTTTCACGTCGCTGGAGTTGAAACACTACTGGAACGGATGAGTGGATTCTGCTGTCCGGACATCGAATCAATTGTCGTGGTAGTCTAGGGGGAATGTTTTGGTCCAGACACGTCTTGCATATTCTGATTTCGACCAGTGCTTATCATGTGTGATGATGCATCATGTAATCCGGCCATTAAATCATGTTACTGGGATTAATTTATGGACGCATTCCACGTCAAAAAGGTTGGTCACCGAACTTGAGCATCTGCTATCTGGATGACACTTGGCACATATTTTAGGTATGATAAACTGAGTATGATCCGCAGGTGAAGTGAGGTGAAGGTGAGATTACCAGTGGCTCAAGACATTTTCAAATTCAAAATGAATTACACTTAATTTTAATCTAGGTGCTTTAGGTACTACAGTAACTTACCAACCTTAATTGTTATGATGTATATCTAAGTGTGTTTACATTGTCCCTGCTATGGCAATTCAAAATTTTAAACAAGTTTTCTAAACCTCCACGTCAGTATAATTATCATCTTAAAACAAAGAGCTAAAACTAAATCTTATCTAAATGTAAAGGAAATTAATTGTTGCAATTGAGGATTAATACGATTTCTGCCTGAAATTATTAATTATTTTGTTGGACATTTGCTCTAAAGTTTTAACATTCAAAAGTATATATACCGTAAAACGGGGTAACATGTACGTTATTTTTTTTTAACGTATATTCCTAGTATTTTTACAGCAATGAATGTTTTTAAAATTTTATATTTTTAAAACAAGTACTGAGGATCCAAAAGTTCAATCGTTAGAAATATGTTTAACGGAAATTAAAGCATTAAAACTATTTTTTTTTAAATTTTGTGACCGAACTTCAGTATTTTGATTTGAGGTTACTTGAAAAATGCTCGATGAATGTAAAAAAAATGGGTGAAACTCAAGCAATTGAGTTCTTCAAATATGAAACTTTGGAGAAGTATATAATCAGAAAACATCATAAGCAATAAAAATACAACATAGAAATTGTTATGGCTATATCGGAAAAAAAAATCATAAGTGATGGTTTGACTGTTTTCTCAAACAAGCGAAAAGCACGAAAATTGTTAAAAACAATTATGTTTAATATATGTTTATAAAATATATTACAAATACTTTATAAAACCTATAAACGTTATCAACAGAAATACCCAAAGCTACAATATGGAACCAATGTTTCTAATTTGGAAAAAGCGTAGCAAGGAAATGTAATCTTTATATTATACTATCAAAGATACCCCGTTTTACGGTACCTAGGTAATACCATAGAGGTAACTCTAAGACTAGAAGGTCCCGAAATAAACGTGCTCAACTTTTTGGCTCAGCTCTGGTACTATCTTCGATCCCAAGCTAATCGATTCACCCCTCGAAACATAGAAAAATCCACGAACCCCTCATTGTATCTGTCAAACTTTCATAGCGAATCAAAACAAACATAGTGTAGTACTGGAATTTATACTAGAATGGGGTACGTTATTCGATTTGCTTGGGACAAATAGGCTAGTCAAATAGTGAGCCAATTTAAAATCGTTAGTTTCGTATTGATTGTTGGTAATACTGCACCAGGAAGGTAACTGCAAAATCATCTTCAGAACAACTGGAGCATATTGGCACGGCATAAAACATGGTTGGTCTAAAAACTTTTTTAAATATCAGAAGTTTATACTTCAAGCAGAGCTTCTATTTCCGGTTTATAAGAGGCCAAACATTTTAAATATTTATTACATTTGGCTTGAATGCTCAATGAGATCATTAAATGTCATTAAATGTGTAAAATTTTTGGTCAACTAACCCAAGATATTTTACATTACATGACCAAGAAATTGAAACTCTGTTCATAGTGACTATGTGACTACTATTGAGTTTCGTAAAGAAAGCTCTAGGCTTATATGGAAAAATTATAATTGAGTTTTGAAAGAGTTGGAAGAAATTTTCCATTTTTGTAAATAAGAAGAAAAAATATCTTTAGCGGAAGTGCCTGTGTCGTCAACGAACAAAGAATTGTGGCAACACTGAGGCAAATCAGGGAGGTCCGAAGTGGAATTTTTTACAATATAGGCCCGAGAATGCTACCATGAAGAACTCCAGCTCTCACATGTAGTCGTTCAGATTTGGAATATTTATACTTAACCTGCAGAGTTCTGTCAGTTAAATAATGTTGAACAAATTTCATAACGCAGAGTAGAAAATTAAACTTTCTCAATTAAGCAATCAAACCCATGCCAAATACTGTCGAATGCTTTTTCTTTGTCAGATTTTTTTCAACGAATTAAATTGGTTTCTCGTAAGAGTCGACGAATGGCTATGGTGAAACACAAACCCCCCATCTGTAAAAAAAAAAATTCATTCTATTCAGGTGGATTTTTATCCGGCTTCAAAATTGGAACAAATTTGGCATTTTTCCATTTATCAGCGCTGTATGCCAAATGGAAACATATGTTGCATAATTTTACCAAGAAAGACAAGGGACTCCCTGGGAGTTTTTTTATGAGGATATGAAACATTGGGGGATGGAGCTTTCATATTATGCAAATTTTTAGTTTAATTGGTCCAAATCAGTCCCGCAGGAGTCATCAAAAATATTTTCCCGATAAAAAATATTCAAATTATCTCGAGCAACCTGATTCTTAAAAGGACTAGTAAGAACCAATCTGAAATTATTAGAACTCTCGAATTGCTAAGCAAGTTTCTGAGCTTATTCCAAATTTGCGATCAAAATGTTACCAATGAATATAATTATAATTATAATATATAATTGTTTGTTGGCAGAGAATTGCATTTAAATTTGTTGTTGAAAGTCCCGCCAGTTATGGCTACTTTGATTTGCCGCCTATGGACATTTTGCAGACGGATCAAGAGCAAAAGATCGTCGACTTTTGTGATTGAATCTCGCATTTTGGTACTGAGGCAGCTCTTGCTTTAACTATAGAAGTAGTCAAAGATTCAAGAACATTATTAATATCATATCTGTTTCAAAGTTAAATTCTATAAATAGTCTATGGTAATTGCAAGTAGAGCTGCTGGGGTTAGACATTATTTTTTGAGGCATGGGTAACAAATTGGATACGAAGTTGACACGAATCAGTTAAGACCAAATCGATAGTTGATGGATTTCTTGCTGAAGAAAATCCTGTTGGCCTGGATATTGAATAGTGTAATAATGATCAAACCATTGGAATTGCGATGAATGGTTTTTTGCATTAAAATCACCAATAGTGAAGACTTCCCAAGTAACATTTCTTGTTTTATTGCACTCTATTAGTGGTTATTGAGATCAATTTCATAAAACCGCCAATAAAATTAATAGCTCCAGCACAACCTTTTGATAACCGCTATAAGATCGTCATACAGCTTAGTGGACCAAATCGATAGTTGATGGATTTCTTGCTGAAGAAAATCCTGTTGGCCTGGATATTGAATAGTGTAATAATGATCAAACCATTGGAATTGCGATGAATGGTTTTTTGCATTAAAATCACCAATAGTGAAGACTTCCCAAGTAACATTTCTTGTTTTATTGCACTCTATTAGTGGTTATTGAGATCAATTTCATAAAACCGCCAATAAAATTAATAGCTCCAGCACAACCTTTTGATAACCGCTATAAGATCGTCATACAGCTTAGTGGACCACCCTTATAAAGCATGTTTGAGAATTACAATAAAGCTGTCTTAAAACCTTTTGTCAGGAAGCCTCATACTCTATAAAAGGTTCTCATAGCCTCTATAAGAGTAATATTGTATCCAAGCAGTTTTATGACGCTTTGGTGAAAATCAGTTATAAAGCCAATTTAATTTTTATTGCATCAAAGCAACCGCCATAAATTAGCTTGTTGTTGTTCTGTTCTGCTGAAACTTTTTTTTTTCAAATGGAAATCTTTAGCGGTAAAAATAGGTTTGAGTGTTGGTGTCAAGATCACCATGCAATCAATTTTGTTTCATGGCGACATTAGTGAAAATCTTAAAGAAAAAATATTACTTTTTAGAAGTTCCAAAACATATGCGCTTGAAATGTCATCGTGTATATTGAGATAATATGAGCGTTAAAAAAATGCGCCTCCAAAATAATTCAAGTTAACAAAAAAGATTGTTTCAGAAATCAAATGAATTTGATGGAATCACCTTAATTTTACAGAAAATAGATCTCAATACATAAATTCATACCAATGCACACTGGAAATCATTTCGGATCTCTTATTTAGCCATTATTTTATTGAAATTTCTTGGATTTTATTCCAAGGCTAATGGCATTTTCATAATGACAATATGGCGACAGAGGACAGCAGGCAAGAAAAACACCAAGTGCAATTTCTTAAAATGTCTAATGCTTACATTGCACACTGGGTCAGGAATGCAACCTAGCGGAGCAAAATTAATAACTCCGAAATGGAGCATTTCCGCGACTTGGTATCTTCGGCAAAATTTCTCGTCATAATAAGGACCATCTATTGACATAAACAAATAGTTCAAAACTCTTCCGCAAAGATAGTGCCACAATCTAACTTCTTTCTCTGTCGTTTTGGAGACTTTATGTCTAAGGCAAAGTTGTTTATCTTGACAAAATGAACAGCTCTTTCAAAGACGTTAAATTTCCACTGTCTACTGGTTCCAAGTTATATGGAGTTAAAGAAAAAATGTCGAAAATATGGTTTTTTCTGTTTCGTTTTTTTGCTTACAGCTTTATAATGTTATATTTTTTCTCTTATGCAAATACATTAATTAAATAAATAGCTCTTGTGAAGAAACATACTGGATTAAGCTTCAAATTTCAAAGATATTGTTGAAAAAACGAGAAAAAAAATACAATTTTTGAACATTAATATCTCCCAAAGCGCAAAAAAATGCAACCTGACATTTTCAGCAAAAATTAAGCAATACTCGATTAACAAAATATCAAAATTTGAGAGAGGTATATTTTGGTGATTTTTTTTAGATTTCTTCATTTTAGTGGAACATGATTTTTTTTCTATAACTTTTTTTAATGCATTGAATTTGTGTTTCGAAGACTTCAAGACTTTTTCAAAGTTGGTTATCTTGATAAAATAAACAACTTTTCTTAATACGTTAAAACTTCACAGCCTACAGCCGTTAATAACTTATTCACAGAACCGTTTCTTGATGTCGTATTGGATGCTAGATAAAAGCTTCTTTTATCGATTTATGTGCTGAAAATACCTGGGAATGTCTTTACATGACCGTGAGGATGCAAAGAGAAAGTTGACGAAGCGAATCTGTCAATATTACTTAGGACCTAATGCAATGTTCAGCTTGAATTCATTTTTTTTTATTTGAGGGCAAATGTATATTCCTATTCTACGGGTGCAACCGATGAATTTTACAAACATTTAGAAAAGTTTTGAATGGTACATTAACCTTTATGAAAAGTTATGCGTGATTTCAACCTTTTTGCCCTTTTTTTTGGCTGTTACCATTCCATGTATTTCGACCAAGACCGTGTCACCCCATGTATATGCGAGCGAGAACGGAAGAATCATGGAGATTGCTGACGTTTTTCTTACGCACACTTCGTCGCGTATACGTATACACGAAATGTTTTCATGCTAACAATTTTGTTGATTTTCTTTGCGCTCCGCTTGGAAGTACCGGAAAGTTGTGATTCTTTTCTATGTTGTAAAAATAAACCACCTATTTACATTTCTGACAAGTTGCAACTGAATGCTTATAATTGTTTTAAAATAACTGTTTCATGGCCAACTAGTTTTATTGCGCTTACTTATAAAGCAACGAAAGGATTTATTTTTTTTGTTTTATAAGGGAAATTCATATTACTTTTTTTTATACTTCAAAGCAAGCATAAAACCTTTCATAAGTGGAAATAGCATAAGCATCAGTTGGTTTTTTAATTAGCTTTATAGGGGTTTTGTAGTTAGCTATAAGAATGTTTCATGACTTGCATTGTATATGACCGTGATAAAGCTGTAGGTAATGGTTGCAGCTGCAATAAAACCTTTATAAATTTTGAATATAGCCAAGCAGCTCTAGATTTGTTACTTGGGTTTAGACCAATTGTGGGTACACAGATAAAAATTCTGAATTATAATTGTGATGTAAACATTCATTCACGTAGACTTGTATTTCATTTCACGCAACCGAGCAACTTGCAAACAATGTTGTTTACAAAAATGGGCTTTTGTATACAATATTTGCTACATTGCATGAAATGTGTCAGAACTTTACATGATATACAATGTAAACATATGTGATATGTGACGCTCCATTTATGTGCATCATATTGAACAGAAACTTACACTACTTTTTCAAACTGTGTAAGTTTCTGCATTTCACCCTAAAGAAAATTATTTTGCTGGTCTACGCTTTGGCATAAAAAATTGGTAGCTATAAACGTAAGTTGTTCAAATTTTGATTCGACAGAAATTCCCAAAGATTTAAAAACTTTGGTTTCAAATGAAGAAATAATTTGCAGTTTGATACGTCTATGAATAATGATGGCAACGCCACCCCGAGTCCATCAAAACGATCATACCGATAAATGAAATAGTTTACCTCCTGTATGGTCAGGTTTTAGGAACGTTTCAGTTATAACGGCAATATGCACAAAAAGTTAAATAGCTCGTCTTCATTATCTTTTAGAGATCAAGTATTCCAAATATCGAATGATTTAAAATCCATTACTGAATTTCAAAGTCATAACGACATTGATGCATGATGCATGATAGTGGTCTACGACCCATTGTAGCACGGAAAACTAAGTCCAATAGCAGTGGGCACTCTTCTCTGTTTGATCAAGTTTACATACATGTCACTGTATGAAGGGCCAAAACGGATTGGATGCATCGATAGGCAAAATCGCCGATCCGCATCTACGGGACAGTAAAGAATCTCCTTCAAGTAAAATGATCGCACAATTCGTCAAAAAGACGAGCGCCCAAACTGTAAGATGGCCCAATGAGTGGGGAGAAGAGCTCGCCCTTTATCCACGAAATGTCTTGAACAGGGAGTAAGCATTCCCACTCTCCACGACCAAATCGCTTCAATTGGGATGGTCCAACCTAATCCCAGCATGATTGGTTATTGTTATGATCGATTATTATTAAAACCTCCCTATAATGGTCGTAAAATAAATGGTGGAGTGTAAGGCAAAACCGTAAAATTGTTACAAGATTTCCACTTTTAGGGAGAGTATAACCATAGAGGTAACCTTAAGACCAGAAGGTCCCGAAGAAACGAGCACAACTTTTTAGCTCAGCTCTGGTACTCCCTTCGTGGATTTTCCTATGTTTCGGAACCCCTCAAAACATAGGAAAATCCACAAACCCTTCATTTATCTGTCAAACTTTCATAGCGAATCTAAAGAAACATAATGCTGTACTGGAATTTATACTAGAAAAGGTACGTTAATCGATTTGCTTGGGACCAATAGGCTAGTCAAGTAGTGAGCCAATTTAAAATCGATAGTTTCGAATTGATTGTTGATATAACTCTCTCTCTCTCTTGCACACTAAGATTATTTCACAGATTTCTGTAAAATTTTACCGAAATCTCAACAGCTGAACGTTCGGTAAACAGTTTTACAGTTTTCCTGTAATTTTTTACAGATATCTGTGAAAAAATCACAGATATTTGTGAAAAAGTACAAGAAATCTGTGAAACTGTTTACCGAACGTTCAGCTGTTGAGATTTGGGTAAAAATTTACAGATTTCTGTAAAAATTTCTAAGTGTGTGCTCTCTAATTGACGATTCAGTGCATCTGACGATTAATATCCGAAATGTTTGTTTACTTGTTACCAGTAACGGTAACACACAAAAAAGGAAATTCTAGGGACAAATTTTATCGAATTCTAAGCAATACACAAAAGTAGTTATGAGGAGCAAAATCAAAGGATTGCTTCCAAGGTTGAGCCTCCTAATTTTCAGTAAAAAAAATTCTAAGAAAACTGCCAGGACAGCATAGAATTAGTTAAAAGGGGAATCCAGGAGCATTCCTATAAATTTATAAGGAGAAATCCACAAAAAAATGTTTAGAAAAATATAATTGAAATCATGAGGAAAATCTCAGGTGAATTATAAGTATACTTTCTGAAGGAAACTCCTAGGAAGTTATGACTAAGATGCAAAGGATATTAGAAGGAGAATTTAATGAAAAGAACTCCAAGTATATAGGAGACGTCAAGGGTAGTTCTGAGTAGAATTTTAGAATAATTCTGAAGAGAGCTTGATGGAAATGTTGAGGATAATCCTAAATTAAGTCCAAGAAGCATTCCCAATAAATGATGAGAATTTGATGGAAATTGAAAGGAGAGCTTCAAAGGACTTCGGTGGAGTGTTTTACCTGTTTGAGCGGCAACCAACTAGCAGGACTGCTCGATCTTCATGTTCCTGACGACACGCACGGAATTGACCATATACCAAAAATTATATCAATAAGTGAAATATCATAGAGCTCCCGTTGATGACGTTATTAAGCAAGTCAATGAAATTACAAAACAAATATTAGTGGCTGCTGACAATTCAATGCCGAAAACTAAAGTAAACTTCAAGGGAAAACATGTTTCATGTTGGAATGAAGAAGTAGTTGCGGCTATCAAAGCGAGAAGAAAAGCCCTACGAAGTCTTAAAAAAGACAAAATTGGACCACCAAACCCCCAGCTTGGCAAGAATGACCAAGAAGCCAACTCTAAAGCACGGGAAACCATAACAGAAGCAAAAAAAGAATCTTAGAATAAATTTATTTGAAAATTCAACATTCGCAACCCAGTCAAAGAAATGTGGAGTAACTACAGGAAAATACAAGGAAAGTACAAATCTACACACATCCCAGAAATTAAGCAAAACAACAAAAACGTAATCACAAACCCGGATATAGCAAACAGCATGGCACAGGTCCGTCGTCACCATGCAACAGGTGTAACCATTCAAGTAACATTTAACGTTTTATGAAGTACTACAAGGCTTCTATAAAACAACATTCATAAAACCCTGGTCAAGATAGCTTTGCTTTTATTACATCCACCAAAACCTCATTAAGACTAGAACTAGTTGGCCCACCCTGAAGAAGGTTCTAAAGAGTGCATTATAGAGATATTTCAAGAATGACTTGCTGTAAAAAGGTTACATGACGAATGCATTGAGAACCATTTGAAATCCTTATTAAACGTACAATAAAAGCCATTTATCACCAATACTTGAGGCATTTGACTTTGACGCTTGCTAAGCGCATTAAACAAAAAGCATCCATCAAGATAAAAAGGTTTACATAAATATCGTCCGATCTTGCCAAATCATTGTTCAAAAATGAATCTGCCAAAAATCCTCATAAATTTCCTCATCATTAAAGTGAAAGAATTACTTAAATTATCGAAACTCATATTTTGGTCTATTTTTAGGTGACTGATTAAATCTAATGTGAAATGTGCTGATGAGAATAAAGTTATTTTAAAAGGAAAAACATCTTGAAAAATGAAGATTTAGAAAAGCAAATGGAATAAAAATAATATGGCGATGGTATAAACATTAACTTTGCAAAAGCCTTTTGTGAAAAAAAAAAACTGTTTTGCTTTTATGAAGATAATTTGCAGACTGAATTGCTTTAATCTGAAGCCATTTTGCTTGATCCTATTCCATTAAGTTTTATGACGGCATTAATGGTGGAAAAGTTGCCTGGAAAAAGGATTACGTCAAAATTTGTTTATCTTTCGATAGTTTTGTTGTGCGAAAATGTTCTACTCCAGCATTAGATCAACAGGTTGCGTGACATCCTTGATAAGGTCAATTCATCTATTGTTACTCAGGAAGTGAATCTACGTAACTTGGAACAGGTGGAAGGTCAATCGTCCACAAAAAGTTTTCCTTCTTCCGGGTGAGTTTCCTGTCAGCAGTTTACCGCAGTCCAAGTTTGGCACTGATGCTATTCGGATCATCACCGCAACGTTATTTCTGGAGAAGGCTGCCATTGACATTATGCAGTGTATTCCCATCAATTTTAAGCATCTATTTTGACGGTTTTTTGGCTGCTCTTCTGATGACCGATTCTGTCGGAGCTGCCTTTCTCTTTTCTCTTCGGTCGACAGCATTGCTAGAATTATTACTCTATTCCCAACAAACAATTTTAGCTGCAGATCAGCTTATACAGACAAAAATTAGCTGCCCAAGGCAATTTTCGGCTGTATAAGCTAGTCTGCAGCTAAAATTGTTAGTTGGGTTATCCTCTGGCATTTCCTTGTGACTCTGCGCTTAGAAGTCCCACTCGATTATGTTTTCTCTGTCTCTAGGTGGATCCATCTTCTTAGTTTTATTTGTTAATAGTGGGTGGTTTTGTGATACACTTCATTGACACCAAAACGCATCAATGTATGCTTTTTGATCCCGTTTGAAACCGAACGGTTTCATAATTGCTTTTATAATGATAAAACACCTTTATGGAGAATATTGTCGTGACATCAATAAAACAAATACCAATTCATTTCTTGAACAGTTTTATTAAGGGATAGAGTGCTTCAAAAATTTTATTTTTAAAACCAGACACTTTCTGATTTTCTCGTCGGACTTTAAAAGATTTTTAAAACAGCATTCAGCTGAACTACTTATCAAGAATCTTTTGCACTGTTAAATGCTTTATTTAAACTAAAAAGATTGCTTATTGCCGTTATAAAACCACAATAAATCAGATTGAAAGCCAAAAGGCTGTTAAATTGTTACTTGGGCAGCAACTGCTTCCCCGACAGCACGACCCATCGCTATTATCCAGCATGTGTAACCGATAACCGTGATCCCGACAGCACCACAAAGTGACCCCCAGGAGATGATGTTTCAGGCCGAATGAGTTGCAGAGAATATCATATAACGATACGCATTTTCTTTTTTAATGGATTTTTTTTAACAAGAAGACCAGAATAACAGTTTCAAGGGTCTATAATAAATAAAAATAAAATGAACTGTTTTCAGGAGCAACTGTCAAAGAACATCCTACACCCAACCGGTGGATGTAAGATTCGCTTACAATTATGTGGGATTCATCATCAGAGGATGTAAGTGGAGACCGCATGAACCGAGGATGCGATATACCTAGCTGCGGTCCGATGTAAGAAAATTGGAGACCGAAAAATGTGGAGTGTATTAGTGAGTGAAATTAATTATGTCGAAAAAAATAGAAAAAGGTTGCCGACTGGACTCGAACCACGGACGTTGCGACTATCAGACCTGTGCTTTCTCCACTGCTCTCTCCATGCTTCTGAATATGGCCAGCCTAAAAGCAAACATGAAGCGCTCATTTTCTCGCATACTCGACTTCGTATGCTTTTTCTGCTGGAGAGATTCGAGGCAAGTGTGTGCGTCGTTCTACAATGTTCTACAATGTGCGTCGTTCTACAAGCTTACTGGTATAGTCGAAAGCGTAGATGGAACACGAAATAAAAAAAGGCAAAAAACCATTACATCGCCTGCATGGTCAATTTCTAACATTCGTTGCGATGTTCATGAACAGAGGATGATAGGAAACGGAACTAACATTCATTGTAATAGATTTTTCGTTTGCGTGTATATTTCGATTTTTTTTCCTTGATTTGTCTTCCGTCGATCTTGTTTTCCGTGCTGAGCATTAATGCTACCAACTCCAGAGAGGCAGCTCCCACACCTGGGCCCTACCTATCGACCCATCAACTCATGAACCGGGGACCAACGGCTTTAATTCCCTCGGCGGCGCTGACTGGGATTGAACCCAGGCCTGCTGGGATGAGAGATAATCCAGCTTATCACTACACCACCGGCGCCGCTATCTTATATCGCGATAAAATTAGTCATGATACTATTTTCCATAACTTTCAGGAAAATATCTACTCGCTGTTTGTTGAAATATAAAAGTTGAGTTTCTGAAGTACAGTTGCACCTTAAGAAAAAATACGGTGAATATATCAAAAGTTGCAAAACAAACAATTATGACATTCATTGCAACACATCAAAGGACTAAAATGTACACAAATATCAAGATATCATTAGGTTCTTGAATTTGCACGTTCAAACCACTCTGCAATCGCTTCGAAGTCAAAGAAAAAGTTGCGCAATATGTTCTGCACATTTGAAGAAATAAATGGGCTTGTGAAGTTCACGCCTCATTTATTTATATGGAGATTTTAAAAGAAATATTAAAAAAAAATTAGTGTCTACGGTTCATACAAATTTCCAAAAATGTGTATGGATGATTGTTTACGCGGGTCTGAATCCTCTTAAAAATGGTCTACGTAGTCTACGAACGGCCGCTTAGATATCTTATGCGATGAGTGAAATGAAGGCTATTTGACTAAAACGATATTTGGCTAACCATTACTTATGTCAAAAATTGAACGACAAACTAAATCGAAACTACCCACCCTGTAGAGCATCTTGCAAGGAGCACAAACGAAAAAGTTCTAATTCCTAGTACCAATATTTGATTACTTCCTTTAACCGCAGGATCCAACGAAACCGAAACCGAAGGGCCGATTCCAGCATTTGCTTAGCGCAACTACCGCCACTTTCACCTTCCGGACTCCAGATTCCGAACGGAAGTCAAACTTTGTGATGTAGAACTTTCCAATTCCAGACGCTGATGGCTGCACAAACTCTAATTGGACCATCCAAGGTCCAAACTTGGTCGGACAAAAGCGAACCAAGTTTTCTCCGGGATTGTCCGGAAGCATCGTTTCTTGGATTCGGCTGTTTGCTATACAAATGAAATCTTACTGGTTTGTCTTTGAAAACGTTTTTTTTTTCTACAGGGATGAATGATTTGTCTTGTTAATGAATATGCAAATGGTCAATTTGTGGGTTTCCTGCTGGGAGATATCCAATTACACGCGTGACTTTGCTTTAGACTATTACACCTGTATCGGACTTGTGGCTGATTTCTATTTTGTTTTGCTTTCCTGCGCTCTTCGAAGACATGAATTGCGTCCCATCAAAGAATCATTTTTCATTCACACTTGACTGGAGACAGCCGACCAGTCAACCGGTCCATGCCCAGCCGCAAACAATAGCTAATTGATGAGGGCCTGAGGAGAATGATGTCTTCTTTTGGGTATCGATTAGGTTTAGCTAATGATCGCTGCTGGCGAGTTTGAAATCCCTTCTTGTGTGGGTTCTGCCTGCCCTAACTGGAAGATTGTGTGGCACTGATTTTACTGCAGCAACCGAGAATGCACACTGAATAGAGCAGTACGACCAAAAACGTCACTTCGCTCCATTAACCGCCCATTGTTCGGACACAATTCTTGAGGAACTTGCACACCCTTTTGTAGCTCATAATTCTGCTGCATCGCGCTTGAGTGAGTGTCCGTCCATCAGCCATTGTACGAACGAATAAAGCATAGAAAGCTCCAACCTTTACAGCTGATGAAAAAAAAAAAGTATCACAATTGTGGTGGGTGACACTTACCCATCTTCTTATCCGTTGCTCATGAAACCGTGGAAAATGGCGAACACAAATCCACAGCAGCACCAAGCACTATTACGGTAACACTACCTCTCCAACGACGGTGAAAAGAAGGGGAAGACTTTATGCACCGGAGCAGGACCTCTGTGCTATGTTTGCGGTATTAAATCATTCACAGTCTGATGGTTTTCATGGGCACAAGTTAAAAGTATACCACATGGGCAAACATGAGACACTTTTGTGATGATATTGAATAAAAAATCTTTCTGTGGGTGTTGCAAGGTGTGCACTAAAGCTGCCTTAAAAAAAATAGAGAGATAGAGAGAGAGGAAACGCATATAATGGGTGTTTTTCCGCTGCGCTAAGGTGTGATAGTTGCTATCGACGCGTCGGCAGTTAATGATCCGTGAGATGTGAATGGGGTCGCTCAATAGTGAACCATATCTAACCACAGTGAACGCATTGATGCAAAAAAATGCGTCGCATATTCCCGTAGATGTAGACAACACAGTGAGACATCATGAGCAGACCGACGGTAGAGATCAATCGATGGATGCTGACATTTTTACTTGGTTTTATAAAAATGACAAAGTAGGGTAAGTACGCTAGTTGTTGGCCCTAGCGATAAGATGAGAGCTTCATTGACAAGGATTTCGTTCAGTGCGTAATTGTAGACGGGTACATTGGAAACAGCTAGAGCAACTTGTTGATACGATATACTCTCGTTGTCAAACACGTTGGAAAATTTAATTGCGAAGAGCTGGCAAATTTCGTCAATTCTAGATGCTACATTAACTCCGAACTTCATGGTAGAAGGGAGGTCGAACTCTTCAGGCTGTTCATTAACGTACTTTTAAAAACTCCGTGGATTGGACTTGAATTGCCGCTGCAGGTTCGGCTGGTCGTGGGAAAAGTTCTCCCGTGTCGCCTTTATTTTATATGTTAAACTTAATTACCTAAAACAATATAGTCACTTTGATTTTAGGTGCATTTAAAAATAAACAGTTCTCTATTTTTTGTATCATATGCTTAGAGTTGTGCTGTTTTGATTGCTGAACTAAGAATTATTGTGTGTCCCATGCTCAGTAATTAACATTTGAAAGTGGCGTATTTTATTAAGAAAATCGATAATATCGCGGGAACTTTAAGAGATATTGATTTACTTGATTCGACAACAACTGTGCATTTTAACAAGTTCTAAAAGTTATTTGAATAAGACATTCATGAGACATTTTAAACAGCAGATTTAGGGTTGAAAAACTACTTTTTTCAAGAGCACCATTATTCAGGATGGAGAAATTATGGACATAAATGTTCTAATTTTCTATGAAACTCTACTTTTTGGAAAAATATCCAAAACTTGGGGCAGCCCTACTTTTGCTCAATAAAACAGATGAAATTATCCTTAATAAGTAAAAAAATCTCCTTAAAATAGATCGGGTTGCTCCTTAAATGATTGATCAAAATACGTTAAAAATCTAAAAATGCTCAGTAAATATTTAAAGTACGCTCCCTAAAATAGAGAAAACTGTACATTAAGCATTTGAAAATGCTCCTTAGTATGCACCACTTTGCACCATTTTGAAGTGTATTTGTACCATATATCATCGGAAAAGCTGCTGTAGAAAGGTTAATAAGTACCATGAAATCAGCTGAAACGTTCAGTAGATCATTGTGTGCATTTGTGCATTGTTACTGAACATTTCAGCATGTTTTGCATCATAGTTACGCATCATAGTCCGATGCCAAAATGAGTGGAGACACGACAGCAGTGCTCTTTTATAACTTTACAGGTTCAAGCAGAACGATGCGCACCAAGTGGTACTCGATTATGACATCTGGGAAAGGGAAAACGTTTATTTAATGAAAACAGGGACACAATTATCACTTTTTATTTGAAAATTTTTCAACAGCTTTTTTTGGAAACTTGAAAAAGTATTTATTTCAGCATACTTGTAGAGTTATCTCCCACTGGTTGGTGTATTTGGATTTTAATTTCATCTATAAATGACAAAGTTATTTGCGTTCAAAACTTAACGCCTTTTTGTGACGGTTTTCAATTTAAGGCTTAAGATTTTCCCCGTACTCTACGACCAAATTTCAAAATACTGTTTTGAATTCATGTTAATGATTGTTGGGTTACCGGAACCTTCCCAACACCGTTTAGGGGGTAATCAAAGGCACTGCCATTTCTGGGGTAGGACCTTCTGGGGCGCATTTATAAGAGCGGATGTAGGCGCTTCAATTGGGTTGAAGCCTTTTGAGGTTCCTTCTATCCACATTCTTTATAGCACAGCACATCACATATATTTCCATGTCAAGTTTATTCTATTAATTTACAACACTTTACATATTTACAAGGTTTATTACACAACACACATAACATATTAAATCCTTGTGGCTCTACTCTATCCATCCTTCCTTGAGAGTCAGAGCCGACTAACTATTCCTTAATCTATATAGGGGAATTTACGTATTCTCGGCAACCTAAGCAGCGACCTTCTTTCTATAGCCTTTTTCTCTATGGAACGCACACATATGCAGTATTGGTTTGTTTACAATCTTTTGCTGCCAGCTGCTCTAACAATTTCAGTCGAAAGAATTGTCAAAAACTGTTTTGAAACGCTTTTACAAAGCTCCAATCTTCTCTAGTGAGAGCGAGTATTGTCGGCAACCAGTTTTTCTTCGGCAACCGTTCCATTTGAACTGCATGTAAATCTGCTGTTCTATTATCGGCAACTCGAAATCAGCTAAAATTTGTAGTGCGTGTGTTTCATTTCAAGAAAACCCTGCTAGATTGCTTTTTCTCAGTGGTAAAAATATAGTCAAATTGAAGCTGAAAGCATAAAGAATCGTTTGCATGCATTCAGCGAAGTGTTTTCGTAAGAAAATCCAGTGAAAATAGTGTTTCAATTTGGGTTGCCGAAAATAGTCTGTCATGCCGAAGCCGTCATTTCCCCTATATATAAAAATGAATTTCTGTCTGTCTGTCTGTCTGTCTGTCTGTCTGTCTGTCTGTCTGTCTGTCTGTCTGTCTGTCTGTCTGTCTGTCTGTCTGTCTGTCTGTCTGTCTGTCTGTCTGTCTGTCTGTCTGTCTGTCTGTCTGTCTGTCTGTCTGTCTGTCTGTCTGTCTGTCTGTCTGTCTGTCTGTCTGTCTGTCTGTCTGTCTGTCTGTCTGTCTGTCTGTCTGTCTGTCTGTCTGTCTGTCTGTCTGTCTGTCTGTCTGTCTGTCTGTCTGTCTGTCTGTCTGTCTGTCTGTCTGTCTGTCTGTCTGTCTGTCTGTCTGTCTGTCTGTCTGTCTGTCTGTCTGTCTGTCTGTCTGTCTGTCTGTCTGTCTGTCTGTCTGTCTGTCTGTCTGTCTGTCTGTCTGTCTGTCTGTCTGTCTGTCTGTCTGTCTGTCTGTCTGTCTGTCTGTCTGTCTGTCTGTCTGTCTGTCTGTCTGTCTGTCTGTCTGTCTGTCTGTCTGTCTGTCTGTCTGTCTGTCTGTCTGTCTGTCTGTCTGTCTGTCTGTCTGTCTGTCTGTCTGTCTGTCTGTCTGTCTGTCTGTCTGTCTGTCTGTCTGTCTGTCTGTCTGTCTGTCTGTCTGTCTGTCTGTCTGTCTGTCTGTCTGTCTGTCTGTCTGTCTGTCTGTCTGTCTGTCTGTCTGTCTGTCTGTCTGTCTGTCTGTCTGTCTGTCTGTCTGTCTGTCTGTCTGTCTGTCTGTCTGTCTGTCTGTCTGTCTGTCTGTCTGTCTGTCTGTCTGTCTGTCTGTCTGTCTGTCTGTCTGTCTGTCTGTCTGTCTGTCTGTCTGTCTGTCTGTCTGTCTGTCTGTCTGTCTGTCTGTCTGTCTGTCTGTCTGTCTGTCTGTCTGTCTGTCTGTCTGTCTGTCTGTCTGTCTGTCTGTCTGTCTGTCTGTCTGTCTGTCTGTCTGTCTGTCTGTCTGTCTGTCTGTCTGTCTGTCTGTCTGTCTGTCTGTCTGTCTGTCTGTCTGACCCTTATAGACTCGGAAACTACTGAACCGATTGGCGTGAAAATTTGTATACAGGGGTTTTTGGGGCCGTTGAAGGTTCTTATGATGGTTGGAGACCCCTCTCCCTTCTGTAAGGGGGGGCTCCCATACAAATGAAACAGAAATTTCTGCATAGCTCGAGAACTAATCAAGTAAATGGAACCAAATTAGGCATGTGGGGGCGAGTGTGGGGGTATAAGGAGATAATCATAGGGGGGGGGGGCTACGTACAGCTAGTATATTATAATTGTTGATCCCTACACTGCTAGACGATCACCGCAGTGACGTCAATAGTCCCAATCGTTATCGCTACCTATCCAATCTGTTATCGGTTCCGTGGTAATGTCCGTACGAGAGGAGAGATGGTTCGATTCTACATGGTGAGAGTTTGGGAGAGTTTCTGTACAAACGACAGTGGCGTAGCTAGAGTAGGGTGAGGCTACTCCCGAACAATGATCTTAACCATATGTTGAGTTCATGCGCCATATCTACGGAGATAAATATCCCTCAAGTTGCGATTAAGACCACATTACTTTTATTACATTACCGTACAACTAATGTTTTAAAATCAGTTTTAACGTCACTTTTCGTCTGTGACCAAAAGAAACTCGCACGAGCCATTTCACCCGTGGGACACATTCGCAATCGATGGTTCTTGATCCAATTTTACTCGACAGTTTATTATGACATCGTAGAACCAAATTGAATATGAGAAATTGGCTCAGCGGCGCCAGTGGTGTAGTGATAAGCGTGATTCAATCCAAGACGGCGCCGTCGAGATATTCTGAGTCATAACATCTCTGATCACGCCCTCCTTCGGAAGGGAAGTAAAGCCGTTGGTCCCCGGTTCATGAGTTGATGGGTTGATAGGTAGGGTCCAGGTGTGGGAGCTGCCTTCCTGGCGTCAGTAGCATTGGTGCTCAGTACGGAAAACAAACAACAGGAATATAAAAGATGATGGCATTTGGAACAACTCTCCCAGATCGGCATACCAAACTCAATAACAAGAAGAATTAGTTGTCTATAGACAGCAAGCTTATTTTTCAGGGATAAGGTGGACCTCCTGTTGATAAGCGGATATAGTGATCTTATCAAGATGTTGCACTTCGTGTTAGTTTTATCAATGTGTTCCCTGAAAAGAAGCTTGCTTTCTAGTGTTAGTCCGAGGGACACAACCTCACTGAGACGTTCAAGGAGATCTTATTATTTTCAAATAATTACCAATAAATAATAATAATAATTGTTTTAAATTACCATCGTGTCAACTGGCAGCAGTACCAGCGCTGTGTGGACACATAAATTGACTACGACGTCCTACCGGAGTCGTTCGAAGAAGTCGATCAGTGTCTGCAAACCATCGAAGAGGCGATATCCTGTGCCAGGGAGCAACACGTACTCTGTATCTCTGTATGTCATACTCTGAACCTTGACAGCCCAACCAAAGATCTTAAGAAGCTCCGTAACACCATTCGCAGGCAGTTCCAGCGTTCTGGACTGCCCCACTTGAAGACCAATGTCAATAAGCTAACCAAAATTATCCACGCCAGGACGGTGGAACTAAGCAATAACGATTTTGCCAACAAGATTCGCTCTCTACCAGATTGTGCAAAGCCATTTTGGAAGATGACCAACATTTTGAAAAATAAGTCGAGACAGATCCCTCCGCTTTCCTTTGTTGACCAGAACTCGGACCTAACTCTACTCATAACCCCAGTTGAAAAGATTAATACTATTGGCCAACATTTTGTGATTTCACATAATTTCATCTCATGGTGAGCCCTCATGCACACTTAGATTTTTTCGCCGAGATGGGCACCACCAACCAGCTCAGCATTTAATTTTGCTGGATCTCAGTGAAAAACTTGCCGAGATTAAGCTAACAAACGGGAATTTTGCCGAGATCTCAGCTAACAAACATATTTTTTGCTGAATTTCCAGCAAAATAAAATGCCGAGCTGCTCGGTGGTGCCCATCTCGGCAAAAAAATCTAAGTGTGTGAGCCTGCCGTACTGGAGGCAATGTCTAGAGTCACTGACACCCCCGTAGTAGTGCATGACGATAGTAGAATATCGGCTCATGAGGTGATAGCTGCTGTTAGAAGCACATGAAGGCCGCGGGTATGGATGGTGTAGTCAACCTCGAGTTGAAAAACTTAAGTATTGACTTCTTCAACCATCTTACCGTTATCGAGCTTGACTACTTCCTTGCATGCTGGAAGTTAGCCAAAGTGATTCCAATACACAAGTCTGGCAAAGATCCTACCAGTGCCAAAAGCCTCTTTTCCTCCATCTCGAAGCTATACGATAAGTTGATACTCAGTCGGTTGCTGCAGTTCTCCATCGAAAATAACATCTTACTCAAGGAGCAATTCGGGTTTAGGAAAGGTCATATAACGATTCACCAACTAAGTAACTAACATCATCAGGCGGAACAAGTTTGTTTCAAAAACATTTGCTGTGGCATTGTTGGACGTTGAGAAGGCGTTTGACAATGTCTGGCATGATGGTCTAGTGTACAAGCTGCATCGATACAACTTTCCGATCTACCTCGTGAAGATCATCAAAAACTACTTGCCGGGCAGATCATTCCAGGTCTACTTGAACAATGTTCCCTTTGATACGTTCAAGGTTGATGCAGGGGTCCCTCAGGGTAGCCTGCTTGGGCCTACCCTATTCAACATTGTCACGTTAGACGTTTCTCCCCTGCCAGGAGGTGATTTCCTGTCAATGTTTGCAGATGATAGCTCCATAAGGGTCGAGTGATCCGTGCTCTGGCGAGTAAACTACAATCAGACCTGACCTGTTTCCACACTCGAATTCACCTCTGCAAAGTTTATTTGAAAAAGCGCTATTGAATTTGGATTACGAGAAGTGAGCTCCAATTTTACTTGGAAGAGTGCAATCGAATTTAAAGTTATATTTTATTTGGAAAGGCAAATTCAAATTTGGATTATGAGATGCAAACTTAAATTTCACTTGGAAAAGCGCAATCGAATTTGGTTTACGAGAAGCGAAGTCAATTTTTATTTGAAATGTTCAATCGAATTTGGATTACGACAAGCGAATTCCAATTTTACTTGGAAAAGCCCAATTGAATTTGGATTACGAGAAGCAACATTATATTTTTCTTGGAAAAACTAATTCAAATTTGGATTATGAGAAGCGAACTCAAATTTCACTTGGAAAAGCGCAATCGAATTTGGTTTACGGGAATCGAAAGCAATTTTTATTTTAAATGTTCAATCAAATTTGGATTACGACAAGCGATGTCAAATTTAAGTTGGAAAAACGCAATTACTTTTTAGAAATGTTCAATTGAATTTATATTGCGACCCCGGCGTAGTGGTTAACATCCATATACCTCTCACGCCAAAGTCACGAGTTCAAATCTCACCCCCGGACAAGTCACGAATGACCCAAGAGTGTTAAAGTGACTATAAAAAAAAAATAAAAAAAAAATATTGCGACAAGTAAACCCAAAGTTTACTTGGAAAAGCGCTATTGAATTTGAATTATGAGAAGTGAGCTTCAATTTTACTTAGAAAACGAAATCGAATTTGGATTACGAGAAGCAAACTAAAATTTTAATTCGAAAAGCGCAATCGAATTTGAATTACGAGACGCGAACTAAAATTTTACTATGAAAAGCGCAATTGAATTTGGATTACGAGACGCGAACTCAAATATTACTAGGAGAGGCGCAATCGAATCAAGATTTTTAGAAGCGAGGTCAAATTTTACTTGCAAAACAAAATTTAATTTTGATTACGAAAAGCGAAGTCAAATTTTACTTGGAAAAGCACATACAAATTTGGATTACCAGAAGCGAAGTCAAATTTTACTTGAATAAACGAAATTGAATTTGGATTACGAGAAGCAAAGTCAAATTTTACTAGCAAAAGCTAATTCAAATTTGGATAAGGAGAAGCGATCTCAAATTTTACTTGGAAAAGCACAATCGAATTTGGATTACGAGAAGCAAAGTTATATTTTACTTGGAAAATCGTAATCGAATTTGAATTATGAGAAGCAAAGACAAAATTTTAATTAGAAAAGCGATATTGAATTTGGTTTACAAGAAGCGAACTTAGATTTTATTTAAAAAGTGCAATCGAATTTGGATTAAGAGAAGCTTAGTAAATTTTTACTTGGAAATGTTCAATCGAATTTGGATTACGAGAAGTGAAGTCAAATTTTAATTGGAAAAGTGAATTTGAATTTGGATCACGAGAAGTGAACTTAAATTGTATTTGAAAAGTGAATTCTAATTTGGATTAAGAGAAGTGAAGTCAATTTTTACTTGGAAATGTTCAGTCTAGAAGTGAACTGAAATTCGACATAGACAAGCGCAATTGAATTTGGATTACGAGAAGCGAATTAATTAATTTAGCTTTATTTAGGAGGCTTTCAGCCTTAGGCTGGTTCGCATCCGATAAACGAGAAGCGAAGTCAAATTTAACTTGAAAAATAAATTCAAATTTGAATCACAAGAAACGAACTCAAATTTTCAATAAAGCGCACTCTAAAATGTTCAATCGAATTTGCATAACTCGAAAGAAACCCAAATTTTATTAGGAAAAGCGTAATCGAATTTGGATTACGATAAGTGAAGTCAAATGTTCCTTGGAAAAGATCAAACGAATTTGGATTACGAGAAGCGAAGCCGTTTTTTGGAAATGTTTAACCGAATTAGAATTACAACAAGCGATGTCAAATTTTAGTTTGTAAAACGCAATTAGTTTTTTAGAAATGTTCAATCGAATTTGGATTACGACAAACAAACCCAAATTTTATTTGAAAATGCGCTATCAAATTTGGGTTACGAAAAGTGAGCTTCCAATTTTACTTGGAAAGGGGCAACCAAATTTGGATTACGAGAAGCAAACTACAATTTTATATTTGAAAAGCGCAATCGAATTTGGATTATGAGAAGCGAAGTCAAATTTTACTCGGAAAAGTGAATTCAAATTTGGATTACGAGGAGCGAACTGAAATTTTACATGGAAAAGCGCAATTGAATTTGGATTACGGACGCGAACTCAAATATTACTAGGAAAAGCGCAATCGAATTAAGATTATTAGAAGCGAGGTCAAATTTTACTTGGAAAAGCGGAATGTAGTTTGGATTACCAGAAGCGAATTAAAATTATGCTTGAAAAGCCAAATTGAATTTGGATTACCAGGAGCGAAGTCAAATTTTTCTTGAATAAACGAAATTGCTAACGTCAAGATCCATCTTGATAGCATTCCCACTGAATGGTCGAGTGAAGTAGTCTACCTTGGTCTCACCCTCGATAGCAAATTGCTATTCCGATCCCATGTGGACAAGACATCCACCAAGTGTAACGTCTTGATCAGGTCGCTCTACCCTCTGATAAACAGGAACTCCACCCTGTCCCTCAAAAACAAGCTTGCTGTCCGCAAGCAGATCATTCTACCGGCTATTGAGTATGGTATGCCAATATGGGAGAGTTGTGCTAAGTGCCACCACCTAAAGCTTCAGAGGATCCAAAATAAGATCCTCAGAATCAGTGTTGGCAAAATCATCAATCAAATAAAAAAAATCCGCTCTCATACGCTCTCAATATCACGCGTGATATTGGAACAAAATATCATGCTTGGTATTGATTTTACAAGCTCCTTTGATATTGCGAGACTATTCACAAAGTGCAAAAATCAAGCTGAGAGCTGACGCGACACAAAAATGATTCCATTCCACATCGTTTTCCTAGAAAGAGAAAGTATAGTTTGCTATCTCTTTTTACTCTTCACCGATGGCAGACACGAAGGGACTGCTGCCAGCCGTTATGGGAGTTTCGGTTGCATTCGGGTGTAAAGCAAAAATCATTAAACTCAATCTTACCACAGTTTGGTGAGATTTGCAGTTGGTGAGCTTTGTTAGCTTGATATTCCGAGCTGCAATATCACAGCTTGCAAAATCAACCGCAGATGTTTGCTTGTTGATTTTTGTCTACGAAAATCAAGCATGATCTTGGGCATTGGTGAGATTTGATTTTTTGATATTTTTTCAACACTGCTCAGAATGATCCACCACCTGGACGGTCTTCAAACACTCCAGGAGCAAAAGACTTCCACGCTGGAAAGGTTCAGAGTCACCTGTCTGCGAACAAACCACCAGATCTTTCCTGATTTGGCAACCTAGTTCAAGTAGTTAGGTTCCTGTGGTGAGTTATCAAATTTTTAAATTCAAACGAAAGCAATCCCATAAAAGGATATTCTTTAAATAAGCGTTTAACGCAATCTTCACTTTAGAATAACCAATTAACTAGAACAAAGATGAAGAGATGAAGAGCCAAAGGCTAACCAATTGAAATATTTAAACCAAATGTTGTAACATAAAAAACCAGCAAATAAACACGTAACGTAAAACGGGGTATCTTTGATAATGCGGGTAACTTTGATAGTATAATGTAAAGAATAAATTTACTCGCTGTGCTTTTTCCAAATAAGAAACATTGGTTCCATATTGTAACTTAGGGTATTTCCGTTGATATGGTATATAGTTTTTAAAAAGTATGTTTTACATATTTTACAAAAATATCAATAAACCATTTTCGTGTTTTTCGCCTTTTTGAAACGCTCAAACCATCACTTATGAAATGTATTTCCGATACAGCCATCACAAATTAATTGTTGTATTCTTATTGCTTATGAAGTTTCCTGATTATATACTCATTAAAAGTTTCATATTTAAAGAACTAAATTGTTTGAGTTTCACTCATTTTTTTCTACATTCATCAAGCATTATCAAAGTAACCCCAAATCAAAATACTGAAGTTCGGTCAAAAAATAAAAAAAATAGTGCAAATGCTTTAATTTTTGTTCAACATATTACTAACGAATTAACTCTTGGATCCTCAGTACTTGTTTTAAAAATATAAAATTTGAAAAACAGTCATTGCTGTAAAAAAATATTTAGAATATACTTTAAAAAACTATCAATGTTACCCCGTTTTACGGTACCTCTCTTCACTACCGCTTCAGACGGCGCGGCACTGTATCCTGCTGTAAGCAGGAGCAAGTCAGCGCATAAAGGTGGATCACGGCAACCAGCGATGGGGTGGAAGAAGACTTGGGTTCCGCTCAACTAAGGGGCTGTTCATTAACTACGTAGACAGTTCAGAGGGGGGGGGGCAGTTATCCACGGTCCATATGAATAAAAAAAAATGTATGGACAATTGTCTACGCAGGGAAGAGAGGGGGGGGGAATTTAAAAAAAAAACTGTTTATGTAGTTAATGAACGAGTGTACCCCATTAGGCATAAATACTAGCATATCAGCAATTCAGCAGATGGTCTAAACATATTTTCTATGCCTCAATCATTTGTTTCATGGTCTCAGAACATAAATAACTTTTCCGCGTTTTGTATGAGGGGCTGTTCATTAAGGGTACATGACGTTAGGCATACGGTCGTTAGGCATACGGTCGTTAGGCATACGGACGTTAGGCATACGGACGTTAGGCATAATGGACGTTAGGCATAAAGTCATTAGGCATAATGGACGTTAGGCATAATATACGTTAGGCATAATGGACGTTAGGCATAAAATACCTTGCTGCTGTGAAACTCTAGAAACCTGTTTCGAGCATGGTAAACAATGCTTAAATTAGGCTAAGCGTTAAATAAAAATTATACAAGTTAAACAAACAAAGTTTATTTAATAAGCACAGTTCGGAATCCATTATCATATCATAAGTGACGTAGCTACATATTTACTTAGATCCAAGATTAGTAGCGATAGCCGTTAAGTAATATGGCAATGAAAACTTAGCATAGTTTTGAACTATATCTTGAAATTAATCGCATCTAGAAATAAAAAAATCACGCGTTTGTTGTAATATATTCTTACACACATACTGCAATTGTCAAAGAAGAAAAGGTTTTTCACAAAGAACAGCTCATGAAATAAAGAATGGTGAATTCTGTGATTTTTCATTGAATAACAAAAAAAAAAAACAGCTAAGGTTGAATAAAATATGATGCCAAAGAACAGCTCATGAAATTAAGAATGGTGAATTCTGTGGTTTTTCATTCAAAAATAAAAAAAAAAAACATATCTGCTGCTTCCAGGATTTCCTGCCATACTTTTCGATACAACGATTCTGATTTTGTTGTCATCAGAATGAAAACTACCGGAACCGTCTGCTGATGTGAGGGAGCGATACTTCCATGAACAGTGACGAGTTGCCGAAACAAACAAGGAACTGTGGCAAACGTACCATCTGTAACCCAATACTTTGCCTGTTCATTATTGTCATCGAAGTCAGCAATCAATAGTCGGTCCCCATTATCATCCTTCTGGAATTCATCGGGTGGATTATGCCTAACGTCCATTATGCCTAACGTCCTTTATGCCCAACGTCCATTATGCCTATCGTGCATTATGCCTAACGTCCGTATGCCTAACGTCCGTATGCCTAACGACCGTATGCCTAACGACCGTATGCCTAACGTCGTGTACCCTTAATGAACAGCCCCTCATACAAAACGCGGAAAAGTTATTTATGTTCTGAGACCATGAAACAAATGATTGAGGCATAGAAAATATGTTTAGACCATCTGCTGAATTGCTGATATGCTAGTAAGAATGCTTTTTTTTTAATGAGAGAGAGAGGGAGAGTGCTGGAAGAAGTTCATCTGCTTTTGGATGATATTCATCTACTTTGATTTATTTCAGAGCAAACAAGAAAAGTGGTTCTTATTTCCTAAAAACAATTATCACGAGCCCTGACGTATCCATAATTTCTTGTTCATCACTCAAAAATCGATATATCCCGAAAAATAATTCTCAAACCTCGAAGGCCAACCATCAAAAATCGAATCAGAACTCACCAAGCCATGCCCCGTGCAAAGTAAAAGTTCTCCATCTCCAAAACGAAAACTTCTGCTTTGTACGAACTTCAAGATTTGCCACATCCCAAATGACATACACGTCCGACAGTATCATCATCGTCATCGTCATCATCAAAGCCGAGAAACACCAACAACGAGCTTTGCTCCCTCATGTGCATCCGAGCGTGAACTTCCTCCCAGACGTCTCGTCGGTGGCGACGGGTTGCGGGTTTTCTGGGCTGTTGAACGATTTTTGATTTGGCCCCTCGCCTAACATCTGTGCACGACAATCCGGCACTGCCAGTTGATAAAAGCACGTGGACGGTGATTATGTTAAACGCATTTCTTCGCACTCGCTAATACTAAATTTGGAAAAGCCAGGGTGACGGAAAAAATGATAAATGTTCCCTTCCTCCGTCCGATCGATTGTTACTGCTCTTCAAAACACCGGATGCCTAGCACTTCCCAATTCCCTGTCAATTTGGCATGCCCGATGCGACAAGGTCGTAAATCGTGATGAAATATGGCTGCTGACAATTTGTGAAAACTTTATTCGGAAATTTGAACTCGACTCAGCAGATTGGCCCCTTTGGCCAAATTTGATCCAATAAATCATAACCAAGGCTAGAGAGACAGAAGCAAGCGGAAATTCCTTTGTTCCGTGCCATTTCTCCAGGATGATTAAATTGACTAGTCCGAGGATCGAGAGGGAGAGAGAGTAGCACAAATATCACTTTCCATTATCAGATTATGATTGAGCTGAAGGTTCGTAAATTAATTCCTGTATGGACTACTTAGTAGGAATGACACTGATGGATTGTGTGAACGGAATACCAATCCATCCGAGCATCAGGTAACGGCTACAATTGTGCGATTTGGTTTATCTTCTGCTGGCAGTCATTTCCCATCGACGGCGGCGGAATTTACAATCCAAAACTAATCCAAATGCATTTCAAACCGAATTGCAGTGCGGAGCAACATTCCATCAACTTCGGATTTCTGTGGATCGATCAATGTTACTACGGCTAATCACGTTACGACTACATGTTTGATAAATATATTTGCAGAAATTTGAACGCATTGGAAGGCGACAACGGTGACTGGAATTATACACATACCTGGTGATGAGTTGAAAATACAAGTGAATTCCGGAAGTGTACTCGTATGGGGTAATGTAGTATAGCGAGCTTACCTGGGGAAAGATAGAAACATATTGAACATGTATGAAAAAGCAGTGGAAGTTTCAAATAACGGTTTCAAAATATAATTTAACTGAAGGCGCATTACCAGTGAATCTTTAATTACACAACTTCAGTATGTCAGTATGTTAAAATGTGGTATTGAATCAAGTACTGTTATGGTAAATAGATATCTAGATATCTGGTTAGCCACCGAATTTTCATATGTGCGCCCCCAATATACAAATGTCAGCTATCAATTTTTATGACGTAAGACACTTTCGTAAACTCGATGTGAATCCAGATCCTAACCTTGATTAGCCAAACCCCCAACCACTGTTCGATCCCGACATGGTTGTTTCACGTGGCCAGATTATTCTTAAACCAAAACCCACATCAAATGACATGCCACTTGGTGAGCATTTGCCTTAAAGTTGTCGGAACTCCTGTAGGGTTCACAAAATCTTCCAAATTTTCATTGAGCGGGCTATCCCGTAATTTTACTGAAATTCTCGGAACTTCACCGAACTTCAAGTAGCTTCTGTTGAGATTTATACACTTTTGTGAATTTTTAACGACTTTTCGATGTTGGATTTTCCTAAAATTCATTCAACTCCCCTGAAGTTCTCTGGACTTTCAGAAATTCTCTGAATTCCACAGATCTTCTTAAAAGTTCCCATAATTGTCCTGAGGTTAATAGAACTGTCCAGTGCTGAGTTGCATCACGGTACTGACAGCCTTTAGATTGACAAAAGAGATTACTACGGTTAATAATCAAAACAACTGAGAACCCTCTCTCCGTAAAACTTCTCACCAGTATGAAACAACAACCGTGAGATATCGTTTTTTTGCTTTTCTCACTCATTCGCAATATCACTAACATCAGGATTGATCCTCGTAGGGCGGGTCTATGATCGGAGCTACTACACCAAGCGTGACATAGCTGCTTGCAAGGGATTCAGTTGGACTGATTTGGTGAGATTGTTCCATTTTTCTACTTTTGTCTATTTAAACTTAATTTCTATGAATGCGTATCGTTTGTAATCATTTGATTCGGATGAGACTTTTATTTGTTTACATTGTGTTTCAATTGGTATTCTTAAGAACTTCACAAAATAAGGTTTCAATATTTAAATTGAGCAGCTCGACTAGCCTGGTGGCTGCCGCTTTTGCTTACTGAGGTGAAGACCGTCGGGGATCCACATTGTAAAGATTCCCTATTTTCAGCTTTTTTACAGGCTGGAGTTGTTGTTTGAACCATTTAGTTTATCAATTTAATTTATCTGTATAACCATTATTCACAAGCATTCTTCCAGGTCAATTCAAGAATAGTTTGATGATGATAAATCTTCCTAATATTCACATTACAGTTATGACCCGATCCTGTCAATCTCTCCGCGCATCAGACTGTTATTTTTCAAAAATTCCACATAATTGTAATTTCATACCTTCCTCCTTCAAGATGAATGTTTAAGATACACATACGTTGCTAGCTGACAAAATGGGGTCATTGCTGTATAATTATTCTCTTTTTGCAGCCTTCATTCAGACTGGATCTATTGATTTAAATTATTTGAGTTTTCTTCCAGCTCTTTGATGACGGAACATCACTAGATTTATACTGTAATGATTCACTCTTACAGCTTTCACCCTGGTTTTGTCTGTTGATTTGATTTGTTTGAATTGGTTTTCAGCTCTTTGGTGTTGGCAGTCGCGGGCGATCAATTTTGCTCATGCTCATGCTCTAAGTTCATTTTCAGCATTTCGATGATGGAACGTCTTCAGATTTATATTATAATGGGGCTTATTACGGATGTCACATCACGGTGAAAAGTTGTCACTTGTCGTCACGGTGAAGTGATTCCCATTTGATTTGTACGGTAATCACGGCTCTTATTCTGAGTATCACTTTCTTATCACCGTGTAGTGACACCCGTAATAAGGCCCAATGGTACACCATTTGGTTTTGGCTTCGGGCAAATCCAAGTATAATGCATGATAACACTGATTCATTTAAAACCATGGTCGCATCACTTATCAAGGTGAATCCTGATCCAACGAACCCAACTTACTAACAAAATCTCCTTTTCTGTGTCTTTTGTTGGGGTGCAGAGGTAAACACGGCCCACAAACAACAAAGGTCACTCTAATATTCCTTCCCCACCTACTCCCACCTGATTGCAAGGACGTGGCCGGCGCCGTTATTGATCTACAACATATAGAGTCACTGAAACTTGTACAATGAGAATGGACGGTCACTCCCAGCCCCATTCAGTTGATTCATTGTACAATTTCACTGATTCTGATCAATCACGGAGTGCAGTCAATCTAAGCTAAGCTAGCTATTGGTTATCCTATTTGTATAGTGTTTATAGTACTACATATCTTTCATTATTGACTTAACATCATTTAATATTATTGTAAATTACATTTTATTATACTTAATTATTAATGTTAGCTATTATGAGCGGCTCCAGGGAAGCATAGTGTCAGCTTGAAAAGAAATCTGAATCGTTCATTATCTGTTTTGTAAAAATCTTGTGTTTATTGTATCTTGTTACATGGCATTATAACGCATTTTCAATATTACATTACATTTAAATAAGTATTAACCCGGTTACACACATTTCAGGTCATCCAGGTCTTAAATAAGATGGGATCCGTTCCTTTTATCAACAGTTGTGATATTGCATCATATGCTGAAAATATATGAATTATCGCGTATTTCTGTTGTTCATTACATACCAGGTGAGGGCTTAATCATGTTTTGCCATCTAGTGTTTTGGTTTTGAGATGCTCGATAACCTTAGAGGGATCGGTTTTGCGTAATGAGCAGAACATCATGGGTTTAATCCCAAGCTCTCCCACAACATAACACAACACAAACATATCAAGTATCATTCTAGCTAAAAATATTTATTTGCATAATATAACCTGGAAATTTCAGGGTTACATCTTCCTTATTGGGAGCTGAGGAGACATAGAGCTGCATCATATTGTATGTAAAATAATTATTATTTTCATTGCGGAATACCAGTTTTTTTTATCCATATAAATGTATTTTCATTATTACGTATTTTAATGTTCTGATATATTTCATTTCTCCATTACATATGTTTACTATATACATAAATAAATACTGGGTTGGGAGGGAGTATCAGGGTATCATTTGACCTGGAACTGGACGATTGGAGTGGTATGACAACCGGAGTCTAGGAGGGAATAAACACTATCATTTTCTTTATCCTACCGATTCGATTATGATGGTGTGAATTCTACTCCAACAGTTTCATGGAGATTGACGCGCCCTTCTTAACAAACCATCCTGTAGGAAGCTTAATAAGTATTGCGAATTGCGTTATTCGATTTGTTGGATCGTATCGTTGGAAGGAGATTCTTAAATTCCCGTGGATTTCGCGTAAGTGCCTCTGCTTACGGGTCCACCCCACCGTTTTTGGCCCTTCATACAGCGATATTGTGAATTCAGATCGGTAGCTCAAATTGATCTTGCTATTAAGTGGAGCTGCATACAAGACAAGATCTTCGAAGGGATGGTGGCTACCTTACATACATACATACATTCGCAATATCACTAACATCTATCATGTGGTACCATCATATCACTGAGGTCAACAGCGCCGGTGGTGTAGTAGTAAGCGTGATTACCTCTCACCCCAGCAGACCTGGGTTCAATCCCAGTCGGCGCCGCCGGGATGTTCTGAGGCATAACATCTCTGATCACGCCTTCCTTCGGATGGGAAGTAAAGCCGTTGGTCCCCGGTTCATGACTTGATGGGTCGATAGGTAGGGTCCAGGTGTGGGAGCTGCCTTCCTGGCACGTCGGTAGCAGTGGTGCTCAGCACGGAAAACAAGATCGACGGAAAAAACAAACCAAAGAAAAAAAAAAAAAAAAATATCACTGAGGAAGAATTAAAAGACATATAAATTGACCGTCATCTCATTTCGAGCATAAATACGGTTATGACGGTCATTCATCTTCCAAAATCACGGATAAGGCGATAGTTGGACTGTATCTTACCAGAAATTATTAGAGAATTCATATCTGCATGAACACGTTGACCTGCAGTCAAGAATGCTTATTCAAGGATAGAAATTTTGCAGCTATTTATTTTTCTGGATACCGTGACGCTTGAGCTCTAATAATAAGGATGCTGACCGCATATCGTATCCACATTACCGAAGCCCAAGTATCAAGGGATCCGTAAAAAAAATCCTTGCGTAAATAGGAATTCCCCTCTAAATATGAATTGTAGTTAGAGGTGTTATTGCTGAGTAATCAAACGTTGAACTTGAACAAGTCATTGTATATCTTTAGGTTAAACACAATACAATATTTGCTTGGTTAACCACAGTTCAGGATTATTTCAGAAAAAAAAGTTAGCAGTTTTTCGGAATTTTTCAATTTGCCATCTCCCAATGTAAGACTTTGTAAAATCATACCAATTGTTCCTCCACTCTTATTAATATCCTACAGCATTCTGCATTTGATTTCTTCATCCTTAAATAAGATATGTCTCTCTCTAGTAACGATATCGTTAGAAAAGCTTACACAATTCAAGACCAACAATTGAAAAAGCCTCAACTCCATTTTAAAAACAAACCTTGCAAGGCCATTTTCTCGCAAAACGAAACCTACATTCACAAACCTAAATCACAATCGGGAAGAGGAGAATTTTCCCTACCTGTTAGCTTTGTTCGTTTGCGTTGGCGGACTTCGGTTCGGGACAAAATGGCTTTGCAAGGTTTGTTTACAAAATGGAGTTGAGGCCTTTGCAATTGTTGGTCTTGAAATATTGCACGGTGCATTATCAATACACATTTTCTTAACTTGAGGTTTCAACAATCAAAGCAACCATTGGTATCCATCAACAAAGAAATCTACAAATCGTTACTTTGAACTCCGTAAGGAAACGCAGTGTATTTCAATAAATCATCGCTAAAATTAATCAGTCCACATCGTGCTCTCTTGCCGTGTGGATCTATTTGCATTTGGCTTAAGGAAGTGTTACTACTACCTAAATCTACAACAAATTTAAACAGCACTTTTCAGTGCTCAACCTGTAAAAATGTTCTACCTTGTTCAACTCTTATTCCTCTTCGATCCTTGTTTGGACCCTACCCGAGGTAATTCTTCTTGGATATCGATTTGGAAAATTCCTCTTCGATCCTTCAGATTCTTATAGTAATCTGCTTGGAAGTCGATTTGGATAAAAAATTACTGCCGCCATGGCGCCTAAACGCAAAAGAAAGGGGCAAACTCTTGATCCCCCTTCTGATGAAATTAATTTGAGTAATCAATTTGATTTGCTCACGGATGATGAGAAAAATTCTAGTAAACTTTCCCGGCTTAATGCAAAGAAGGAAAAGATTCCTCCTATTGTGATAACCACTTCCGAATTCGCATGGAACTTTTGAACTTCGTGAAAGTTAAGTTTTAACGGTGCCGGTGGTGTAGTGGTAAGCGTGATTACCTCTCACCCCAGCAGGCCTGGGTTCAATCCCAGTCGGCGCCGCCGGGATGTTCTGAGGCATAACATCTCTGATCACGCCTTCCTTCGGATGGGAAGTAAAGCCGTTGGTCCCCGGTTCATGAGTTGATGGGTTGATAGGTAGGGTCCAGGTGTGGGAGCTGCCTTCCTGGCACGTCGGTAGCATTGGTGCTCAGAACGGAAAACAAGATCAACGGAAAAAAACAAACCAAAGGAAAAAAAAAAGTTTTCACTACAAATTGGACGTCGGGGTGAATGCCGTGTATTGGCTGAAACCTTGGACGGATTCAAATGTCTTCTCAAGTATCTTACTGAGAAGCAGCACAATTTTTTTACTTACGACACCAAAACTGAACGTGTGTTCAAGGTTGTCATGAAAGGACTGCCCAGTGGTGAATCCCTAGATCAGATCAAAGATGAACTGCAAAATTACTTGGAGTTGTGGCACTCCAAGTAATCAAAATTAAAATTAAATCCCGTCGTGGCTATTCGCGCAACGGGATTTCTAATGACTTTTATTTAGTTCACTTCAAGTCTAGTGAACTAAATAACCTTAAGGCCTTGGAAAAATCTAGCCTTATGCTCCATGCCCGAGTGAAGAAAGAACACTTCAGTAAGACTGGAGGAAATTTCCAAAACCTCATCCAGTGCCGTAAGTGCCAGGGATGGAGTCACGGAACTAAAAATTGCTACATGCCAGCTAAATGCACGAATTGTGGTGATTCCTCTCACGCAAAGGACGACTGTCCTGTGAAGGAAGATCTTAAAAAATTTAAATGTTCAAATTGTGGTGAAAACCACAAATCCAATTTTTGGGAATGTAAGACTCGCAAAGCGATCCTACAATCTCGTTCTAACCGTCAGGTAGGAAACGCTCCACGTTTCCGACCAGGTGCAAATTCCTCTGCTGTTAACAACGGTCAACGAGGAACAAATTCTACATTCGTACCCGTAGGTACAAATATCACCCCCTGATTCAAATGTTTCACCTGTACCTACTCCCCTCGCTGCTAACAATGTTCAGCGAGTTAATGGAGCTACCTATGCTGCTATTGCAGCGGGTAGAAATCAAAATACTAACCAACGCTCTAACGGAAATTTTGACAATTTTGACTTAGGAAGCATTACTGCCCCTAAAATGGAATTTTTACAGAAATCATTAATTGGCATGATTTCTGATATGCTTAAATCTTACTCCATGTTTGATGCTATTCGAACTGGAGTAAAATTTGCAAATAATATTGTCATGACTTTAAAATTCAGTAATTGATTTTAAAGCTTTAAATATTTTAATTTGTAATGCTCGATCTCTTAAAGATAATGAAGACGAGCTTTTAAACTTTTTGAGAGTTCATAACGTGCATATTGCCGTTTTAACTGAAACGTTTCTTAAACCTGACCATAAGGTTAAGAAGGACGCAAATTGTTTAATTTATAGAAATGATCTCCTTGATGGACCCTGTGGTGGCGTTGCCATCATTGTTCATAGACGAATCAAACATAAAATTCTTTCTTCATTTGAAACCAAAGTTTTTGAAACTTTGGGAGTTTCTGTTGAAACAAAATTTGGACAACTTACGTTAATAGCTGCCTATTTGCCATTCCAATGCGTAGGCCAGAAAAAGAATTTTCTCAAGGGTGACCTCCAGAAACTTACCCGTCATAGGTCTAAATTCTTCATTATTGGTGATTTTAATGCAAAACACCGCTCATGGAATAATGCTCAAAGCAATTCCAATGTTAATATTCTGTTTTATAATTGTTCTGCAGGTTATTACACTATTCAATATCCAAACAGTCCAACATGCTTTTCTTCTGCAAGACGAATTTTGTAGCCAATTGGTTACCCATGCTGACTTCGGTTCTGATCACCTTCCAGTAACTTTTGAAATATCCCAAGAAATAATTTGTAATTCCAACAGCTTTACTATCAATTACCATAGAGCTGATTGGGAGCAATATCGAACATTTATGGAATATAACTTCGATCCAAACATTCCTTTTGCAAACCAAAGATGAAATTAATTATGCTCTTGAATCACTGACTACTTCTATATTTGAAGCAAGAGCTGCCTCAGTTCCAAAATGCGAGGTTAAATTCGATTCAATTATAATAGACGACGATCTTCAGCTCTTGATCCGTCTTAAAAATGTCCGTAGGAGACAATATCAAAGAACACGCGATCCTGCCATGAAAGTTATCTGGCGGGATTTGCAAAAACAAATTAAAAAACGATTATCTGCCTTGAGGAACAAAACTTTTGAAAATAATGTTTCTAAACTAGACCCGAGTTCCAAATCCTTTTGGAAACTCACAAAAATTTTGAAAAAAAAACTCAAAAGCCTATTCCAGCGCTTAAAGAAGGAGGTAAAATGTTGATCACAAATTTTGAAAAAAGCTCAGAAACTTGCTAAGCAATTCGAGAGTTCCCATAATTTCAGTTTGGGTCTTACTAATCCTATTGAGAATCAGGTTGTTGAATGTTTTCTCTCGGGAAAATATTTTTGATGATTCCTGGGGAACTGGTTTGGACGAAGTAAGGTCTATAACTAAAAAGTTTCATAATATGAAAGCTCCAGGTGATGATGGAATTTTCTATATCCTCGTCAAAATACTCCCAGAGAGTACCTTGTCTTTCTTGGTAAAATTATTTAACAGATGTTTCCATTTGGCATACTTTCCTGATAAATGGAAAAATGCAAAAGTTGTTCCAATTTTGAAGCCGGATAAAAATCCAGCTGAAGCTTCTAGGAATCGTCCAATAAGTTTACTATCTTCAATAAGTAAACTTTTTGAAAAGATAATTTTGAATAGAATGATGCTTCACATCAATACGAACTCAATTTTTGCAGATGAGCAGTTTGGATTTCGCCATGGGCATTCAACTACTCATCAACTCTTAAGAGTCAACAATTTAATTCGTTCAAACAAATCTGAAGGCCACTCAACTGGAGTTGCTCTTCTAGACATAGAAAAAGCATTCGACAGTGTTTGGCATGAAGGTTTGATTGCTAAATTGAAAAAGTTTAATTTTCCACTTTACACTATGAAATTAGTTCAGAATTATTTAACTGACAGAGCTCTGCAGGTAAATTACCAAAATTCCAAATTCAATCGACTACCTTTTAGTGCAGGAGTTCCTCAGGGTAGCATTCTTGGGCCTATGTTGTATAACATTTTCACTTCGGACCTCCCTGATTTGCCTCAGGGTTGCCACAAATCTTTGCATTTCCTCTAAAGGAAGAAGTCTTCGTGTTATTTGCAGCAGACTGCAGAAAAGTTTAGATATTTTCCCTTCTTATTTTCAAAAATGGAAGATTTCTCCCAACGCTTCCAAAACTCAACTTATAATATTTCCACATAAGCCTAGTGCTTCGTTTTTGAAACCTAGTAGTAGTCACATAGTCACTATGAACGGAGTTCCAATTTCCTGGTCAAACCAAGTGAAATATCTTGGATTAATACTTGACCAAAAAATAACTTTCAAAGATCACGTTGAGGGCATTCAAGCCAAATGTAACAAATATATAAAATGTTTGTATCCTCTTATAAACAGGAAATCCAAACTTTTCCTGACGAATAAACTTCTAATATTTAAACAAGTTTTTAGACTGGCCATGCTTTACGCTGTGCCAATTTGGTCTAGTTGTTGCACTACCAGGAAAAAAAGCATTTCAAAGGATTCAGAACAAAGTTCTGAAGATGATTTTGAAGTTGCCTCCCTGGTACAGTACTACTGAGGTACATAAAATTTCGAATGTTGAGACGTTAGCACAAATGTCCAACAAAATAATTAATAATTTCCGGCAAAAATCGTTACAATCCTCAATTGCAACGATTATTTCCTTTATACTCAGATAAGATTAAGTTTTAGTTTTTAGTTTTAAGATATCAATTGTTATACTGACATGCAGGTTTAGAAAACCTGTAAAAAAAAACTGAATTGCCAAGACCGGAACAATGTAAAAATACTTAGATATATATCATAACAATTAAGGCTAGTAAGTTACTGTAGTAACTGGAGCACCTAGGTTAAAATGAAATGTAATTTATTTTGAATTTGAAACAAATAAAGAGTTAAAAAAAAATCGCTGAAATTAATCCAGCATTTTACGAGCACTTATGGCCGCCACAATCTGGCTGAGTTTTTGGTACGGAACATATGATATGACGTTTGGGTTGTGTCGTTTGACGTGTAAACATTCAAATTTGATCGTTTACACGTCAAACGACACAAGCCAAACATCAAATCTTATGTTCCCTACCAGAAACTCAGCCAGATTGTGGCGGCCATAAGCGATAGTAAAATACTGGATAGCGAATTCGTTTATTATTCAGTTTCAACCTGGATCGGGTATCAAGATTGGATCTGCTTATTTTCTGACAAACGTCGGTTTGCTCGTTTGCTTTTAAAACCCAGCTCAGGTGGAGGTTCGCACTGACAAAAAGTTCGGTTTCGCACTGATTTTGTCGAAGGTCCAGCTGTTGGTTCCATGATGGTCCTTGCAACTTTTCGGAGCGATTCAAAAATCTAAGATTTTTCACTTCACTTTTCGCACGAAACGTAACCATGTTGAAAGGTTATTTGTTTTGACATTATTTAATTCTCGTGAGCTTGTCAATTGTGAGTTGTGTCAGTTTTGAGATTTATAAAGCATCATACGCAATGACGCGTACGTAAGAGATAATTGATTATTGCCGATGGAACATAAAAAAGTGATAGTGGCAAGTTAAGAAATGGCATTTTTGAAGATAAACGGATGTTTTTCTACATTGTAACGTAACAGCACCCACATATTTACTTGTTACAAGGAAAATTAAAATCCGACGTTTTCTTCAAAATGTTTCGTATGTTCTGAACTTAACAACTTTTAGCAAGAACAGGAAAATGAGGGAGCATTATTCTCACTTTCCACTTGTAAATGTTCAACGGAGATGATCAGTGAGTGAATGATTTTGCTACTCTCTCCTTGGCATTTAATCTAACTGTCATGGATGGCTTTGATGGAGACGGTCTAGCCACGAGGCAAAGGTGTTTCCAAGTGATATGCTAGTTGACCGTCATTTTTTATATGTAACGGTTATATGAGGATGACCGTCAAGGTACAATAACCGTTATGATAATGCACAGCACTGGAACTGTCTTGAGGTTATTTGATCGTTCCTGGAATATGCTAACGGAATTTCTCTTAAAATTTTCAAACTTTTTGGAACATCTTTGGATTTTCCTCAAGTTTCAAAAATTTACACGCTGTTTTCGGAACCGTTCTTAAATAACCACGATTTTCCTAATGTTAATTTATCTTCACTGTCACCGCGTTATTTTTCTGGAACTCTCTAAGCTTCTCTGTCGTTTCTAATACATCAAATCAAGTTTTCGTCAATCTTTCTTCGCTATTAACTATTGCTGAGCAGTGATTCCAACCGAAGATAATTAGTTACTATTTTTCTCCTGAATTCCCATTTTATTAAGACACCAGCTGCCTACCAAAAAAGCAATCCTCCAATCTTTATGACGCTTGATTTTTCTTTCGCTCTCACTAATTTAATGCTTCCGGAAGCTTCCGCACCGTCAATTCATTAGGATGACATTCATCGAACTCGACAAGCCGTGTCCAAATTGCTTGATACACGAGCATTACATACCCCTTCCCCTGTCTTCGTTTCTCTTCCGCTTATGAGCTCCGGAAAGACGTCCAAAGGCCACTTGATTCCCGTTCGTCCCAATAAACTTTCGGATATACGACAAAGCAAGTTGACAGGAAACAGCCAAAGTGACAACCGAAAGTGTCAGAAGAAATTAACAGTTTGTCTTAACGCGACATTCTGCCATGCCATGTTCCACGATGAAGTATTTGGATGTGTATTTGGAGCGAAACCATCATCACGCCACCGACCACACCACCGCCCGCCATGGGCTGTTATCGTCATCATCGCTGTAGGTCGCTGTATGCTGTCATGGATGCTTTCCCCCTTCATCATCGTGTTGAACAACTGTTGACAACCCCGACAACGTATGTACGTTAATAGACACTGCAAGAGCACGTGTTTCAGTGCCCTAATTTGTCATCTCCTGTCAGTGTTTCTGATGCCAACCGCCAACACTCGAAGACATCATAAGGAGCAGTCAAGTGTGTGAACATTAACGCGATTAAGAGGTTTGACATAACGCGCATAATTTCGAAGGCTTCGTGTGATCAGTTCCGACTTGGAAAAAGGTTTGGGTCAATCGGTGACACTCAATATCCCAGCTAGAGAAAAGACAATACCATTTGTCGTGTCGTTAAAGCTAATGAGCATTGGGCATGCAATGTATAATGAGCTAATGGCCAGGTAGCGGAAAGTAATCGAATCGGCTTAATCAATTTTGCAAATGAACTGCTTGGAAATGTCTTGCTATTAATTCAACCGCCAACGTTGCTGCATTCCGGGGGAGGGGAGAAGAAAAGTCAATCGATGCTGATTAGTCACACCTACGAGGACAAATATACACACAGAGATACATATACTGGTCGCAGGAATTCCTGTATTAAGTGGCAATTAAGGTGGAATAGATTAAATTTGTTTGTTTATCTGCCAATCAGGTCAGCTTCTGGACGTCACGTTTCCCCCAAGGGGCGACTTCTTTTGCAAAAGTGTATCCAATAGGATAGCTTATATTGATTTATCCCGTCTGTTTGTTTGCCTTTGTTGGTTGTCCTATAGCACACGCCGGATGTCATTTCAGATGGTTCAATATTGGATTAATTTGGCCCCGGGGCAGCTGCAGAACAAACTAAGAATCAAAATATCATCTTAGGACAGCGAAATCCAAACAGAGGATGCCCAACGAAGTTGACGCATTACCGGTAGGAGGATGTCCATCAGAGATGCCAGATTTACAGACATGTCTGTGAATTTTCAGACTTTTATTTTTTCACAGACATTGTTTTCGTTACAGACATTTACAGACTTTTTAGTTTTTTCACAGATATTTACAGACTTTTGTAATCAAGGTAAAATTTAAGAATTGATTTGGTTACACTATGTTATATCTTTAATCAAATTAAACGTGCGATGCATTTTACAACAACGTTTTCAAATCCACCACACGAACTGTTATAGACGATCATAGTCTATGACCTGTCAATGTGCTGCCATGTTGTATCCAAAACGAACATTTTCCATACGATTTGACGGTTTGTTTGGATACGTCAACTCACGTTGGCTGGGCTATAACTTGACTGTCTATAGTCACTGTCACTGAAAAAGTGAATGAAACGGACAGTGTGTTACCATCCTATTCCATATTTTTATTCGAGAACACCCCCGGATGCAGTTTTAGTGCTGAACGCAATTTTCGCCGTTTTGTACCTGAATAAGAGTCGTAACTATGTGTTGTATGTTGGGTTCCATGTTATTTGAGTATCGCACGATGCATTTCGGCGCATGTCAGAATCTGTCCACTTCCCGGAGGTACCCGGTACACCTGAAAGAGGCCATTGTGATCATTGGGTTTTAATATGTCCACCATTGATCTTATGGGATCTAGGCGTTACGATCGATTCCAGGTTAACGTTTTGTGAACACATAAGCATCTTAACTGCCAAAGCATAGATTGTGCTTGGTTTCATTTAGCCTCAAGACACTATTCTGCTCGCTGGTTCGTAGTATCTTAGCATATGCTTCCCCAGTGAGGGTCTCCATTTTACACTACGCATACTCTTACGATTGAACGGATTCAGACAAGTTTTATGAGGTTTGCTTTACGTCAGCTCCCAATAATTCTTCCTAAAGGGCGAACACGAAATTATTGCGACACATTCAACAGGGCATAACTTTTTTACCATTGGGTAAAAATCAAACAAATTTTGCACACTTTCTCATTGATGTGTATTGTGTACATGCTGTCAAACTCGAAGTCGTGTTTTTCGATTCAACGAAAATGGAGGTGAACCAACGCGAGTTGAGAGAACAAATTCTTTCCAAACACCTGGAATTTCCTGACCTGTCGCACCGGCAGTTGGGAAAAATGTTGAACATTCACCATTCAACCGTCTCCAGAGTGTTGAAGCGGTTCCAGGAGCGGTTGACGTTGGACCACGGCAAAGGAGCTGGAAGAAAACCGGGACCGGAGAACAAAAAGACGGAGGGAAAGGTGAAGCGTGATTTGGCTAAAAAGATCGGCATGTCGCAGAGCTACGTCCAGAATGCAAAGAAGAGAGCTGGACTACATACATACAAGGTACAGAACTTCCCAAACCGCGATGAGCGGCAACAATCGACGACTAAAACTCGGGCACGAAAGCTCTACGAGAAGATGCTGACAAAATATGGCTGCTGTGTGATGGACGACGAAACGTATATAAAAGTAGATTTTAAGCAAATTCCGGGGTTGGAGTTTTTCACCGGCAAGAGCAAGTTCGATGTGGACGACAAATTTAAGAAGAAGAAAATGTCAAAGTTCGCCTCCAAATATCTCATTTGGCAGGCCATCTGCTCTTGCGGACTGAGGAGTGAGCCTTTCGTGACAAAGGGCACAGTAAATGGCGAGATCTACAAATCTGAGTGCCTCGAGAAGCGCCTTTTGCCGTTCTTGCAGCAGCACGACGAAGCTCCGCTATTTTGGCCAGATTTGGCATCATGCCACTATTCTAAATGTGTCCTGGAGTGGTATGAGGCCAATTCTGTCCATTTTGTTCCAAAGGACATGAATCCGCCAAACTGTCCGGAGCTGCGCCCGGTGGAGCAGTACTGGGCAATAATGAAGCGGGAACTTCGGAAGAGCAAGAAGACAGTCAAAGACGAGAAGGACATGTTAATAAAATGGAAAAAACTGAGAAACTGGTACCGGATGACACTGTAAAGACTTTGATGGAGGGCATCAAGCGAAAATGCGTTCAATTTTACACTCAAGGCTCCATCGATTAACTTTTCTTTTGATTTTTGAAGTTAATATATGTATAAAACTACCCTAAAATTTTGGTTTGATTCAAAACATTATAAGAAAATTGGCATGACATTTTCGGTGTCGCAATAATTTCGTGTTCGCCCTTTAGCTATCTAGACCGATGCACGCTGATTGATTTAGAATCTCTTTCAGCAAGGCGTATCAAATTGCAACAACTGTCCATATTAGACCTAATTACCGGAAATGTGGAGCACCCCAAAATGGGGAGGACCACAGGGGAAAGAGCGTCCAACATAGCTCTGGTCTTCACAAGCTCCTACCTCACGCTTCCACGTGTCGGATGATGACAGCCAGTATATGCCCATATATGTGCTGGTAGCGGGGTGTGGGCAATGTCATCACGATTAACCCATATCGTGATGATAGCAGGGCTGAGGAGGTGCGAATCGTCGAGCCTCTGTCCACCAGGAGATGCGGCTCGAACAGCGTCTGTCTGGGATCCAGCGGCTGAAAAATAAATGCTGTATTGTGTCAGCTTAATCCAAGATGGCAGCCCCATCTACACAATAACCCGAGCGTCTGTACACCAGGAGGTGCGGCTGAAACAGCGTCTGCCTGGCATCCAGCGGCTGACTCAAAAAATGTTCAATCGTGTCAGCTAAACCTAAGATGGCAGCCTCATCAACACGATGTAGGTATCGCGACCCTGGTACGGTAGCATACTGAATTATAAAAGTACTCAGAAAAATGAAGTAAGAAGAAGAAAAAACGAACGGAATTTTCGGCAACTGACCCAACGGCAACGAAATAAAGACGAGTGGGCCTTCTGACCCGTGAACTGCAAAAGGTGAATGTGAGTGTGGCTGCTATTCAAGAAGTAGGGTGGCTTAGATCCGGAGAACGTGATTTCAGGGCGGTAGATCCTATCGCCAACACATCGTTCAAATACCATATCTACTACAGCGGTGGCGATAGAGCAGAACACGGAGTTGGTTTCGTAGTGATTGGGAAACAGATGAAGCGGGTTATGCGGTGGAAACCGGTTAGCGAGCGCATCTGCGTTTTGAGGATTCGTGGCAAATTCTTCAATTACAGCCTGATCAACATCTACGCACCGACTAACGATACATCCGATGACGTTAAGGACGCGTTTTATGAAAGCCTGGATAAAACCTATGATGAGTGCCCTAAACACGACGTGAAGATTGTCATCGGAGATGCAAACGCGCAGGTCGGAATAGAGGAATTCTTTCGCCCAATCATTGGAACAGAGAGCCTTCACTCTGCAACGAATGATAATGGCCTGAAGCTGATAAACTTCGCTGCTGCTCGTGATATGGCCATCAGTAGCACCAACTTTGCACGCAAGGATATCCGAAAGCACACCTGGAGACACCCTAATGGTGAAACTTGCTCCCAGATCGACCACGTGTTGGTGGATGGTCGGCATTTCTCGGATGTCGTAGATGTCAGGACCTTCAGGGGTCCTAATATCGACTCGGATCACTACCTCATTGTCGCGAAAATTCGAGCGCGTCTATCGACCGTTACGAGTTCGAGAAACCGGAGATCGATGCGTTTCAACATCCAGCGTTTGACAGTAGATGGTGTCGCTGCAGAGTACCACCAGAAGCTGAATGAGCGGATGGCGGAAATCAACTTGAACGAGAATCTCAACAATCTGTAGGAAGCTGTCCACGGAGCGGTGAGCACAACAGCACGGAACGGGTGGTTTGACGAGGAGTGCCAGCGAGTGACAGACGAGAAGAACGTCGCCAGAAGCCGGCTGTTGGTGTCTGGTACCCGTCAGAACAGAGAGCGGTACAGGGTAGCAAGGTCAGCCGAGAAACGAACCCATCGCAGGAAAAAAAGGCAGTACGAGGAACGCGTTATTGCTGAGGCGCTAGAAAGTATGGTCAATGGCGTGAAGAGTAAGACAGCGCTGCCTCCCACCATGTGCTATGACCGTGAAGGTAATCTGCTGACAGATAAAACGATGGTGGCTGTCAGGTGGAAGGAGTACTTCGAGACGTTGCCGAACGGAGAGAACGAGAGAGCATCTACAAACAGAACACACATCGACGACGATGGTCAAGCTATGGAACCACCAACGCTAGAAGAGGTGAAAAAGGCGATACGAGAGCTGAAAAACAGTAATGCTGCGGGGAAGGACGAGCTCCCGGCCGAACTTCTCAAACACGGAAGTGAGCAGCTGCACCAGATGATCCACCGTATACTGGTCAAGATATGGGAGGAGGAAGAATTGCCCGCTAGTTGGTTGGATGGTCTCGTTTGTCCCCTCTACAAAAAGGGACACAGACTGGAGTGCGCCAATTACAGAGGAATCACGCTTCTGAATTCGGCGTACAAAATATTATCACGTATTCTGTTCAACAGATTGAGACCGCTTGAAGAATCCTTCGTCGGCGAATACCAGGCTGGTTTTCGGGTGGGTCCATCAACGACGGATCAAATGTTTACCCTGCGTCAAACCCTTGAGAAGTTCCGGGAATACCACTTGCAGACTCATCATCTGTTCATAGATTTCAAGGCAGCGTACGATTCAGTAAAGAGAAACGAGCTATGGCAGATAATGCAAGAAAACGGTTTTCCGACGAAACTTATTAGGCTGATTCGTGCAACGCTGGATGGTTCGAAATCATGTGTACGGGTTGCAGACGAGATTTCGGCCTCGTTCGTGACCTTAGAAGGGTTGAAGCAGGGAGATGCTCTTTCGAACTTGCTATTCAACATCGCCCTGGAAGGAGCGATTAGGAGAGCTGGCGTGCAGAGGAACGGTACCATTATCACAAAGTCGCACATGCTCCTTGGTTTTGCGGACGACAACGACATCATCGGAATCGACCGTAGAGCAGTGGAAGAGGCGTTCGCGCCTTTTAAGAGGGAGACAGCGAGGATTGGTCTCACGATAAATTCTACCAAAACGAAGTACATGGTCGCCGGTAGAAAGCGTGGGAGCAATAGTGGTGTTGGTAGTGAAGTGGTGCTAGATGGCGAAAAATTTGAAGTTGTGGACGAATTTGTTTATCTTGGTACTTTAGTGACGTGCGATAATGATGTTACCCGCGAGGTGAAAAGGCGTATTGCAGCCGCGAACAGGGCTTTCTACGGGTTGCGTAGCCAGCTGAAGTCCCGCAGCTTGCGTACGAAAACGAAATTCGCGCTGTACAAGACGTTGATTCTGCTGGTAGCCCTTTATGGCCACGAATCGTGGGCATTGAAAGAGGCCGATCGGAGAGCTTTCGGTGTCTTCGAGCGTAAAGTGCTGCAAACAATACTCGGCGGTAAACTGGAAAATGGCATCTGGCGGCGTCGCATGAATCACGAGTTGTACCAAGTATATAACGGCATGGATATTGTGAAGCTTATAAAACACGGCAGGCTACAGTGGGCTGGACATGTGGCACGAATGCTGGAAGAGCGTCAAGCGAAGTCAATATCCAGCAGGGAACCCGGAAGAGGACGTCGGCTTCGGGGTAGGCCACGCGTTGGCTTTGTGCAGTTGAGGAGGACATTAGGTCCTTGAACGTCCAAGGCGACTGGAAGCGATTGGCTCCGGACCGAGACCAATGGAGTTACTTCGTTCGGCGCAGATTTGAATTCAACGAGTCGTCGCCCATCAGGTAGGTACCGGAAATGTGGACTGTCCCGAACTTCTTGAACGGATTCCATGGAACGTTCCTCACGACAGATTTCGTAACTCCTCGTTACTGTCAATTCCATTCCACAGTACTAACTTTGGATTCAATAACTATTTTAATTAATGTTTGCGTTCCTTTAATGAGTAATAGAATAAGAGGATTGGATTAAATAAGTTTTAGTTTTAAGTAAATGTAAACAATCGAATCATAGTAAATAAATGTAAACAATCGAATCATAGCAAAATTCTCATATGATTTGAGGTGTCACATGATGAGTTTTCGATATATCAATGTTTTGCGAATTCCCCAGTGGAATCTGGAATTCACATTTTAGTTCATATCTTCGGAACTATAATTCCGATCAGAAAATCTATGGTGATAGTCCAGCCATCTCTACGAAGATAAAGTGTGCATGTAGATGATCAATTTTTGAGCACGAAGTATTTATAATCGTATTGATAAGCTTATAAATTGCTCTTTTGATTGTCGATTTCTCCATATTTAGGTGGTGGAAAGTTAAATCTCTTACTAAGATGTGCTCGTTCCTCCGCTGCTGGCGTGCAAAAGGACCAGTACTGAGTAACTAACGGATTTCCACACTACATGGCATATATGATCAACTCAAATTTAAATTTAAATTACTCAAACTCTAGAAAACTTAGTTTACTAGAAGACTGAGTAAAATATTCCGAGCCTCATAAATCTTTTCGAATACGACAAAAATCGATGAAAAATTTACTCATTCTAGAAGTAAACACTCAAAGAATAAATCACATATCCAATGGAAAATATTCACTAGAATTTCACATAACATTCATGTGATATAATAATTAGGATTTGGCACACAATCACATGAACCTTATGTGTCAAATAAAATTTAAGTGATTTATCATTCAACTTTATTCCGTGTACTAATTTCATATGTCCATCGAGATGTTGCTCATATTAGAAAACAAATTCCTGCAGAAGCTCGGAAAGTTTTACTCAGTTTATGAGTTAACTATTTTTTCAAGAATATTAGTGAATTAATCTCAACTTTGAGTCGACCTCATTTGTCGTGTAATCGTAATTGCTTTTAACCCTAGTAGCACGCTTGTCACAAATCAATTGTAGAAACTTATATACGACTTATTTCAGTCATAAACAAGTTGCTGTAACTTATTGTGATGAAAGTGTGCTACTCGGGATTTGACAATAACAATTGAAGTGCGGTAAAAATCGGTAGAACTGTTTCAAACACACAGTTGGTACTTGAACGGGTCGGGTTTCATCTCTTTTTGCCAGTGGTGGCGGGGGGGGGGGGACACCCCTCACCATTCCTCTCCAAAGCGGGAGTTTGGTAAAGAGAGATGAAAAAACCGATTTGTACCTTCCTTAAAAGTTGTCCTAGTTCGCTATTCTAATATCTATATACAATCTTCACACTGCCGTACTCTAACGGAACTATCAACTCTATGCTTTCATCTACTCCATCTATCGTATAAAAATTACCACTACAGTCTGTTATTTGAAATTAGCATCTTCAACTATGTAAATCGTTGACTTCACGTAGAAGTAATACTAAAAACATATAGTCAAAGTATCTGAATTCAGTTGCTTACCGTGATAAAAATGCAATCCCTACACTGCGAACATATGATGAGGGTCCAATTATCAGTGAAACAATTGACGAAAGTGATAATGTTGTTAACGATGAAGATTGGCGATCGCCGGAACTGGAAAATATTGCAAAGCAAAGGTGAGACATTTTTTAAATTGAATTTGAAATCAACAAATAATAAATATCCACAGAAAAGTCTATATAATGCATCCTCATTTAATCTCATCCCTGTTTTGCTTCTGTCTGCAAAATATACTGTTCATTTCAGGGAAGTCAAGAAAGAATAAAACCCTGACACATCCTCTACCTGACTTGCAATCAAACATAGTAATTTTTATTTGTATAAATTGTTGCAAATCAGATGCAAATTTAATGTGGCCGACGATATCTATGGAAGTGCTGTCGAAATTCTCTGGGACCTCCAATGGCAACGATTTGACTTCCCTCTAAATCGTGTGAAACTCGAACATGAAAACTCTATAGAACCCCCGTAGAACCTCACTGGCAGCAACTAAAATATCCACTGAAACCTCTTCTGTCGCGGGAAAAATCTGTTGAAATTTCCTGGAACTTTTGTATTATCATCACAAATCTCCTTAGAACGTTCTCCGAAGTCACAGTCGTTCCTGAGCGAAAAAAAATCGGAGGGGTTTTTTTCAGCGCAGGAGTCTACTTTGGTCCAAAATACGCAATAATACTGTTATTTTTAATTGTTTGAGTCGTTTCGAATCACGTTTTTAAAAAGATCAAAAACATTACTGAAAAATATTTATTTTTTTATTTTGGACGATAACAATGCTTCTATCTATTTCAACGAACCACAATGATAAAAAAAAGTGGTTCGATTTGACAGCTCGAAAGTGGTTCGATTTTGAGGTCCGTCTTCGCACCACTCAGGTATTAGGAATACTTATCAATAATTCAGGCATAACATTTGATAACGGTACAAAAGCATTTGTAAACAAACTTTCTAAGGCCCTTTACACGCGACAGGAGCAACTATCTTCTTTCCGAAAATGGTATTGGTTTGCGTGAGTGTACGTTGGTTCGCGTGTAAAGGGCCTTAGAATGTTTGTTTACAAATGCTTTTGTGCCGTTATCAAATGTTATGCCTGAATTGTTCGTTTCTTCATGTTGGGAAACTTTTGAAGATTTACATTTACAACAAGGTTTTGGAAATTATCCTTTTTTTTTTTTTTTTTTTTTTTTTAACTCTTTATTTGTTCCAAATTCAAAATAAATTACATTTCATTTTTAACCTAGGTGCTCCAGTTACTACAGTAACTTACCAGCCTTAATTGTTATGATATATATCTAAGTGTTTTTACATTGTTCCTGCCTTGGCAATTCAGTATTTTAAACAGGTTTTTTAAACCTGCATGTCAGTATAACAATTGATAGCTTAAAACTAAATCTTATCTAAGTATAAAGGGAATTAATCGTTGCAATTGAGGATTGTAACGATTTTTGCCGGAAATTATTAATTATTTTGTTGGACATTTGTGCTAAAGTCTCAACATTCGAAATTCTATGTACTTCGGCAGTACTGTACCAGGGAGGCAACTTCAAAATCATCTTCAGAATTTTGTTCTGAATCCTTTGAAGTGCTTTTTTCCTGGTAGTGCAACAACTAGACCATATTGGCACAGCGTAAAGCATGGCCGGTCTAAAAACTTGTTTAAATATTAGAAGTTTATTCGTCAGGCAAAGTTTGGATTTCCTGTTTATAAGAGGATACAAACATTTAATATATTTGTTACATTTGGCTTGAATGCCCTCAATGTGATCTTTAAAAGTTAATTTTTGGTCAAGTATTAATCCAAGATATTTCACTTGGTTTGACCAGGAAATTGGAACTCCGTTCATAGTGACTATGTGACTACTACTAGGTTTCAAAAACGAAGCTCTAGGCTTGTGTGGAAATATTATAAGTTGAGTTTTGGAAGCGTTGGGAGAAATCTTCCATTTTTGTAAATAAGAAGAGAAAATATCTAAACTTTTCTGCAGTCTGCTGCAAATAACACGAAGACTTTTTCCTTTAGCGGAAATGCCTGTGTCATCAGCGAACAAAGATTTATGGCAACCCTGAGGCAAATCAGGGAGGTCCGAAGTGAAAATGTTATACAATATAGGCCCAAGAATGCTACCCTGAGGAACTCCTGCCCTAACAGGTAGTCGATTAGATTTGGAATTTTGATAATTAACCTGCAGAGTTCTGTCAGTTAAATAATTTTGAACTAATTTCATAATATAAAGTGGAAAATTAAACTTTTTCAATTTAGCAATCAAACCTTCATGCCAAACACTGTCGAATGCTTTTTCTATGTCTAGAAGAGCAACTCCAGTTGAGTGGCCTTCAGATTTGTTTGAACGAATTAAATTGGTAACTCTCAAGAGTTGATGAGTAGTTGAATGCCCATGGCGAAATCCAAACTGCTCATCTGCAAAAATTGAGTTCGTGTTGATGTGAAGCATCATTCTATTCAAAATTATTTTTTCAAAAAGTTTACTTATTGAAGAAAGCAAACTTATTGGACGGTAGCTAGAAGCTTCAGCTGGATTTTTATCCGGCTTCAAAATTGGAACAACTTTTGCATTTTTCCATTTATCAGGAAAGTATGCCAAATGGAAACATCTGTTAAATAATTTTACCAGGAAAGACAAGGTACTCTCTGGGAGTTTTTTGATGAGGATATAGAAAATACCATCATCACCTGGAGCTTTCATATTTTGAAATTTTTTGGTTATAGACCTTACTTCGTCCAAATCAGTCCCCCAGGAATCATCAAAAATATTTTCCCGAGAGAAAATATTCAGATAATCCCGAGCAACCTGATTCTCAATAGGACTAGTAAGACCCAAACTGAAATTATGGGAACTCTCGAATTGCTTAGCAAGATTCTGAGCTTTTTCCAAATTTGTGATCAAAATTTTACCACCTTCTTTAAGCGCTGGAATTGGCTTTTGAGGTTTTTTCAAAATTTTTGTGAGTTTCCAAAAGGGTTTGGAACTCGGGTCTAATTTAGAAACATTATTTTCAAAAGTTTTGTTCCTCAGGGCAGAGAATCGCTTTTTAATTTGTTTTTGCAAATCCCGCCAGATAACTTTCATGGCAGGATCGCGTGTTCTTTGAAATTGTCTCCTACGGACATTTTTAAGACGGATCAAGAGCTGAAGATCATCGTCTATTATAATTGAATCGAATTTAACCTCGCATTTTGGTACTGAGGCAGCTCTTGCTTCAACTATAGAAGTAGTCAGAGATTCAAGAGCATAATTAATTTCATCTTTGGTTTGCAAAGGAATGTTTGGATCGAAGTTATATTCCATAAATGTTCGATATTGCTCCCAATCAGCCCTATGGTAATTGAAAGTAAAGCTGTTGGGATTAGAAATTATTTCTTGGGATATTTCAAAAGTTACTGGAAGGTGATCAGAACCGAAGTCAGCATGGGTAACCAATTGGCTACAAAGATGACATGAATCAGTTAAGACCAAATCAATAGTTGAGGGATTTCTTGCAGAAGAAAAGCATGTTGGGCTGTTTGGATATTGAATAGTGTAATAACCTGCAGAACAATCATCAAACAGAATATTACCATTGGAATTGCTTTGAGCATTATTCCATGAGCGGTGTTTTGCATTAAAATCACCAATAATGAAGAATTTAGACCTATGACGGGTAAGTTTCTGGAGGTCACCCTTGAGAAAATTCTTTTGCTGGCCTACGCATTGGAATGGCAAATAGGCAGCTATAAACGTAAGTTGTCCAAATTTTGTTTCAACAGAAACTCCCAAAGTTTCAAAAACTTTGGTTTCAAATGAAGAAAGAATTTTATGCTTGATTCGTCTATGAATAATGATGGCAACGCCACCACAGGGTCCATCAAGACGATCATTTCTATAAATCAAGTAATTTGCGTCCTTCTTAACCTTATGGTCAGGTTTAAGGAACGTTTCAGTTATAACGGCAATATGCACGTTATGAACTCTCAAAAAATTAAATAGCTCGTCTTCATTATCTTTAAGAGATCGAGCGTTCCAATTTAAAATGTTTAAAGCTTTAAAATCCATTACTGAATTTTAAAGTCATGACAATATTATTAGCAAATTTTACTCCAGTTTGAATAGCATCAAACATGGAGTTAGATTTAAGCATATCAGAAATCATGTCAATTAATGAATTCTGTAAAAATTCCATTTTAGGGGCAGTAATGCTTCCTAAGTCAAAATTGTCAAAATTTCCGTTAGAACGTTGGTTAGTATTTTGATTTCTACCCGCTGCAATAGCAGCATAGGTAGCTCCATTAACTCGCTGAACATTGTTAGCAGCGAGGGGAGTAGGTACAGATGAAACATTTGAAGCAGGGGTGATATTTGTACCTACGGGTACGAATGTAGAATTTGTTCCTCGCTGACCGTTGTTAACAGCAGAGGAATTTGTACCTGGTCGGAAACGTGGAGCGTTTCTTACCTGTCGGTTAGAACGAGATTGTAGGATCGCTTTGCGAGTCTTACATTCCCAAAAATTGGATTTGTGGTTTTCACCACAATTTGAACATTTAAATTTCTTAGGATCTTCCTTCACAGGACAGTCGTCCTTTGCGTGAGAGGAATCACCACAATTCATGCATTTAGCTGGCATGTAGCAATTTTTAGTTCCGTGACCCCATCCCTGGCACTTACGGCACTGAGTGAGGTTTTGGAAATTTCCTCCAGTCTTCCTGAAGTGTTCCCACTTCACTCGGACATGGAGCATAAGGCTAGCTTTTTCTAAGGCCTTAAGGTTGTTTAGTTCACTAGACTTGAAGTGAACTAAATAAAAATCATTAGAAATCCCGTTGCGCGAATCGCCAGGACGGGATTTCATTTTCATTTTGATTACTTGGAGTGGCACAACTCCAAGTAATTTTACCAGTTCATCTTTGATCTGATCCAGGGATTCACCACTGCACAGTGGTCCAGAATGCAGATTTAGCTGGAATGATATGTTTTGAGCCTGAAATTGAAACTTTAGACTAAAAGTCTCTTCTACAAAGTTGTTCCTTATAGTTAGGCCCTCATTTTTATGACAATGAATTCTAGGGTGGTTCCTATTATCATTAAAATCAAAAATTTAACTTTTTTGTTTGAATAAATTAAGGTATACATTCTTCGGCAAAGTTATAGCTAAGCTAATTTCAAGCAACTTTGTTGAAAATAACTTTTTTGTATCTCTTAAATTGGCCGATTTAGAGCTATTTTCTTGAATTGAGTTAGGGTGGCTCTTAAAAAAACAGTTTTTTTGCTCTATTTTTCTTATTTCGAATTTCTCTGAAGAATGTGTACCTTAATTTATTCAAACAAAAAAGTTAGAGTTTTAATTTTAATGATAATAGGAACCACCCTAGAATTCATTGTCATAAAAATGAGGGCCCTAACTATAAGGAACAACTTTGTAGAAGAGACTTTTAGTCTAAAGTTTCAATTTCAGGCTCAAAACATATCATTCCAGCTAAATCTGCATTCTGGACCACTGTGCACTGGGCAGTCCTTTCATGACAACCTTGAACACACGTTCAGTTTTGGTGTCGTAAGTAAAAAATTTGTGCTTCTTCTCAGTAAGATACTTGAGAAGACATTTAAATCCGTCCAAGGTTTCAGCCAATACACGGCATTCACCCCGACGTCCAATTTGTAGTGAAAACTTAACTTTCACGAAATTCAAAAGTTCCATGCGAAGAGCATGGAAATCGGTAGTGGTTATCACAATAGGGGGAATCTTTTCCTTCTTGGCATTAAGCCGGGAAAGTTTACTAGAATTTTTCTTGGATGATGGATCATTCTCATCATCCGTGAGCAAATCAAATTGATTACTCAAATTAATTTCTTCAGAAGGGGGGTCAAGAGTTTGCCCCTTTCTTTTGCGTTTAGGCGCCATGGCGGCAGTAAATTTTTTATCCAAATCGACTTCCAAGCAGATTACTATAAGAATCTGAAGGATCGAAGAGGAATTTTCCAAATCGATATCCAAGAAGGATTACCTCGGGTAGGGTCCAAACAAGGATCGAAGAGGAATAAGAGGAGTTGAACAAGGTAGAAAATTTTTACAGGTTGAGCACTGAAAAGTGCGATTATGCGATTATCCAAATCGACTTCCAAGCAGATTACTATAAGAATCTGAAGGATCGAAGAGGAATTTTCCAAATCGATATCCAAGAAGGATTACCTCGGGTAGGGTCCAAACAAGGATCGAAGAGGAATAAGAGGAGTTGAACAAGGTAGAAAATTTTTACAGGTTGAGCACTGAAAAGTGCTGTTTAAATTTGTTGTAGCTTTAGGTAGTAGTAACACTTCCTTAAGCAAAAAGCAAATAGATCCGCACGGCAAGAGAGCACGATGCGGACTGACCGAGAATGAGTGATGATTTTGGCCAAGCAAGATCGAGTACAAGGAAATTATCCTTATTTCAACTTAAGCTACCATTGCCATTTTCAATCATCATGATGCCTCTTTCAACATGACCGTTTACAGGACGTCGTATGGTAGAGCGCTTATTCGTTGTAATCACTCTTTTCCGTTCTATCGATCAGAAAAGATTAATAATATCAATGATTTCAGCATGCACAAATCAATAATAGGTTTGTTCCGATGCGTTAGTTCATTAGCTACAACATAAATCCTATTAGAGCGCATTGTATGAATATTTACGCTCATTGTTCTCAAAACAAAAGAAGAACTCCTACCTTTTTCTACGTTTATCCTTAGGACAAAGAAAATCTAATAGCGTTGCAATGCGTTTGGACGGATTACAGTGCACAGTGGTACAGAATGCAGATTTAGGTGGAATGATATGTTTTGAGCCTGAAATTGAAACTTTAGACTAAAAGACTCTTGTACAAAGTTGTTCCTTATAGTTAGGCCCTCATTTTTATGACAATGAATTCTAGGGTGGTTCCTATTATCATTAAAATAAAAAATCTAACTTTTTTGTTTGAATAAATTAAGGTATACATTCTTCAGCAAATAAATATAGCTGAGCTAATTTCAAGCAACTTTGTTCGAAATAACTTTTTTGTATCTCTTGAATTGGCCGATTTAGAGCTATTTTCTTGAATTGAGTTAGGGTGGCTCTTAAAAAAACAGTTTTTTTGCTCTATTTTTCTTATTTCGAATTTCTCTGAAGAATGTGTACCTTAATTTATTCAAACAAAAAAGTTAGAGTTTTAATTTTAATGATAATAGGAACCACCCTAGAATTCATTGTCATAAAAATGAGGGCCTAACTATAAGGAACAACTTTGTACAAGAGACTTTTTGTCTAAAGTTTCAATTTCAGACTCAAAACATATCATTCCACCTAAATCTGCATTCTGGACCACTGTGCAGTGTTAGATTTTAAACAATATCTCCACAATTTGTGACTCATTATCAAATCTAACGGTACGTATGGAAAGGTGAATAAATTTAGAAGTCATCTTAGTGATGCAACCCACTTTCTCCCTGTTAACTGGGACCACATCATGGAACCAAGTCGAAACGACTGTTTTTATAGAGCAAATTTAATGTTTTTTTTCACTTAGAATCACTGGGAAACTGTTTAAATCAATTAGCTTTGAATAGAACGTGAAAAAATGCTGCTGATCATATTACCCCGGGACGCATTTTACCCCACCTATCATTATGAATCACGAATGACTTTTATTTGTATAAACTCTTCTAAAAAATCAAATAATTCGAATTAGTGAATAAATTTTCACAATAGGCACACATGTATCGACTATCAAAACTGCGAAAATGTGTGCGTGTTTGTGTTTGTGTATGTATGCGTTTCTTGAATTTTTGTATATACACCGCACATTATGCGTGATCGAAGTAGGCTCTGCTAGTGAACAGTTCGGATTTCATGTGCTGTCAACCTTTTGCATAAAGTTCAAACGAAAATTTTCCTTCTGGCCCGGTGTGAAATGTGTGATCTGTGAAAAATATCGTTACGATGACAAATTCCTTGATCCTTCATGACGTTTTGCAAGCCGCGAAGTGATTTTTGGTGCAAATGAGAAGAGGTTGTTGAACTACAGTTAGTGACAGTTAGGAAAACAGACAAAAGCTAAAGGCTACAGCTATTTGAAAAAATCGTAGAATAGAGAAGTCCGGAAAAGTTGATGATCACAGTCAAGCAGACCAGTTTTTGTGAGATCATTCAATTTTAATCTTTAAATTTGGAATTTGGGGAACAATTATACTATATTATATAAACCATGCATTACATCATATATGATTGTTAAATTAACTTTTACATAACTCGGAGCGTTTGGTACGGTATGTCCACGGATCTTTCCACCCCTGTAGATTCACGAAGTACATCGCTGTTTAAATATATTTATCGAATCATTTCACAGAATCATCTCTGCGGCAAATGCAATGCAGTAGGCCTCGCCGTTTTGATGTTTGTGTCATATCGATATGCTGCAAAAATCAATGTTGACGTGAAAAATGATTAGGCGTTATCTAACCTAATCACTTTTCAGGATGCTTTCTCGTACTGGCAGCGTTTGTATTAGATTAGATAAGATTAGATTAGATTACACCGCACATTGTGCGTTTTCATAAATTTCCAATGCAAAAACCCGAAATCAATGCAATTGCCTTTGGGATAAAGGTGTCACAATACAAATTGTTTGGAAAAACCAAATGTCGTGACATTTTTCCTCATAACACTCTCATGGCATTTAAAACCTCTGGTCGGGGTAGCCTTGAATGAAGGCAAACCGGTTGGGCATCAGTATTTCCGATTTGAATGAAACATTACCCGCACGCTTAGAAATAACTTATTTTACACGTGACGGAATCCATCTTTGATATGAAAGATGTGACGTAAACAAACATTTCATGTAATATTAAGTGCTCTGAGACTGAAAAGTTCGTTGCTCAACGAAAAGTACATTTTATTGACTCAAATTTATGTCAAAAATGACGCTCGTATATGTCACTCTCAAAGCACCTAGATTAACAAGATTTTTTTTTCTAAGTGTGCATATGTTTGCTGCTACCAATTGCATTTTTCAATTAAATGTGATTTATTTTTCAAGAGTAGATTTGAAAGTGTATTCGAAAAATTTATTATATTTTTCAAAAAATCTTTTATATGAAAATGATCGATTTGATCAAAATGACATTTGAAAAAAAGTTGTAGGGAATTCAACAGTCTTTGAGAAAAAAAAACACTGAAAGAAAAAACTCAGTAAACTCATACTAAAAAGCATAAAACATTCATTTTCTTAAGACATGTCCCCTTCGATTTTTATATTTTTTTTTTGTAAAGAAAGTGGAGGTAATGCACTACAATTTGGTTGTAACCTAGTAACTGGCTTTAACAAAATTCTATCACAGACAAACAGACATAACACTTGCAAGTTTTTCATCGAACAAGCATTTAACGGTCAATTTAAAAGTATCATTGTTGATAGTACCGCCACCTGTGGCGCCCATAGTCAATTCCCTTGCGTTTGACGTTTGCACACTACCGCCATCTGTTCAGCGTACTACCCACCGCAGTGTACTCAACAGATGGCGGTCATGTTTTGCCGACGATATTTTACAGTGAGAAATATTCAATGTGTTATGTCTGTTTGTCTGTGATTCTATAATGTTTAAATTTTTTATTGATTTTGAATATATAACAGAATTGCATATTTCTTAAGGCCTAAACGCAATGTGGACGGAAGCGGAGCGGAAACGGAAAGTTTGACAGTTGTTACAAATGACATCAACATGCCTAACCGAAGTCAATTTGGTTCTAACTAGTTTTCAATCCGACAAGTTGGTTTACTCAGATCGGGATTTTTCCGCTGCCGCTGCCATTTCGCTTCCGCTATCATTGAGCGTTTAGTAAAGTAATCATTTATTTGGATTCTTCGATTCTATTTGATAAACACACATAATCCTTTTTCTTTAATTCAGTCGTTCTAAAGTAAATGCGAATTCAAAAAAAAATTATGATCATGCATTTTCAACATATTAGACCAATAAACGACGAAATAAAACAGCAAAAAAGGTTATCTTCCATTTAATTAATAATATTAGTATCCATGACAGATACGTATTTCGACCTCAATGTGCAGTCTTCATCAGTGTCATTCCCAGTGTCATTATTTAAGCATTCCGCTAAAAATCCATTTTCATTATTTCTTTTTTAAATATTCGTCGCGATGTCCAGCAAAAAATGTCTTTTCTATCATTGTATATTAAATATCAAATAATTCAATGTCAGATATGAAGGCTGTCAGGGGTCCATGTGTGCTAGCTGCCTGCCTGGCGTTGGTAGCATTGGTACTGAGTACGGAAAATGAGATCGATGGAAATCAAATCAAGAAAAAAAAATTAAGAGGGTGACTATAACGTTCCACATTGTGACGATTTTCATTGATAATGGCTAGACAAATTAGTAAAGGGTGTCCCACATCAAATTGCAATACGGAAAAAACGCTGTTGAAAATTACCCATTGGGCATATTCTCTTGAAAAGTTGGGTGGAAGAAGTTGAGATTGTATTGCCTACACTGTATTTTTATCGCTGTTGGACAAAATGGCGTCTCCTGAAAAGCCACGTCACGAATTGATTTTGCGCAAGCACCTGGAAAATCCTCAACTCTCTCATCGGGACATCAAAAAACAACTCGGAATCGTGCTGTCAACGGTGAGTCGAGTGATTAAACGTTACTACGAAACTCTGAGCATCGAACGGAAGGTAAAATACAGTCAGAATGGATGTTATATTAGTGATCAGGATCACAAGCGTCACGGGCCCGGAAACTGTACACCCAGATGCTGATGAAGCCTCATTGTTTCATCATGGATGATGAGACTTACATCAAGGTGGACTTCCAGCAGCTTCCGGGACTACTGTTCTTCACCGCTCAGCACAAGTTTGATGTTTAGGAGGAAGTAAGGAAGCAGAAACTTTCAAAGTTTGCCAAGAAATACATGATTTGGCATGCAATCTGCTTATGTGGCAAACGGAGTGCGCCGTTCGTGACTACCGGGACTGTAAAAGGGGAGATCTACCTCAAGGAGTGTCTACAGAAGCGTCTGCTTCCCCTGTTGAAGCAACACGAGGGCCCTACGATCTTCTGGCCGGATCTAGCTTCGTGCTACTATTCAAATGTTGTCCTGGAGTGTTACGAAGCCAACGTACCCGAGGACATGAAACCCTTTCAACGCACCGGAACTAAGGCCCATCGAAAAATACTGGGCAATTATGAGGTACTACGGAAGCATCCCAAGGAGGTCAAATCTGAGGAAGACATGAAGAAAAGGTGGGTTTCCGTACAGAAGAAGCTGAAGCCATATGTTGTACAGAACCTAATGAGTGGAGTTAAGCGTAAGGTGCGAGCGTACACATCAAATTTCAGATTTGAAAACCAGCACAGCGGATTAGTGGAACAAGATCAGCAAACCATGAGCTTAGCCGAAAATCAGCTAACAATTGTTTTTTACCGTCAAAGTGTTAGCGTGACAAGCAATCAAGTAGCACAAAAATTAAGATGGGTGTCTAGAGGTTGCCGTGAATGTATATCTCAATTTTTTCTGTGATTTAAAATGGTAAGCTGCCCAGTAATTCATATATGAATATTGTTAATATACCTCAATAAATGCCGAACTTATGTGTTTACTAGGTTAATCTCAACAACTATCAAGAAACATGCTCCCGGCTAGATGATAATAATTCTTTCTCAAGGACCTACCCAATACCTCGTTTAATACGATGGGGGAAGAGGTATCAGCCAATAAAAAATAAATCGAAGTGAAAACAGACAGCACCAAATTAATAAATCATGGAAAAGTGCATGCTATTTTTTTTAAATAATGAAGAAAATATTCAAGAAAACCCATCAAGCTTATAATGGAAAAAAGGCTTTTCTGATATTTTCAACAAATTCCTCGCAAATGTCAGATTTTTTGATTCCTGAAAAAATCAGTAAAAAATATAGTGATTTTCAGTAAAATGTTGTCATTTTGACAGAAAATGAAATTACTGGTAGATTCAGCAGCATTATTTTTCTGGAAAGTTTGTTGACTGTTCATCCCAAAATCAGCCAAACTTTGCTTGTTTTTTTTAGCGATTTGAATTTGGTGTGTACGGTTATGGTATTGAAGGTAAATATGTCAACAACGTACTAATGGGTTATATATTATTGTTTGAAAGTTTGAAAAGGATCAGTCAACGAGGTATTTTTCTAACGCGTTTTTTTCCGTGATGCAATTTGATGTGAAACACCCTTTACTTCACGTAGATACCACGTTTATGACGTGTGCTACTATCTAAAACCTCTGATATAAAACAAAAAATCAGGAGATCTCCAGATGATCAATGATTACAATGGTAAAATAAATGAACAACATTTTCGCCCTTATGGGTTACAAAATTACATGCATATCAATAGAAGTAAATGTTTTATTTGAAAAAGTCCATTTTTCGACATCTTGGACTTGAACCCTTTTCGCCACCTCTAAATGGCATCGATAAAAGCTCATTTTACTTAATTAGTCCCAATAATAATTATCCGCCCGGGAAAGCATGTCCCCGAACGATTGTTAAATATAAGTCTCACCCTACTCCTTACTGATCAACATGTGCTCTAGATGTGAATTACTTAAGTGCCGTTTATATGTTTCACTTAACGTGGAATTGAAATATAGAAGTAACTACTAAACTACAATTTCAACCTGTGAGCATGTTTCAAAACATTTATTTCAATAAATGCAGTTTGCCTCAACGCACCAGAAAGCAATCTAAACTGTTGCTGATAAAGCTTCCGAGAAAACTTTGTAGCAGTCTATATAGGATTCCGGTTTCGTGTTGTAAATTGGCAAACACTACCTTCATTTTCTACAATCAGCACATTAAACGGGATCCAGAAGGTTCACCACACATTCCGAGAAAACCTTCTCCAACAAAGTCAAAATCTGCAAACTCTTCTCTGAAATCGATTTAATCATTGATGACGAAGCCTCATTCGTCTGACCAGTTCCGAAAACAAAGTACCCAAAAACAGCCACAAAACGGTAATGCAACCTCCAGGAAAGTCAACTTTGCGGTGTTTGGGTTTACCTCGGAAAAGTTCCATCTCTGCCCCCACAATGTGGGTCATTCGTTCCCGGTACAAAGTTTTGCACTTGCATATTTACTCCTACAAGGGGGGGGGGTTCAAATGTTTAGCAACTCTTTTGTGTTCGAATGGTCTTCGTTGGAACGGTAGAAAAATTATGCACACTCATGCCCTACCAAACTGGGAAACTTCCTCGCCCTGCTGCGTCGGTGCCCACACCTCCACCCCCGTCGTGCAAAGTTGAGAGAGAAAAGAGCTGAGCTGAATCAAAAACTACTTGCTAGAATACTGGGGAAAAAAACAGCCCACGACCACACAAGCTCGCGCTTGGTTCTTCTGTTCTTCCCGGGTTGATGCCACTACAGTGAATATGTTGGCGCATATATTTGGGGGGAAGATAGTGTAGTGGGAACTTCTTCAACCGTGACCGCATATTAATTTCATGTTTATTGTTTGCGGTGGTGCTCGGCTTGCCAACCGAATCGTGATGCACTTTGTTTTGGGGTATTTTAGTTTTTTTTTTTCAGTTGGCCTTGAGGCAATTGTTTTAATAATGGAGTTGACCAATTAAGGGATTTATTCTTTTGGAAGAAGAATACGACATCCTTAGCAATCCATTTTTTTAATTCATTTAAACGAAATAGCATTTCTACCTAATAAACTTACATTACACTGAGTCAAGTCATTTCCACGTAAGACCACGAGGTATATTTACCGAGCGAATACGTCATTGAATTTGTGACCTCGTAGTAATACTACGATAGTTGTTGATTAAATTGCCAGTTCGGGTGATTACCCATTTCAATCATTTGGTCAATGTTTATCGAACCATAATGGCCTCGAGGATTACAGCTACAGCACCAGCATCACATAGCTCATCTACACTTTGTCGATTCATCTGTTGGATACCATTAACACGTCCATCGTAACCTCTACAGTATAATGGTAGGGTTACCAAGTGATTGTGGATTGAGGGGGAATCACAGGCATTGTACAGTGACTTAGATAAATTGATTCAATTGTTCATCAAGATGTATCATACCCGAAGTTAAGAACATTTATTTAAGTAAAGAGGAAAATGTGCATTTGTACCCTTTTGTTGATTTTCAACATAAACAATTTAGGGGAAGTGTGCCAGTTATGACTAGGGTTGGCAGTACCGGAGGCTTATTTCTAAAACCGGTTTTCCGGTATTGATAAACGTAATACCGGTAAAACCAGTAAAACCGGTATTAGGAGGAACTACAAAAAAAAACTGCATAATTTCAAGAAAAAGTGTTTTAAAGTGTTCGTTAAACTAATATATTTGGGATCGCAAAGAGCATTTATCGTATTATCTTCCAAACGAGAACGGAAGATCCGAAGATGACGAAGTTTCCCGAAACCGAAAATGCTCTTTCGGAGTCCACTGTACAGTACAAATGCATTTTCATATATTTGCCTTTCAAAACCGTAGTAGGCTAACTCTTGTTTAATAACTTTTGTCAAACTGTTTGCTGACGTTGACGCAGAGCTAGTTCTGGAAGCTGCAAACTTTCACTGCTGCAACTGTCTTACAAATTTTTCCTTCACGGTCAAACCATCGTTCTCTACATCAGCTGTATCATCCAGTCGATTCAGTTCGTCTCTTCGCTCGGCTTCTGCATTTATTCCGTTGTCTTCCAAATCAATCAAGCGACGTAGATTTTCAAGCGATTGCTTTATCTAAGTGGTCCGCGATTTCTGGAGGAATACTTCAAAGTCATTTATCATTGTCGCTATGGTAAACATGTAAAAAACAATAAAAAATGCTTGAGGAATCGAAAAAAATACAGTGGAGTAATGAAATTGTGTTGTTAGCGGAATGCTAAATAAAACAGCAAAAAAGGGTTATCTTCCATTTAATTCCACTTAATTAACTTTGGTATCCATGACAGATACGTATTTCGACTACAATGTGCAGTCTTCATCAGTGTCATTCCCACTAAAGAACTTATCAAAATCTAACCCCCTTAAATACTCATCCCCTAGGTAAAAACGGTCAAGATCATAGGTATAAAAATGAAACTACAATGTGTGGAATCGGAACCTACCTAACTAATAAAAACCAAAGATTTAAGTAAACTAAAGGAGAAAAATCTACACAACTCTCTAATAAGGAAAATCCCCAAAGGCTTGGTAGCCATCATAATGAAGTAATGAAATTGGGTTATTAGCGGAATGCTAAATAAAACAGCAGGGTTTTTATTAGTTAGGTAGGTTCCGATTCAACACATTGTAGTTTCATTTTTATACCTATGATCTTGACTTTTTTACCTAGGGGATGAGTACCTACCTGTTGGTGTCATTATTATTTATGAGTGAACTTTAATTCACGAGAAATCGACGGCTAAAGCCATTGTTTACAAATACAATTACGCCCCTTTGAAATGTTGGCACTGAATTTTGAGCGAAATTCCAAAGAGATTTTAAGCAAAATTTCAAGCAAATTTCGAGGATAATTTTTAACTCATTCAGTTCCAATGTGTTCAGAGAAAAAATCATGAAGATTTCTACATATAATTCCAGTGGACTTCTGAGAAGAATTTCAAAAGAGCTCTTAGGAGAGTTCTAAAAAAATCCGAGAAGAACCTCAAGGATACTGAATCCTGAGGACAGTTCCAAAGGATTTCTGGGGAGTATTCCAAGAAAATTCTGCATGTAATTTCTAGTGAATCTTGCAGATAGTTCCAAGATGATTCCGAAAAAAATACATAGACAATTAAATTTTGAGTGAAATTCCAAAGGTATTTTTAGGAAAATTTCAAGGGAGTACTGATAATTTCTAGCTCTACCCGGGAATCATTTTTTTGAGGAAATTCTTCTGAAACTCTAAGGGAATTTCAGTTCCAAGGTGTTCTGAGTAAAAGTCAAAAAGAGATCTAATAATAATTCCAGAGGACTTCTGAGAAGAATTTCAAAAGAGATCACAGGGTTCTAATAATTTCGAAAAGAACCTCAAGGAATTCTGAGGATGGACTTTTTCGCAACTGTACAAAGTTTAAAGATAGCTTTTGATTCCTTTGAAACACCCTTGAAAACTGGGAATTAGTTTGCCATTGAACATTGGTCTTACTAAAAAAAATCGTCTAAGAATCTTCTCTGAAAATTTCAAGTAATTTTTTACCTTAGTTAAAAAGTTACAGCTGCTTATGTGCGTTGCAATAAATTCGGGTTTGTCCTTTATATCATCTTTAAAACATGTTGAATGCTTGGAATCATTTTCTGTCACCCCGACTTTGGGACGGTTCACGACGGATGGGATTAAATTGCCAAATTCCATTGGCTGTCTGAAAGCAGTTTGCATTCAAGAAGATGAACCACCACCGGAGCAAAAAATAAATAAAATTAGCTAAATTAAACAGTAGAGAAACAGTGGTGGGTGCACAGCACCATCTCCCACGCACTTTGGAGTACTCCCCATCCCCAGATTAAATGCACCATAGAAAACAAAACATTGCCCCTCCTTAACAAGATTCCTGTGCACGCTAGTGCTTTCTGTAGTTTTAAATGGCGCCAATGGATTTGAAATTCGTCAATAAATGGCTGAGATATGATTTTTCAAAAATTGAGAGTTTGCCGTTACACATTTTACTGGAGGCATCGTGTTCGGAGTGTTAATCAACTCTATCAACATACGGCCTAAATAAATAAAAAAAAAACAAGTTTTATCATTTTTTTCAACGTACATAGAAACAAAATCTATTGGCAAAAATGCTAAATTGATAGCTTAAATGAAACATCCTTACCAATATATTTTTGCAGAAAACAATTTCATTTAATTCCACTACATTATTGGCTTACCATTGACAGATGCGCGTATTTTCGTCTACAATGTGCAGACTTCTTCAGTGCCTTGTACGAGGGGTGCTCGATAAGTTTTGAGATATGGCAACACTTATTTCAACAGGTCAAATCTGACATCAGCACCGTATAGTTGAGTATTTTTAATGGAATGCGTGCTCAGAACACTTTGTCATTCGAGTCTACTTATGATTTTTATTGTGAGTTGCAAAATTCGGTTCGGCGGAAGATGGAATTATCTCGAGAAATTTTTTGTGCCATGATTTATTATGACTTTCGCCGTGGTTTATCTCAACAACAGTGTGCCGATCAACTCGATTACACTTTTGATGATGAAGCACCATCCTGTGCCACCGTGTTTTGATGGTTTTTCGAATTCAATCGTGGTTGTCGTGCGCTCCAGGACAAATTTCGTGAGGGACATCCAAAATCAGCTGTTGTGCTGGACCAGAAATGCAATCTATGTTTCTCTTCATAATAAAGACCATCTATTGACATACACAAATAGTTCAAAACTCTTCCGCAAAGATGGCACCACAATCTAACTTCTTTATCTGACGTTTTAGAGACTTGATGTCTCCGGCAAAGTTGTTTATTTTGACAAAATAAACAACTCTTTTGAAGACGTAAAATTTTCACAGCCTACAGCTTCTGAGTTTTAGCGAGTTAAAGAAAAAAAAATGGCAAAAATATGGTTTTTTCCTTCTTTTTCGGTTTTTTTTTGCTTACAACCATATAATATCATATTTTACTCTTATGCAAATGCAAGCAATAAAGAACTTTTGTAAAGAAATATACTGGTTCAAGCTTCAAATTTTAAAGATATTGTTGAAAAAAACCCAAAATAAAACAGCAATTTTTGAACTTTAATATCTGCCAAAGTGCCAACAATCGCAGCCTGACCTTTTCACCAAAATATAAGCAATACTAGGAAAACAAAATATCAAATTGTTCTACCTCGAAAACAGTAGGCTGTGGAGTTTTGAAGTCTTCAGAGGAGTTGTTTATTCTATTTTCAGGTTTCATTTTGCAGCGTTTGGTGGGGCAATGGGAGCGCAAGTCAATCCAAAGCCGAGGATAAAGGAAGGGTAATGGCTGAATTATCTATGCGGACCACTTGAACGCCATGGGAAGGGATTGGAGAGGTTGATTGTTGGGGGTTTTGAGAAAATGACACATAGTACTAGATTTGTGCTGCAAAATGTAAAATGTAAAGCATGAAATTAAGCCCGCCCACCAACAACAAGGTGCAAAAACTAGCCAAGGGGAGGGAAAAAGAGTTGTTTATTTTATTAAGATAAAAAAAAAACTTTGCCTAAGACGTCTAGCAATGGGCGATCTTGGATCTAAACACAAAAGATCGAATCATTTGGTTCGATTAATCGATTTTTTGAATCGATCCCAAACAGGACAAAATTGGCTGTTTCGATAAAAAAAATTCAGTGATTTTGCATTTGCAATTTAATATTGTTTTTTTTTTTTTGTTTTTGTCTTCACATTCTCACATCACTTGCTTTGAACAAGGGCAAACAACCAGTGTGACAGTTCAGTAGGCAAGAACGAGAAAAAAAAAGTTTGGGGCTCCAAAGATGATTATAGACCTTTTTGATGTTTAATTGTCTAATCTATTTGTTTCCCTCTTCGCGCTCGTTCGATTTAAATAGTGTAGTAGTGCACTGCAGTATGACGAGAGGTTCAAAGACGTTGAGCTGGTGGATACATTTGCTATTGTAACGCTCCTTGATCCCCGTTTCAAGAGACTGTACCTGGAGTCTTCAGCTCACGCTCGGGCAGTTAAAATTGTGTCAGAGCAGATCTATAGTACCGAAAGAGTATACGATGATATGCACACATATGTTCCCTCACCAAAACTCACCGGAGGCCTGTGGGATATTCATGATGAAATGGTAACGAAAGTTATTAGTCTACATATGTAGAAACATTCACTTCTTATGACAAATTGTAGGTTCATCAGTCCTCTGCTATGTCAGAACTGGATCGCTATGGGAGCATATCGGCAGTATTACAGAATTTCTAGTATCAGCCTGTTTTTCCAAGTTCTGTCGATCCTTTTCAAGCATGAGAGAAAATCCGTAGTGAATATACCCATTAGACTGATGCAAAATTTGACTTTTTCGCTCCACAGTGCTTAAATGGTTTCAAATCGGGTCCTAATTAGCCTCCCAAAGTTACAACTCATTTGGTTAGAAACAGACTTCGCACAAGCCATTTGAAGTTTACATGTAAATTACTATGGGAAATCTCAACTTTTTGTTCATTACCTTCTAGTCTTTTTCCATATTGAGCTGCGAAACAGTTCGATAGCCATTCTTATATAAAATTTTCTCAGCTACAACATTGCTCAAGATCGTTTCTATGTAAAACGAGACAGGAAAAAGTTATTAATTATTTAAGAGATTGGTAAACTTATGACATGATCAAGCAGCTGCTCTGTAGGCAATACTGTATTTTGCAGTGTGACATAGTAGCCATGATTTTTGTGTCCTACCTCCTATTCAACGCCCCAGAAACACCAATGTTGCCTGCTGAGCAGTTGATTGAGCATGATCATAAGACATCAGTGCATTGAACCATTGATAACTTTCGATCCTTGCATTTGATCAAAAAGTGGTCTTGAGCAAAGTTGTAGCTGGGAAAATTTCCTACAAGTACAGTTGAAAGTTTTTGAAGCAGACCGATATGGTGAATTATTAGATAGACATGAAAAAAAATCTTGGTTTTATCATAGTAATTCCCATACAAACTTCAAATGGTTTGTGCCATCTTAGTTTCTCACCAAATGAGTTCAAATTTTGAGAGGTTAGTCAGGATCCGATTTGGAATCGTTTAAGTATTGTGGAGCGAAAATTTCAAATTTTGCATCACTCTAATACCCATGTATAGCCTATTTCTCGAGACTATTTATCAAGAATGGTAACAAGTGTTCCGTCAGCGAGGCTATTTTCTAAAACTGGTGAAACCACTCAGAATCGATATCGGCTCAATGCAAAACGCATGGCTCAATTAGCTTTCTTGGGGTCCTTTTAGGAAGAGTTTTGAGATATCTGAATTAAGTACTTTCCGTACTTACCTGCTTTGACACTCCGACCATCTAATCGTTTTGTTTCATATGTTAATCTTTCGTTTTTTAAATCGTTCATTAAATACCAATAAAACGAATGTTATAACCTGTTAAATCACTCACCTAATCAAGTATCCTGAGCAAAAACTTCCACATGTGAAATAGAGTCAAAATAGTCATTTACTATATTCTCATCATGGATGTATGTTACACTCACAACTTTTACTGCATACGTACTACACAATTTATTTTTAAATTATATCAATCATCACACTAAATGACTATTATAAGTGAAATGTCATAACAAGATAGCTTATGTACCGTAATATCAACTTTAGACTAAACTTGGCGTTAATTTGCACCAATTTTCCAATGATCCGTTATATTTGAAACATTTCTGTGACATTTTGAAATATGAATCGATTCAAACGATCGATTCAAAAAGATCGATTCAAAATGATTGATTAAATCGGTGAATCGATTCTTTTAAAAAAAATCGATTCACTAAGATCGATTCTTGCCTTAAGATCGCCCAATGCTAAAGACGTCAATCTTCAAAACGCCATTTCAATGCATTAAAAAATGTTATAGAAAAAAAAAACATGTTCCACTAAAATGAAGAAATCTCAAAAACACCAAAATATACGTCGCTCAAATTTCAATATTTTGTTTATCAATTATTGCTTAATGATTGCTGAAAATGTCAGGTTGCGATTCTTTGCGCTTTGGGAGATATTTATGTTAAAAAATTGCTGTTTTTTCAACAATATCTTTAAAATTTGAAGCTTAAACCAGTATGTTTCTTGACAAAAGTTCTTTATTTAATCCATTTTCATGAGAGAAAATTATAATACTATATGGTTGTAAGCAAAAAATCCGAAACAGAAGGAGAAAACCATACTCGAGCCATTTTTTTCTTAAACTCCCTTAAACTTGGAACCAGTCGGCTGTGGAAATTTTACGTCTTCAAAAGAGTTGTTTATTTTGTCAAGATAAACAATTTTGCCCGAGACATCAAGTCTCCAAAACGTCAGAAAAAGAAGTTAGATTGTGGCGCCCAAGGCGCACACCAATATTGGGTCATCTTTTTTGTCAGTGTGCCGCAGATGTGCCGATGGTGCCGGTCATAGAGTAAGCTGCGATTGTTTGTAAAATATCCAACCAGGCAACCCGGTATTTCTGACACCTTGAATGTTTTGGTTTGAAATCGCAAGGATAAATCGGATTGATGATGACGCGTTCAGTGGCGGGTATTTGAAATTTTGGTGTTTTGTGATCATAGGATAATAAAAGTCCTGTATTTTAGGGTTTTATATTGCCCTCAAAGGCAGACCAGAAAGCTAGCCTTTCGTGATGTGAAAAGCAACAGTGTATCAGCAGCCGGAAAAAAAATGGAACCGGTGGGGAACATTGTTGGAGACCGACTATAGAGGATGATAAATAGACTTCTGTAGTTTGTTTTGTGTAAGTTGCAGCATTAGTTAAATAAGGGGTATTATTGGGGTCTGATTAACTGCCTCTTTCTCTTGAGCCCACTCTAGAACCTAAATTTAGTATGTAGATCTATAAGTGAACTACTGGTCTGAGTTCCTCTAGTATATTCAATAAGAGGATGTTCCTGAATATACAGTCAAACAGCACGTAATGTTGTGAACAATTTCAATGACAGCTCTCCAGCAGTACTCCCATTTTCTTTACAACAATCCAATGCATACAAGATTGTGCCGAAGGATCTGCCTAAGTTGTGCCGAATCTAATTTCGGCACAATGTGCTGAGTGACTTACCCCTTTTTATGTTTTATCCATTTCGTTTATTTGGAAGGCTCAATCGCGTTAGCTTTACGGAGCCGATAATTCATTGTTCACTGTTTGTAACAAAATTCACTTAATTCTATGTCTAGTAGGAGTTGGGCCGATTACTCGCGGCTTACTCGAGGTTAGAGGGGTACATTGTTGAAGGATAGGATCAGGGGAGGAGCTTGGGGTAGGGTTTCGTTGTCTCATCAGAGCGTTGTCGCCAGTATGAATGGTAGTGCTGTTCTAGCTTCGTCTGGAGTTCGACCGGCTATGGTGACCAGTGGGCGACGATGAGAATCATCGAGACGGGGGGACAAGACAAACTAAAACTAATAAAGAGAGACAAAAGACAAAGGAATTAAATTCTTATACTAGACATTTGAAGAAACACATAAACGGTCTGCATATAGCAGAGATCACGGGTTGCCAACACGACTTACCCCTTGGAGGCGCCATCTTTGCGGAAGAGTTTTGAGCTAGTTGTGTATGTCAATAGATGGTCCTTATTGTGAAGAGAAACATTGCCGAAGGCACCAAGCCGCGGAAATGCTTCATTTCGGAGTTATTAATTTTGATCTGCTAGATCGCATTTCTGGCCCAGATCGCGAAAGATCGATATGTGACTTACCGTGAGATTGAGGCATGCCTGCGCATTAGTTCCACTTCCATATATTTAATACAGCATGAAAATTTGGCCGCCAATAAGATTAGTTCGCGATTGCCATATATCAAAAATAAATTGCGTGGTCAACGTGTTTCGACGCCTGAAGATGCGATTGATGCGTTCATTATCTCTGGTCAGCGCTGATTTAACCTTTGCAAATATAATCATTCTTATGGGAAGAAGTCTCAGGAATCCAGTGGAAATAGTTTCATCCTGTGCATAATGGGGCAAGTTGGGGTTTTTGGAGCATTTTACTAAAACATGGCCAGAAGGCTACTCTCTGAGCCAGAAAAGATTGCAGAAGTTCTTAATGTGGATGCTGATATGATGAGAAACCTGCGTTTGATAAGTTTGATAAGAATTTTTGAACAAGGACAAGTTAGCAGAGTTGTATAACATCTTAGAAGAGCAGTTATACACAGAGTTTCCGTTTATAAGAAATCTACCTCCATGTATTCAAAAATACAAACATTTAGCAGAATCCGTGGATAAGTTGGTAAGATCAGTAGTTACTAAACTATGCATCATAAACAAAATAATTTCGTTTATTTCAAAACTATTTCCCTTGAGTTTTGCGAATGAACAAGCTGGTGAATCTTGCCACAAAAATTATAAATATTTTCGTCCCCATCTTGCTAGCACAACTTTTTTTTTTTTTTTTTTTTTTCTTTATTAAAGAGATTTTTAGCCAAAGGCTAGTTTATCTCTTAACTCGCACAACTTCTCCAGAGGCCAATTTGTCAGATTTGATGAAGTCTACATTGGCTCGTTCAGACCCCAAGATCGGAACACTTGTTATGGCACACAGTTGTAAACGAAGAAGATCTTCTGACGAAATATTCAGTCAAAAAATTAGACAATATTTCATGAATCCTCAATGCGAACCTTGTAACAATGATGACGATTCTGATGAATATGATAACTATAGGGACAACTACGATGAAGAATAAGCATTAGAGATGTTACTAATTATAAGTTTGGTGTAGAAAGCCCCAAACAAGTACTTTGATCTTATGATTTAAGAAAATTTATATGGAAATTTTATATCAACTTCCTGCATCCTAATCATGTCACTGTAAAAAAGATAAACTGTCAAGTATTATCCACGTTACACGCATCGTAAACAGAATCGATTTGATCAGCAGGGTTAATATTTTTCATTATTTTTTATCTAATCTAATATCTTTGTATTTTCTATTTACTGGTTCATAGAAATGATCGTTTGGAGCGATAAAGATAAAAAGATAAGCGGTAAGGATCATACTCTGTAAGAAATTATCTACTAGGATCAGTTGAAACGGACCTGAATTGGAAAGAAGCTGATATTAAGAAAGTTTATTGATTGTTGCTTGTTTCCTTACACACGAAATACGGATTGTGCAACTTATGAAATAATTAATTTTATGTGATACATAAAGTTATTGAATGATATGTCTACGATATGTGAGGTTCACTTAAGATGGGATTATCACCATTAGATGTTTTCAGTAGGACAGTGCTTGAGGGTTTAATATGAATGTGGCGTATAATAGACAAGAATTTTTTTTTTATTATTTAAACATAATTACAATGATATAATAAACGAGTATTCAATATTACATACGTGAATTCGAATATTACTTGATTTATTAAATTAAAGGGGATAATCGGGAAAAAAGGGTAATAAGCTGATGTCAGCACAAAATGAGACCATCACCATCAAATTCCTCACACATTCCTACAGAGGGAAAGTGCCCGAACGATCAAAATAACAGGCCTTAATTCGTATAAAAGTATATCATGACTAGTTTTCTTCAGTAAAAAGGGGAAATTGGACAAAATGGGTAATTTATTGAAATTTTCTCAAGATGAAACCATCACCATTCGATTCCTCAGTCATTTTTACAGTAATACAATACACGAGGGTATCGTTTGACAGGCACTACTGATTAACTTCATTCCCCTATTGCTTTTGACGAAAAATGCTTCACACAACAGCTTACCTTCCGATGTAATCTACAACGTAATGTTATGGATCCCTCAGGTGTTTTCCTTCAAGAAGGATTATCATTGGACAGGTTTTCTTATCACTGACTACTGTCAATTTAAAAAAATATCGAAAATAAGGGGTTAAATTTACTAAAATGCATAGTCTACACGGACTGGTGATGTATGAAACCATTTTTAATGGATTATCCAGATGTTTTTCTACAAGAGTGACAATATTTCAGAACGCACATAAACCACAATGAGGTATTTTTTAAGTCATTTATTCAAAATTTTAAGAAATTTGAGTAAAATGTTCCAAAAACCCCAACTTGCCCTATTATGCACAGGACGAAACTATTTCCACTGGATTCCTGACACGTTTTCCCATAAGAATGATTATATTTGCAAAGGCTAAATCAGCGCTGATCAGAGATAATGAATTTTGCTGCTTTTATGTCGATTTTTTCCCACTGTGGGTCGGTGGGATTTTTTTGAGGCATAAAAATCTCTGGTCACGTCTTCCTTCGGAAGTGAAATACAGCCGTTGGTCCCGGCCCATGTGTGTCTGAATGGGTGCGATATACTACGCAAGTGTGGAAGCTGCCTTCCTGCACATTCAATTGCCGTCAATGGATGGCAATCGATGTCCGTCGATGATTGGCACTAGATTGCGGAACAGAGACCGACGTTAAATAAAGGAAATAAGAGATACCTCCTTCGGAGTGGGAAAAGTGCTTCATAAATTGGTTCGATCGCATGCAAGAGTGTACTGATCTTCATGGAGAATACTTTGAAAAACAATAAAGCCATTTTAGATAGCAAACCCTTTATTTGTAATTGTCTATCTCAAAACATATCGATCACCCCTCGTATTTATCACAATACTTCGGACTGGTCACTGTGATTATGTCCGAACAAAACAGAGCAATTATTTAGAGTCATATTAAAGAATGGTGTTCGATTTTGGCCTGATAATCAATCAATTCATTTAAATCTTCTTTCATCATCTGGCAACTCTACCATCGAAACGATTCCAGCAAGTACACGAAGCGACATCTTCCATCCAGATTGACCAAAGGCTGTCACACAAAGATCACCCAGGGAACCATGTGCGGTCATGGGATTAGATTTGCATCCAACACCTCGGTTCCAAAAATAACCACTCTGCTTTCCAAGCCCGCAGGATAACGAAAGAAGAGCAATCGGATAGCAGTGCTAATCTCTTTAAAAGCTACCGCCAACATCAGCCAACTGTTCGGGCCATGTAGGATGTCAGGATTTTCATTTCCATTTTTAATTTCCCCCAAGGCGCATTTTATTTCCGCAGAACACCGCACCATCATCAGTGCGACATCAGTGCGTAATCGTTTCATTTCCTTAACTGTGGCACATGCGAAGGACCATCTGGGATTGTGGAAACTTTTACGATCCTACTCGTCGTTGCTGGTTGGTTGGTTGGTTGGTTGCTCTGAAAGGATTGAGCTGTTAAATCAACTCTTATGGCTTCAAGGATCGGAATCAAGCACATCGCAGTGGTTTAGTTCCATTCCGCTTAAGCAAATCCCCACCGCGATAAAAGCAACGACGACGGTGGCGTTGGTGGATCCCTAATTCAAACACCTCGAAGCTTGGATTTCGCTTGATTAAACCGCTAAATTCGACTATCACGATAGTAATGGATTAGCGCTGGAACATATTAAATCATCCTTCTGCTTCGGTTGGCTCGGTCTCATTTCCAGAGCTGGCGTCTAATGTGAAGCTCGATCAAGCCTTTAAGTGGGAAACGATGAAACCACCGACCCATCACCTCCAGCGGCATCCAAGAATGAAGATAGTGCACCGTTCTGACACAGCCGGATCCTTCTCGAGTGGATCGATTCCAATCAATCGGAATGAGTATCTCGCACCGTCTTCCTCTCTGCACTTGACTTTAGCCTTGCGGAGGATGAAATGCTCCCAACGATAAGCAGTGGTGTGGAAATGTGTAAAATTTTGAACCAGAGCTAGTCTACATAGATAGCGTCGCTGTTCCGAAGCGGCAGTAGTTGGGAAATAGTTTTCGTTTCAAGTGTGGAAGCAATCGATGCAGAGTTTTTTTTATTTTATTGGGGTTTCATATGCGGAATATATCGATACACTAGAGGGAACTTTGATGAGATGCATCATTTGTGTTCATACAATTTGTGGCAACTAAATGGAAGCGAGCCCAGATCGAAGCAATATGAATACGACCATCATTTACTAGAGTTGTTATAAGCAATATCAAAATTGTTCAAGTGGCAAAAATGAAAACAATATTTGCTAAAACATCTGCCTCAGGCCGTAAAGATGAAAACAGCCAAAAAACAACAAAAAGTTGATCAGTCTTTTGGTTTCCAAGCGGATATCATGAGTTGTACCCTTGTGCAAAATGTAAACCATGATTTTGAACGTTTCATTCAGGCAAACGATCAGCAGCATGTGGTATAGAAGATTGCTCTATCAGATGATGCGGTTAGCTTGCATGAGTACGTAATGCGAGCGAAATTGACGTATAAAATCATGTTTTTCATTTGGTACATTTGGTAGCTTCTTCCTCCTTCTTCGGTGAATGGACGCTCATGTGGGCTGCAGCTCGCTGCTTGCGGGCAGCTTTTCGTTGTGCTGCTGCTGATGATGACGACCGACCGGACACCACCACACACAGCGCGACCGGATGGAATTCGATTTTGAAATCTGTATTAGGGAAAGTGCTTTTCGCAGGCAATCGGAGATTATTTTGAGTACCATTTCAACAGCTGGACATTTGTGTAATTATCAAAATTAAACTTTTTAAAATTGATAAAGTGTGTTTTGAAATAAAATCCATCCTCTATTGACAGAATTATAAGAGGCCAAAACCTGACCACTTTTCGTAACGCGGTCGGTTTTAGTTTTTCTTAAATTGCACCCCCAATATGTGGCCACAAGACGTAATTCTACGCCAAAAACATTGACAATTTTTCTCATCACTGTCGTATTATTAGTAGAACGATGGCGGGTTAAAGCCAAGACCCACAATTTGAAGCCCCCGACTCAGAGAAGAGGTGCGACGCGAACACTGGCGAGGCAACCATAGTACGGTGATAGAGGAAATGCTTCACCAAACCCGAGTGTCTGTTCACCATGGAGATGCGTCTAAAAACCAGCGTCTATTCTCCATATCAGGAACGACTGATCACCGTCTTAGTGCCAGCGTGGGACTCTAAACAGAGCTGTACACGATGGTCCCCCGGCGAGACAGGGGGTTGGGGCCCTGGGAAAAAACATAAAGTTGCAAATACTGAAGAAAGAAATACGGATCGGAACAATCGGCACAGACCCACGCGACGAAATAAGAACTACGATTGGAAACTCGGAACATGGAACTGCAAATATCTCGGCTTCCCGGGCTGCGATAGGTTAATCTATGACGAACTTCAACCATGCACCTTAGAAGTCGTAGCACTGCAGGAACTTTGCTGGACGGGACAAAAGGTATGGAAAAGTGGGCATCGAGCGGCTACTTTCTGTGGCTCCACCAACGAGCTGGGAACAGGCTTTGTAGTGCTGGGTAAGATGCGCCAACGCGTGATTGGTTGGCAGCCGATCATCGTGAGGATGTGCAAGTTGAGGATTAAGGGCCGTTTATTCAACTACAGCATCATCAACGGACACTACCCACACGAAGGGAGACCCGACGACAAGAAAGAAGCGTTCTATGCGCAGGTGGAGCAGGTGTACGACGGCTGTTCGCAACGGGACGTCAAAATCGTCATCGGCGACATGAACGCTCAGGTAGGACGGGAGGCAATGTATAGACCGGCAATTGGGCCAAACAGCCTGCATGCCGTATCGAACGACAACGGCCAACGATGCGTGAACTTTGCAGCCTCCCGGGGTATGGTAGTTCGAAGTACCTTTTTCCCCCGCAAGGATATCCGCAAAGTCACCTGGAGATCACCTGACCAACACACAGAAAACCAAATCGATCACGTTCTAAACGACGGGAAATTCTTCTCCGACATAATCAACGTCCGCACGTACCGCAGTGCAAACATAGATTCGGACCACTACCTAGTTGCAGTATGCATGCGCTCAAAACTCTCGACGGTGCATAACACCCGTCGAAGTCGAACGCCGCGACCCAACATTGAGCAACTACGGGACGCCGGAGTTGCTCAGGACTACGCGCAGCAGCTGGAAGTTGCACTACCCACGGAAGAGTAACTTTACGCAGCTTCTCTTGAAGATGACTGGAGGGACATCCGTTCCGCCATAGGTAGTACTGCTGCAGCGGCACTAGGTACTGCAATCCCGGACCGAAGAAATGACTGGTTTGACGGCGAATGCAAACTGTTAGTAGAGGAGAAGAATGCAGCACGGGCGAGAATGCTGCAACACCGCACGAGATTGAATGTGGAGCGATACAGACAAGCGCGGAACAGACAAAACTCGGTTTTCCGAAGGAAGAAGCGTCAGCAGGAAGATCGAGATCGCGAGGCGATGGAAAATCTGTACCGCGTAAACGACACACGGAAGTTCTACGAGAAGCTAAATAGTTCGCGCAAAGGCTACGTGCCGCAAGCCGATATGTGCAAGGACTTGGACGATAACCTTCTCACGAACGAGTGTGAGGTGATTGAGAGGTGGAAGCAGTACTATGACGAGCACCTCAACGGTGAAGCAGCAGAAAACGAAAGTGGCACGGCAACAGACCTTGGAGCACGCACAGAAGACGACAGGCTACCGGCCCCTGATCTTCAAGAAGTTGAGGAGGAGATCGGTCGGCTGAAGAACAACAAAGCAACTGGTGTAGATCAACTAAAGGGTGATACGGTCAAAATTTGGTCAAGGGAAAACGCGTGTAAATCGGTGAAATCGTTTAGTTAAAAAATCAAATTAAATTTCTTTTTCAAGTTCAATTAGTATAAAATTCAGGAAAAATATTCAGTTAGGCTTCCGCTTTTCCAAATCCGAATTGCCGGGCCTTACGCTTGACCCCTGCCATCAGATTTTGTACAGCCACCTTGTCCACCTTCTTCGCCGCAGAAAGCCAGTTTGCCTTGAACTGCTGCTCGCCCTTAGCAGTTTTTTTGGTCTTCTTTAGGTTCCGCTTGACAATAGCCCAGTATTTCTCAATTGGGCGGAGCTCTGGCGTGTTGGGAGGGTTCTTGTCCTTGGGAACCACCTGCACGTTGTTGGCGGCGTACCACTCCATGGCCTTTTTACCGTAATGGCAAGATGCCAAATCCGGCCAAAACAGTACGGAACAACCGTGTTTCTTCAGGAAAGGCAGCAGACGTTTATTCAAACACTCTTTCACGAAAATTTCTTGGTTGACAGTCCCGGAAGCTATGAACATGCTGCTTTTCAAGCCACAGGTACAGATGGCTTGCCAAACCAGATATTTCTTTGCGAACTTTGACAGTTTCATGTGCTTGAAAACATCTGCTACCTTTCCCCTTCCTTTTGCCGTATAAAACTCCTGTCCCAGAAGCTGCTTGTAGTCGGCTTTGACGTAGGTTTCGTCGTCCATTACCACGCAGTCAAACTTCGTCAGCATCGTCGTGTACAGCCTCCGGGATCGCGCTTTGGCCGTCGTATTTTGTTTATCATCGCGATATGGAGTCACTACCTTCTTGTAAGTCGATAGTCCGGCTCGTTTTTTGGCTCGATGCACGGTTGTAGACTAGGGTGCTTCATTCTGAAAAAAGTGATGAATTTCTGATGGGCCACCCTCCAGTTCGATTCATAGCCCCAAAATATGAACCTGTGCAAAAATTGGTAAAGATTGATGAAGGTTTAGAGGTCGCGCCAATGATTTGAAATTTGTATGGGAATTACTATGGAAGAATTTAAAAAATCGCTTATATCGCTATAACTTTGCTTCTACTTGTCCAAATGTCGAAAAAATTTAGTATGTTATTGCTATGGCAATAAACAAAAAGCCTACAGTTGCTACGCTCAGTTTTGCAGCGTATCAAGAATTATAAAAATGTGAAAAAATGGCAAAATAGGGTAAATTGACAGATGAATATGTACAAGGCAACAACGCCAATTTCATCGCAACAACAACAGGCTTGTTGATCATTGTCATGACAACCACATATTTTTTTTTTTCAACGTTTGGACAACTACAACCAAAGTTAGAGCAATGTAAACGAAAATCAATAATTTCCCATACTAATTCACCAAAATCTCCATACAAAATCCAAATCATTGGCGCGACCTCTAAACCTTCATCAATCTTTACCATTTTTTGCACAGGTTCATATTTTGGGGCTATGAATCGAACTGGAGGGTGGCCTATCAAAAATTCATCACTTTTTTCAAAATGAAACACCCTATTGTAGACGATACACCCAGCTTATTTGCGGCATCTCGGAGAGAGAGGTTAGGGTTTCGCTTGAAACTACCGACAACTCTCTTTGTCGTCTCAGCGGCTTCCGGTTTTCGATTTTCCCCCGATCCAGACTTCCTGGCTGTCGACAAACGTTCGCCAAACACTTTAATTACATTTGTAACGGTTGATTTGGCAACTTTTAGCGATTTTGCCAACTTTGCGTGCGAGTAGCTCGGATTTTCGCGATGCGCGAGCAAAATTTTGATACGCTGCTCTTCTGGCTTGGACGGCATTTTGACAACTGAAGAGTGAATTCCAAAATCAAAATAGGAGCAACATTCTACACACACACCTTCAAAATGAGGGGTGTTCAGGTTTTTTAAATGCAAAATTGAAAGAAATACGTCAAGTTGATATTGACCAAATTTTGACCGTATCACCCTTTACCAAGTGAGCTATTAAAATACGGTGGTGAAGCACTGGCTAGAGCGCTGCACTGGGTAGTTGCCAAGATTTGAGAGCAGGAGATATTACCGGAGGAGTGGATGGAAGGTGTCGTATGTCCAATCTACAAAAAGGGCGACACGTTGGATTGCTGCAACTACCGCGCGATCACACTGCTGAGCGCCGCCTACAAGGTATTCTCCCAAATTCTATCACCATATGCAAGATAGTTCGTGGGGCAATACCAGGCGGGATTCATGGGTGCCCACGCTACCAAAGACCAAATTTACACGATTCGGCAGGTTCTGCAGAAATGCCGCGAATACAACGTGCCCACACATCATTTGTTCATCGATTTCAAATCCGCATACGACACAATCGATCGAGATCTATGGCAGATTAAGCACGAGTACGGATTTCCAGATAAACTGACGCGATTGGTCAGGCGACGATGGATCGAGTGATGTGTGTTGTTCGAGTATCGGGGACACTCTTGAGTCCCTTTGAATCTCGAAGGGGGTTACGGCAAGGTGATGGACTTTCGTGTCTGCTATTCAACATTGCGTTAGAAGGTGTGATCAGAAGAGCAGTGATAGCCACGAGTGGCACGATATTCAGGAAGTCCATCCAGCTCCTTGGTTTCGCCGATGGCATTGACATTATGGCACGGAACTTTGAGACGGTGGCGGAAACGTACATCAGACTGAAGGCTGAAGCTAGGCGGATTGGACTTGCCATCAACGCATCAAATACAAAATACATGAAAAGAAGAGGTTCTAGGGAAGACAATGTTAGCCTCCCACCCCGAGTCCAGATTGACGGTGGTGAAATCGAGGTGGTCGATGAGTTCGTGAGTTTGGGCTCACTGAGGACCGCCGAAAATGATACCATCAGAGAAATTCAAAGACGCATTATGGCAAGGAATCGTGCCTACTACGTGCCTGTCTACAAGACGCTGATTAGACCGGTGGTCTTCTACGGCCACGAGACCTGGACTATGCTCGTGGAGGACCAACGCGCCCTTGGTGTTTTCGAACGGAAGGTGTTGCGTACCATCTACGGTGGAGTGCAGATGGATGACGGAATGTGAGGAGGCGAATGAACCACGAATTGCAGCAGCTGCTGGGAGAATCATCCATCGTCCACATTGCAAAAATTGGGCGACTACGGTGGGCTGCGCACGTCGTAAGAATGCCGCACGACGACCCAGTGAAAATGGTTCTAGAAAGCGACCCAACATGGGCAAGAAGAAGAGGCGTGCAGCGGGCAAGGTGGATCGACCAAGTAGAAGGCGACCTGCGGACCCTTCGCAGACTATGAGGCTGGTGAAGTGTGGCCATGGAACGAGTAGAGTGGAGACGGCTTCTTCGGGCAGCAGAGGGCCTGATTGAGAAATAGAAGAGAGAGAGAGAGAACAAAAAGACTCAGAGACATCAACCATATCACTCTAAAGAATAAGTTTCAAGAAATTAATCGTTGGTTAGTTAGTTGGTTACTTCAGATTACAGAAGAACATTAGGGCAGTTGGGCCGGTAGCGTGACTAAAATATCTCTTGAGCCGTGGGCATATATTATTTAGCTCTACGGCCTTCGACCAACTGGCTCGGTTTACAATGCACTCGATTTTAGCTTTTAAATAGAGCGTGCTAAGGAGAGGGTTTCTTAGATGAGAGCCTAGGATTGCGATACTTTGAGGACGGGATAAGATAGAGCAACTAAGTGAAAGGAAACCTACGAAGCATTTCAAAGTAATATATTGGTAATCCATTTCTTGTAGCTCTTGTATCACGAACCACTCACGATTGTGAATGCAATTTTTATGCAATATATCTTGAACACTTCTAGCTCTTCTAGAAGATGATACACACCAACTTAAACATGAATTTCATAAGACAAAATAAATCAGATCCAAAACAACCAAGCCCATACAATTCAAGGTAGGTGGCCACCTACAAGTGACTACCATCAGAAGTGGCTTACATTGAATAATTCTCGTCTGGAATTCTCATCGAGGTTGTGGGGTTTTTGTGACATCCGGAATCACCTTCGGAAACGTTTTGAATCTCCATTGCGATCATCTGGAAACCAAACCGGGAATGTCTCGAATCTCGAAGCGGTTTGAACATGAACTGAACCTTTGGGAATTGTGACAATCTCCATCTGGCTAATCTCGAATCTAGGTCGGCCACGTCAGGATCAGAGTTGAAAAAGTTCACCAAATATAAAAAAAAGATTGCAAAAGTTCCCAACAGTGCCTGGTTGGAAGGGTTTCCAATCTCAGGATCATTTGAAATCTTTGTTGTGAACGGCCATCTTTGCTGTTTTATTTTATAAACCGTTAGATCATGATGCGAAGACCTCTGTTTTAAAGCACTTAACTTGCCGATAAAAAAAAATAATAGGGCTTAAATATTGCCTTTATTTTTCGAACGGTTTTTTGTTCACAAAATGGAATGTTCTCACTGCAGATGCCTTCCCAATTTATTTTATTTATTAGTCGTCAATCAGTGTAGACCGTTTTACAGTTTTACTTAAACGCTAATTGTTACAATTTTACTTCAATTACTTGCATAGCATTTATATTTTATTATTGATGCCTAGCTAACCTCGTGAAGAAAGTTTTTTTAAGCGTACTTTTATTCATTGTTATGTCAATATATTCACAGTATGTATTATAGCAAGACATCATTCTATTCAATGGGCTGTTTTTGGCATAGTCTGTTCTTTGATTGTTGATGCTAAACAAATTTCTATTCCGCAGTGAGCGAGTGGGAGCATAAAAATTGATATTTTCCAAAATCTCTGGACTGTTAACTCTTTGCGAAATCACATCGTTTATAAAAGCAATCATTGCGAACTCTCTTCGCTTTTTGAGCTCATCTAAATTAATTAGCATACAACGCGATTCATAAGATGGAAGTGGAAAACTCGTCCAACCCAACTTTCTTAGAGCGAACAACAAGAACTGCTTTTGAACTGATTCAATGCGGTTTACATGTGTATCATGATATGGAGCCCAAACTATGCTACAATATTCGAGAAGAGGCCTCACATATGCTACGTAAAGTGTTTTGATTGTGTAGGGATCATTGAAGTGCAAACTAAATCTTTTAAAGAACCCGAGCATGTTGCTTGCTTTGTAGATAATGTTATTGTAGTGATCAGCAAAAGTTAACTTGGAGTCGAGGATAACACCTAAGTCTCTGACTTGATAGGATCTTTGGATTGTTTTCTGGCCAAGAGTAATTGTGTCGTGTATTACAGCTTGCTTTCTTGTGAACGATATAGAATTGCATTTATTAATATTTAGTTCTAACAAATTTTTCTTACACCTTGTGTAAAAAACGTCAATTTCTTGTTGAAATATTTGAAGATCAGGTGCTTTAGATATCTCCATGAAAAGTTTCATGTCATCAGCATATATAGAAACATGAAGAAATTTAAAAATATGTTCTATATCGTTGACAAATAAAATAAACAGTAATGGACCAAGATGTGAACCTTGTGGCACACCAGATGTTACATTAACTATGGTGGACAGATTTCCTTCAAATCTTACCTTTTGCGTCCGCCTTGATAAGTACGACTCGATCCATTTCAGTAGCCTAGGACTGAAGCCTAATTTGGATAGCTTAAACAGCAAGAGTGGTATATCAACTCTGTCAAATGCTTTACTGAAATCAGTATATAGAGTTTCTACATAATTTCCTTTATCCATTGAGTTTAAACAGTATGACACAAAATGTATCAAGTTGGTAGTTGTAGATCGTCCTTTAACAAATCCGTGCTGTTTGCTAGTAATTACCGACCTAATCTGTAAGAATACATTGTCATTAATGATGGATTCGAATAATTTAGGAATGCTTGATAATATAGCAACTCCACGGTAATTTTTTACATCAGACTTTTTACAACTTTTAAAAATTGGAATTAAAAATGATTCCTTCCAAATCGGAGGAAGTACACTCGACTCCAAGGATAAATTAAACAGCCAGAACAAAGGTTTTGCTAGCTCCTTCGAAAGTGACTTTAAAAAAATAGGTGGTAAACCATCCGGTCCAGCACCTTTTGAAGCATCCAAGGTTTCAAGACCACGTATAATTTCCTTGAGAGTTAAATTATCCACTGCGATGTTCTTCATTGGCTCGGGGAGATACGAAAAATATTGATAATCTCGCTCATTCTCATCATGAATTGTATAAACGTCCTGAAAGAAGTCAGCAAATAAGTTACTAATCTGACTAGGAGTATTGCCCAACTTACTGTCTAATTGCATTTTGGATGGAAAGCTCTTGGATTTTTGCCTTTCTTTAACATAGTTAAAAAAGGATTTTGGGTCTGACTTAATGTTAGTTTCAATCTTTCTATTGTGCTCTTCATATGCATTTTCAATTTCTAAATTAAGTTGGTCACAAATAGTAAGATAATAGGTAAAATTTTCATCATTTTTGTTTCTCTTGTACGCTTTATGAGCTTTCTGCTTTCTGTTTCAAAGATTTATTATCTGTCTATTGTACCATATTGGTGTTTTTGCATTGGCTTTTTTCTTTTGCTTCATGGGCACTGTCTGTTCTAGAATAGAATAAATAATCTGATAGAATACATCAACTGCATGTTCTGTATCATGACTACGGATTACAAGTTGCCAATCTATACTGTTCAATTTATTTTTGATAGCTCCATAGTCTGCCTTACTGAAATCGAAATAGGGGTCTGACAAATTATTATCCACCATTGCGGTTTTTTCAAGTATCATTATGGAATATTCAATAGCAGTGTGGAACACTTCATTTTTCCAAAGAGGAGAAGGTGACTCTGATACGCAAAAATCGTCAGTCATGGTAGTAAATAGCAAATCTAAATAGCAGTTATTTTGATTTTTTGTATGATTTACTTGATTCAATCCAATTTCTGCGCATTTTTCAAACAAAGTATGAAGTGTTTCATTTTCCCCCATAATCGGAATCAAAATGGATTCATTTTCGTCATCTGCAATAAAATTAGCTGCCCGTTGATTAAAATCTCCGTATATGTGAACGTTTGCTTCAGCCTCGAATTCCGACATAATACTGCTAGCAAGACCAAAAAATTTTTCAAATGCTTCTTTTTTAGCATGTTCTGGTGGAAAATACACAACCGCGAAAATATGAACACGATCACCAATAATTAATTTGACCCATACATGGTCAAACTCCTTGTTCTTGCAAGATGAAATTTGCTCAGATTCATACTCCACGCTAACTGCTATTAACACACCTCCACCGCATTTTTTGTTGGATAATAATTTATCGCGATCATCTCTATAAACATTAAAACGATCGCCAAAAACTTCTTCGTTATTAATACTAGAATCCCAACTTGTTTCTGTTCCTAAAATCACAGGAAAAGTGCAAGCATTAACTTTCTTGTAAATCTCATTCACTTTGGTGGCGCTTCTCATTCTATTAAAATTCTGACAGTAAATGACCAACTCCTTACTTTCATCATTACGATGCAATTCCAAATTTTGTGCTTCAGTACTAGGCGGCAAACTAAAACTATTTAAATTAATTACCTCTCCTTCCTGCTGTCGAGAGGTCGTCAAATCGTGAAAGTTGTCCAGTTCTTCAAAAACATTGTCATCGTTGGGACTTTCCTCTAGATGACTCGTCAATTTAGTCGAAAACACGAATGCCTGCATGAACATGCCTCATATGCAGTAGCTGAAATCATCCGGTTAGGCGCAGGAATGGTACATGGAGATTCGCTCTCCGGATATGGGTTTAGAATTTCACCTCGATGAAATTGCATCGTTGGACGATAATTAGTCGGTGGCCTGGAGAAGCGATCTTTCGCTACTGCAAGAAGCTCTCTATCAGACGGAAGTAAGTGGGCGCGATTCAGTCCAATGTTTCTGCGATTGATGTCACTATTATCCCTGTTACGACTGTTGTTGTAGAAGTAAACATCGTAGTTGTCGTTTCTGCTTTGATTTTGGTGCTGGTTGTTGATTTTGTTATTGTTGTAGTTGTTGTTGTTGTTGCTGTTGTTGTTGTTGTTGTTGTTGTTGTTGTTGTTGTTGTTGTTGTTGTTGTTGTTGTTGTTGTTGTTGTTGTTGTTGTTGTTGTTGTTGTTGTTGTTGTTGTTGTTGTTGTTGTTGTTGTTGTTATTACGGATTTTGTTGTTACGGATGTTGTAGCCTAAATTTTGACGTGATGTGTTCTGCTTCCTCCATTTTTTAGCCTTGTCAGCCAATTTTTGCTGACTCAAGCGGCGCGATACACGAGCGTCGTAGTCCGTCCAATCTGGTCTCCACACCTTCCGGGTACCAAGAAGTCTCCATCCTGAGTCAGTGGCATCATTATTGTTGTTATGTTTATTTGTATTGTTTATTTCTGAGTCCAGGCTGGGACACAAATCCGGAGACAGTACTATGCAGTACTATGTACTGTCATAATGTTTGCTGATAATGACTTCAGCTCGTCCAGAATGTCCAACTCTAACATTGGATTATTGCGCATTGGAGCACTAGTTGTCAGGTCCATAGTGAGACTTGAGATTTTATTAACTTCATCGCTTAAACATCTCAAGTCACTTGATATACCTAACGTCATCGCTTGTAATGACGTCGATATGCTTTTATTGGATGCCTGCATTGCCATATCATTTAGCGATGTCATATGGTTCTTAATGGCAATAACATTTCCAGTAGAACCGCTGCTTTTATTCGCTGCCAGCTCTTTTTTTATGTCGGTGAGCAGAGTGTCGAGGTGATCGATCGCTTTATGCACAACATCAACATTATTTTGCTGAGCGGAGCGATGTGTGACTTCTGAGTTATTATTTATTATTTCGGTTAGTTTCGCCTGCTGATCGATTAGCAATTTGAAGTCAAAGTTCATTGTGACTAGCACTTGACACGAACTGCAGCACGGTATGACATAAGATTGAGTGTCAATCTTTTTGTCATTTTTACGAAGCGAACCACGTTTTACAGGCACTCCCACGCAGGCGGCATGAAATGTGCGCGTACATCCGACGCATTCCCACATTACCGTTTCGACGGAGGAATCAAGTGAGCAAATTTCACAACTCATTTTGAACAAAAACAGTACACAAGACTAAAAGCGTAGCGTATGCAAAAATAAATACCACGAAAACGCACGTGGTTAAGAGCGAATTGAAAACGCGACTGCACTGATTGACGACACGATATCGGCGACATATCGGGTACATATCGTAAGATTTGATAAAGAATTTGATAAATCTAACACTACTTCTTGACCCCAAACTCAGCCTACGGTTTCTAAACTCAGTCTAACGCATTGAAACGCATTTGAATTCACTTCGACCTATCGGATGAAGATAATAATTGATTCGGTCAGAGCGCCTCTTTTGTTTTTTGAGAATAATAGGTGCAAACATTAATATCACACGTTCGTATTGACTTCGTACGGTAGATTTCGAATAGAAGTATCGTACCAAACGCATAGTTGACTTGTTAACGCCGATGTTTTCTGCTCGATAGACGCAAAATGGGTGATTAGGCCGAAGTAGCTCTCTACCCTATATTGGTAATTGCAAAAGGGAATACTGAATCACCATCAAAAATTTGGTCATCATTTCCTCCTTAAACCTTAAAGACACATGTTGTATATTATCATGCACAATTCCCTCGATAAAATGTCCGAGTTCCGTCCTGGTTGAAAACCACTGGAACGTTCGTTTGCAAATGTTGTTATTTGCTTTTACTATAGTTAAATTAAATTCCGCGGAGTTCCATTAAATTTCGTTAACATGGAAGTAGTTTTACTCCATACATAGCATATCCTTAGGAATGACCATCAGCGGACTAACGAAGGCGGCTAGCAGAGCTAAAGAGAGGTGCATGAGCAGCGTTCAAGATTAATTCACCAATGAAGGAGTCTGTCAATATATGCATGTAATTGTAGATTTTTTCCCCATTAAGTGCTTCCGTTCCGTTGCGTCTTCAATTCCACTCATTGTTCACAATATACGTAGAAAGTGGGAATATATTTGCACTTGCCATGTGCTCATCTCAATGCAAACACTCTTAAAATAACTTACAGCTCACTAACTACTACTACACAGTAACAAATTGTCCTTAACCAGAATGGAAAAACAAAGCCCAAGATTTCACTCCAACTGTTTCATACCCGCAAGGATCCTAACGCCACCACACCATCACACCACCTTCATCAGCATCCAATTCCCATTTCCTTTGAATTAAAATAGCACCATAAATGAAGGCACTACAGAGAGAAGGGGTGTGTGTGTGTGTGTTTGGATATGACACATATTAACACATGGCACCTTATACTTGAACTGTTCCAAAACTCATTCGACACCTCTCCTTCCTTCCTCCCTGACGTGCCCTTCAAGGACGCGTAACGTAAATTTCAATCTCATTTTTTGTCGAGCTTTATTCATCCCCTCCCGCCGTGCGGAATACTCTAGCTCACGGATTACGACAATCGAACCCCCTTGCCACCCGTCCGTCACTTGGAAGCAAGAGAAGAAGCAAGAAAAAAAACCGTTTTCCCCAGGTAAATACCCATTAAGCACCGGGAAGGATCCACGAGCACACGTCGTTGTTGTCGTCGTCATCGCCAGATACGTTGTGCTCGCGAAAGTGCTGCAGCATCCCAGCCACCCACCCCATCCGCTCGATTCAGCTTGATTGTGGAAATATTTGCCTATTTGATTATTTGCCGATTTAATTTAACTTAAGGAAATTGGTGTAAAAGGCAAACTCCTCGGTGGCATGGTTAAGTGAGTGGTGAATTGGCGCTTCGCTGGCAGGATCAATTTGATGCAATTATCTGCGATGTGATGGCATGCATTCCGTATCAGGATTTAATAAGTCGATTACATTTGTCAGAAATGCGCCAACAACTGCATCTATTCAAATTACACTTCCACTCACAAAACGTTTTCCTAATGGTGCTATCATTACATCAGTGCCACCTTTCCACCCTCACGATTTACATTATTTTAGTTTCACTTCCACCTGACTGCACTCGCCGTGCCGAGGAGTCCTCAGGATAGCTTCTATCCTGGCAACATACAACACCTTTTCTCGCACGCTTGCCCTGGGGCGATATTCCACCGTGGTACACCGTGTTTTGTATCGCTTGTGGGTGGCGGTGCTCAGAAGGGTGGTGGAGTGTATATGTGAATTATAACGGATGTAAACGATGAGCGTATCCACTTTCTCACCCCATAAATTAGACGCGTTGGACCAATGGTGAATGTTTGCCACAGCACGCTAAGCTTTTAAATCCTGGCCAGTGCATTTATCATTCCTGGCTGATGGGAAATGAAACATGGCAGTTTGATTCTTGATAGGCTTGTATCAAATTTGAAATAAAACATTTTTATAACCGAATATAAACTCAAACTGTACCTGGAATGTCGAATTAATTACATAGTGGCATCTTTACCTGAAACGAAAACAAATGGAAAAAGAACTGAATCAAACGTATGGAAATTCAATCAAAGGATGACTGCTCTTATTGAATAATGCAATAAATTCAACGAGGAAATATGTCGTTCATTTGAATGACATCAGATCCTACAGTAATGCCAGACAGTTTTAATTACTGTTCTGATGCAGCTAGTTTATGACGTGTGCACTACCTTTAGGCAGTGATGGAAATAAATGAGCAAAGAAATATAGCTCTGCACACAATGACGCAAATGGTTCATGAACCATAAGGGCAAGATTGGTTTAAAATAATCTGAACCGGTTCATACGAAACATTTTTTTTTTACCTGGTTCATAAACCATTTCCAACTGAGCTGCTTGAATCTTAACTATTCATTACTAGATTAATTAGCCTCAATATATTGCGTCACACAATCGTGAACCAGCGGCGTCGGTGGTGTAGTGGTAAGCGTGATTATCTCTCACCCCAGCAGGCCTGGGATCAATCCCAGTCGGCGCAGCCGGGATGATCTGAGGCATAAAATAAAGCCGTTGGTCGCCGCACGCTATGTCTGAAGGCACTTTTTTGCAACATTCATGTACCTCCGATTTTTCTTCACAGGATGTTAGTATTGATTCTAACAATCAAATCTGTGATGGTTTTAAAATATTTCATCTTAGGTTTTTTGAGAACAAGTGTTTTGAAGTTTACAAAGCTGATTATGAAGGCGTATATGGACTATTGACCATACAACAGCATACAAATAAGGTTCAAAAGTTGATTGCATTAATCCAAATGGCATTAAAATAGTTTTTTTTGACTCCCAAGTAAGATCCATATTGATTTTGTCGACTTTGTGATAAATCAATTAATATTTGTTCTTAGCACAATATCTTGTTTAATTTCTCTTCCCTCATAATAGTAAAAGAGAAAAAAGCGAGCAGGACAGTCCGAGACAGCCACGTAATCATAGTAGAGTGTTTTTTTTTATGAGTGTATCGTGTTGAAAATGTGGAAAAATTAAAAAAATCTCATGAAGAAAATAGATAGCTCGCTTGTCGTGCTTCGAAAAGCGACTCTGTAAAAAAATCAAAGGGTTGTGTCCTAGACACGACCGCAGTATGACGTAGAACCTATCTATCTATCTCTATCTATGATGCATGATATATGCATTTAGGTTAACATCCGACGTCCCTCCTTTTTTACATAATCTGCACAAAACATACTTTCCCGCCATTTTATTATGAATGGGGGCGGAGCAGAAAGTTTCTTTTGTGCAGAATATGTAAAATAGGATGGACTTTCAATGTTAATATAATTGCATATATAGGAGTACCAGATATGTTTTACCGTCAAGTTGTGTGTAATTCACCAACTTAATATCATCATCCAACTTAATATTCAAGCAAATTTTTTCTCAAATTTGAATGTTTTGGTGTGGGAAGAAATTAAGGGAAAAACTTCTGTTTTTACTAACAATTGTGGTTTGTTTATAATTTGTTTCCCGGAAAAAAGTGATCGTCAAAGTTCATGTCTTTTTCGGGTTATTGTTGAGGGAGGGGGGGGGGTTGTTAAGGGAGGAGGAGAGCTTGTTGAGGGGAGAGAGGTTTTTGTGAAGGGGGGAGGGGGTTTACATACATTGCTTTTCCTCATTTCTCATTGTATCGCATTCCTCATTGTAGTCACGCCGTGATCCACCTTTAGCCGCTGACTTTGTCCTGGAGGACCAAGTGCCACACCGTCCGAAGCGACAATGAGCAAAAGCACGACAGCAGCGCTGTTTTATATCTTTTCAGGTTCAGGCAGAACGATGTGCAACCGAACCTGATAGAATTTCCCGCCGTTTTTTTATGAATGGGGCGGAGCAAAAAGTTTCTTTTGTGCAGAATATGTAAAAAAGGATGGGCTTTGGATGTTGATATAATTACATATATAGAGGTACCAGATGTGTTTTACAGTCAGTTGTTGATAATTAATCGGGCGTTTTTTTTTTTTTGAAAATGTTGGCTCTGCATGTAAAAAATTAATTGTTTATACATAATTGTGGTTTGCCTAAAATTTATTTCCCGGAAAAAAATGATCGTCAAAGTCCATGTCTTTTTCGGGTTATGTTAAGGGGTAGGGGGAGAGGTTGTTAAGGGAGAGGGGGTTTTACATGCACGTTTTTTCAAGTATCATTCCTCATTGTGGTGGACACGCCGTGATCCACCTTTGGCAGCTGACTTGGTCCTGCTTGCTGGAGGACCTAGTACCACGCCGTCCGAAGCGGTAATGATCAGAGACAGGAGAGCAGCGCTGATTTATATCTTTTCAAGTTCAAGCAGAATGATGTGCAACCAAGTGGTATTCGTTTTTGATGACAGGGTTTGAGAAAAAGGCTTATTTCATGAAAACAGTGATAAAATTATCATTTGTACATTTTCAAAAGTTTAATTACAGAAAAATTAGAAAAATATTTATTTCAACCGGTTCGTAATGTTATATCCTATCGATTGGCGTATTTGAATTTAAATTTCATCTATAAATGACAAAGTTACAAGCGTTCAAAACCTAACACTCCTTCACCACACATATTTTTTGATTTGCACCCCAGTATAGTCGACAAAGACGTAGTTCTACGTCAAAATGAAGCCACTTTAGTAGCGACGATCATTGAAAGATTTTTACCGGAGTTAAATAAAGGAGATAGTAGGTATCCGAAAGTTTTATGTGTTGTACTCAGCAGCTGACGAAGGTGGCATTTACCACTAAATCATCCTGAGGGGCGGAAAATTTGCTTGGACTTTTAAAAATAAATATATATGTTTGACTCAACGGCGAGATCGAAAATAAATTCTGGCAATCATGACGATAAGTCCCTTAACCGATAATGCCGAAAATACAGGAATGAAACTCACATGAGGTTAGTTCTTCTTGCCCAGTGAGTTTAGGTAGCCCTCACCTTGAATTACTACAGAGTTGCTAGAGCTTCATTGCAGTTCCCATATTTTGTCCATGGAAATTTTCAGGAAGTTTCAGCGACCTTCTAGGAAATTCTGCGAACAATAGGGAACTGTGATGAATTTTAGGAAAGTACTGCAAACTTTAAATAATTTCCTCCAATAAAGCAGAGAAATTCAACAACTTTCAGATAAGTTCATTGAACTTCAGGGAAGTTCTACAAACTTCAGGAAAATTATTAAAACTTTAAAGATGTGCTTCGATCTTCAGAGAAGCTCTATAAACTTCAGGAAAATTCTGTCGACTTCAGGGACGTTTTGTGAGCTTCTGGGGAGTTCAATGTCGTTCTGGTAAGTTCTACGAACTTCAAGAGAGTTCTGTGAACTATAGCAACATTATATGAATTTCAATGATGCTCTGCAAAAAGTTCTTTAAACATAAAGAAATTTTGGCAAACTTTAGGATGGTATGTGAACCACAGGGAAAATTTAATAACATTAGGAAAGTACTGTGAACTTTAAGAAATATCTGAGAATTTCAGGAAAAAAAGCCAAACTCAGAGACGGTCAAAGAACATCAAGAAAGTTCCGAGAATTTCATCGAAGTTCAAGGAAATCAAGGAAAAACAGGGCTTTGAATTTGAACGTAACTTCTATAAGCTGTTGGTTGCACAACGCCTACTCTATGTCTTAGAAAACAGGTATAGTAGAAATAATTTCTTGTGATATCTCTTTCTCTTTTACGCTTCCCTTATGAAATGTGATCGAGGGCATGAGCAGGGTAAAAATGAGAGTTCGCCACCCAAACAAATATCGTGAATACGACTCACGCATGGTACATTGCCGTTTACCGGTATAGAAAAGGGAGCAGTTTATAAAAATTGAGGTTCACAAATATCTAGAAGAAATATGTTAACAAGAAGTTCAAACCAAACTCAGCAGTCAAAGATGTGCGGGTTTGTAGATATTTGTTAGAAAAAATCACCGCAGAAAAAAAAGAAATTCATAAAAATTTGCAAATTATGTCTGACGCAGCATTCTTCTATGAAACGTCATGCATGTAGTGATAACCAATTTGTCGCCAAAAGTAGGCAAAAAACTAGCCGAGGTTATTTTTGTAAACGTCGCAGGAAGACCAGGAATCAATGTTTTTCAATATACAATCCAATTTTTTTAATAAAATTTTTTACGCGAGTTTTAAATTACCTTTCAATTAATATTCTGATCTTTGAAATCAGCCCAATAGTTCAAAAGTTGTACTAAATGTTTAGGCATTTAAAAAATAAAATAAAAATAAACGATTTTTGGACTACTCTAACGTTGAAATGCTCCTGATGACAAAAAAATAAAAAAAAAAATTTCCCAAGAAAGGAATAAAATTACAATTTTTTACCAAATTCTAAGAACCACTATATCGTTTTGCAATGGTATGGCTGAATAATAGTAAATTTAGAGACTACACAATTGTTTAATTATTTTATTAATTTAAATAAACATTATGAGATCATGACAAAGCTACGATATCTTACGGTACCAATAAGGGAATCTTACTTTACCAGTATTTTGACAACTTTAGTCCCATTTTGAATCATTTTCAGCTGAATTTGTTATAACCGAACTAGCCAATGGCTAAAAATCTCTTAAATAAAGACCAAAACAAAAAGCTGAATTTGTTTCGATCCGTAACAGTTTTGTATCACCAAGAGTTCGTATACGCCTTTGTAAACGACTACGTATACTTCAAAACACTTTTTCTCTAAAAACCCAAGATGAAATATTTTAAAACCATCACAGATTTGATTGTTAGGATCAATGCTAACATCTTGTGAAGAAAAATATGAGGTACATGAATGTTGCAAAAAAATTGCCTTCAGACATAGCGTGCGTCGGTTCATGAGTTGATGGGTCGATACCCAAGTAGCATTTCTTGTTTTATTGCACTGTATTAGTGGTTTTTGAGATCAATTTTATTAAACCGCCAATAAAATTAATAGCTCCAGCACAACCTTTTGATAACCGCTATAAGATCGTCTTCCAGCTTAGTGGACCACTCTTGATAAGGTTTATAAAGCATGTTTGAGAATCACAATAAAGCTGTCTTAAAACCTTTTGTAAGAAAGCCCCATACTCTACAAAAGGTTTTCATAGCCTCTTTAAGAATAATATTGTATCCAGCAGTTTCAAATAAACCGCCCATTTACACTTCTGACAAGTTGCAACTGAATGCTTATAATTGTTTTTAAATAACTGTTTCATGGCCAACTAGTTTTATTGCGCTTACTTATATAGCAATGGGGCCTCCCTTAGCTCAGTCGGTAAAGGCGCAGCTACAAAGCAAGACCATGCTGGAGGTGGCTGGGTTCAATTCCCGGTCCGGTCTAGGAATTTTTCGGGTTGGAAAATGTCTCGACTTCCCTGGGCATAAAAGTATGATTGCACTTGCCACACAGTTATACCAATGCAAAAATGGTACAGGCATCGAAAGCTTTCAATTAATAACTGTGGAAGTGCTTCTAGAATACTAAGTTGAGAGCACGCAATAAGCTAATATGCGATATGCAATAAGCTTGAAATGCGAAGAAGAAGAAGAAGTTATATATCAATAAAAAGATTTATTTTTGGGTTTTATAAGGGCAATTCATATTGCTTTTTTTATAATTCAAGGCAATCATAAAACCTTTCATAAGTGAAAATAGCATAAGCATCAGCAACCCCTTTAAAGCTGATAATTAAAGGGGTTTTGTAGATAGCTATGAGAATGTTCCATGACTTGCATTGTATATGACCGTCATAAAGCTGTAGATAATGGTTGCAGCTGCAATAAAACCTTTATAAATTTTGAATATAGCCAAGCAGCTCTAGATTTGTTACTTGGGTAGGTAGGGTCCAGGTGTGCGAGCTGTCTCCCTGGCGTCGGTAGCATTGGTGCTCAGCACGGAAAACAAGATTGACGGAAAACAAATCAAGAAAAAAAAAACAAACGTAAACCCCTTGCGAATGAATACTTAAAGCGAACTGTCAAAGAACCATTTCACCAGCTTTTCGTTAATAGTGAAATAACATGGTCGGAAATTTAACTGGCGATGATCAATCCAATTCTTCCATCACGATGGAGTCGGAAATGCAGTATTAAGATGGCATTAAGTCTGGGGTAGACACTCAAGTCTCTTAGAGTCAAGTGCACACTGGGCCAGAAATGCAATCTAGCGGATCAAAATTAATAACTCCGAAACGAAGCATTTCCGCGACTTGGTGTCTTCGGTAAAGTTTCTCATCATAATAAGGACCATCTTTTGACATCAACAAACAGTTCAAAACTCTTCCGCAAAGATGGCACCTCAATCTAACTTCTTTCTCTGACGTTTTAGAGACTTGATGTCTTGCGCAAAGTTGTTTGCCTTGATAAAATGAACCACTCTTTTCATGACGTAAAATTTCCACAGCCTACTGGTTCCGAGTTATATGGAGTTAAAAAAAAATCAGAAACATGTTTTTTTCTTTCTGTTTCGGTTTTTTTTTGCTGACAAGCAAATAATATTATATTTTTCTCTTATGAAAATGCATTAAATAAATATTTTTTGTCAAGAAACATACTGGTTTATGCTTCAAATTTTAAAGATATTGTTGAAAAACCGAAAAAAAACAACAGTTTTGATCTTTAATATCTCCTAAAACGCAAAAATGGCAATCTGACATTTTCAGCAAAAATTAAACAATACTTGATAAACAAAACATCACAATTTGAGACAGGTATATTTGGGTGTTTTTGAGATTTTATCATTTTAGTGGAGATGTCTTTTTTTCTATAACTTTTTTTAATGCATTGAAATGGCGTTTTGTAGACTTGACGACTTAGACAAAGTTGTTTATCTTGATAAAATAAACAACTCTTCTCAAGGAGTCAAAACCAGTGCTGATAAAAATCCTTTCTTCTACACTCAATTTAGCTGAAAATGAAGAAAACCTTAACAGATAGACCAACTACCTGCATGAATTTGAATTTTAATATAATCAAATTCCCTTGATCTAGGCAACCTCTGAGTATCAAAAATAACATTTGTTTTTCTTCATTCGTGGCTGAATTCTCATTATCGCCTCTGTTGTTGTAAATATTGATATTCGTCTTCATCTTGGTCGGGATGATATTGAGGATCAAATGCAAAATGATTATTTTCATTTTAAACAAATATAGCGCTGAAGAACGTGGTTTTTAGACATAAATCGACGGCAAATTATTGCCTCAAGCAGAACTGATGATAATATCGATGATTTAGGCAGTGTGGTCGACAATATTCAAAATAATCATTTTGCCCAAAATGTCGTTGATTATTTTGCTTTTGAGGATCACTTCTGATTTTGACAATTTTGGGTTTGATAATCGAGCACTGGTGAATATCAACAAACGCGTATTCGTCGAAGTATAATAAACTCATTTGTTCATTTCGCTCGTTTCGTAACTACGAAGATGTTCAAAACAAACGCAATTCATCGACACTGGGTTGAAGCGATACTCCTTGCATGTGATGGTAAATGATAAAAACAGACACTGGTCAAAACTCCACAGCCTACTGTTTTCGAGTTATATGAAATTACAGAAAAAATGTGAAAATAAGTGTTTTAATTTTAAATATAACTAATATATAACTTAACTTAACTATATAACGAGCATTGCTTAATTTTTGCCGATAATGTCGGATTGCGATTTTTTGCGCTTTGGGAATTATTAAAGTACAAAAATTGTTGTTTTTTTTTTCGTTTTTCAACAATACACACCAAAAAATTCTGAATTTTACTGGCGATGTAAACATCCATGCATGCAAACATGCATGCATGTAAACTTCCTTTTCACGTAAACTAGCAGCTTGCAAGAAATGTTGCAAACAAAAGTGGACAGTTGCATACAATATATGGAATATTGCATTACATGTCTCATAAATTTACACGATCTATAATCTAAACTTGTATGATATATGACGCTCCATTTATGTGCATCATAGTAACGGAAATTTACACTACTTTTTTTTAGCTGTGTATCTTTAAAATTTGAAGCTTAAACTAGCATGTTTCTTCACAACAAATGTTTATTTAATGTATTTGCAAAAGTTTAAAATATAACATTATATGGTTGTCAGCAAAAAAAAACCGAAACAGAAAGAAAAAACCATATTTTCGACAGTTTTTTCTTCAACTCCATATAACTCGGAACCAGTAGGCTGTGGAAATTTTACGTCTTAAAAAGAGTTGTTTATTTTGTCAAGGCAAACGTCAGAGTTTTGAACTATTTGTTAATGTCAATAGATGGTCCTTATTATGATGAGAAACTTTACCGGAGATACCAAGTCGCGGAAATGCTTCGTTTCGGAGTTATTAATTTTGCTCCGCTAGATGGCATTTCTGGCCCAGTGTGAAGTGGTATCAGCAGCCGGCAGAGGAGCTATACGGAGTCAGCTGAAACGAAACCAACCAAAAAGTCAATCATATTGATGCATCCTCAGAAATTACGCAAAAATGGTGATGTTGTGATAAATTCGGTATCCCCGAAGCAAACTCGCTTTTTGTGATGCAAGTAAGCTTAAAGCTGAAAGGGTTATTTATTTTTAGATAATATGACATATCACGAATTTAACAATTACTTACATTTAGTCTCCGAAATTGTATGATTCTAGACAACAAATTACAAGTATCAAAAATTAGGCTAAGATCTAGATTTCTGGTGGATAGACATAATTTTAGTATAATATAAATATAAGTTTTACGTTTAAGTTACTTTAGGTACAACTCCTCGTCACATTAGATCAAGACTGCAACTCACTTCTATAGCCTATTGTTGGACAAGGTATGCGTGTGAGTAAGTAGCGCATTCGAAGGTGCACTTAGGAATAAAATGCCCTACTTCTGTTCGAGGGGTGTTCGTTCCTAACATCCCCCCCCCCTCGTGTCGCCAGAACTATCGCTTCGGCGTCACAGCTCGGATCTACGTCTAGCACGGCTAGTTTGACGACTGGTCGTCTTAAAGTACCGCTAGATGTCTGTACATCCACCCTTCGTACTGTACCATCTTTTCCTGGGTATGTTCGTACAACTCGTCCCCTTTGCCACCGGTTCCGTGCATTTTCATCAACTAAGACGACTAGCTCACCCTCCTTCATAGTTTTGACGTTATGGAACCACTTTGTTTTTCTGCTAATAGTCGGCAGATATTCTCTGATCCAGCGTCGCCAGAAGCTGTCCAGCGTGTGTTGAATCATGTTCCAGCTACTTCGTATTGCAAATCTTTCATCCACGGGCTGTTTAACTGGCTGTCGTACTCCATCGAAGCTAAGGAGGAGGAAATGATTCGGGCTCAAGGATTCGTGTTCAGCGGTCTCTAGTGGGATGAAGGTCAACGGTCGGGAATTGACCATATGCTCTGCCTCGACGAGCATGGTTACGAACGACTCTTCGTCAAGTATGCGTTCGGTAGGAAGTGCTCCCAGAGCAGTCTTCACTGAGCGAACCATCCTCTCCCAGCATCCCCCCATGTGCGGTGCCGCTGGTGGATTGAATCTCCATTGTGTGTTGGTGTCGGTGAAGGAGCTACTTAGCTGTTGATTGATCGTTCGTATTTCCTCAGTTAGTTCTTTGTTTGCTCCCACAAAGTTGGTCCCGTTGTCCCTGTAAATTTCACGTGGAGCACCTCTACGGGCTACAAACCGTCGAATCGCTTTCTTGTACTGCTCTGATAGTCAAGCACGTGAAGAGAACGACCCACCGCTTCACTGGTCGACGTAATATTCTGATCGTGTATGGCCCGAAGAAATCAATTCCAACCATGCTAAATGGACGGCAGAATGGCATTAATCTAGCTTTTGGAAGAGATCCCATTCTAGGTGCAACCGGGACGGCTTTGTACACACGGCACCATGCACATTGTTTCCTCACCAGACGTACCAGCACCCTCAACTTCGGTATCCAGAACTTCTGCCTGATCTCATTTACCACGGTCTCGTCGTTCGCATGTTGAAACTTTCGATGATACGAATCCAACAGCAGTTTAGTGATACGACTATCTCGCGGTAATATAATTGGGTTTCTGGCATCCTGATCAATAAAGTCAGCTGCTTGTATGCGACCGTCAACACGGAGCACGTTGAACTCGTCAATCGCTGGAGTGAGTTTAGCAAGCGAGGTGGTTCGATCCAGGAGACGACATTTTGCAGGAATTGACTGAAGATTGCGCTTCAACACTGCAACTTCATCTGGAAATCCGTCAGACTATGCCATCCGCCACAAACACCGTTCAGCTTTCTGCAGCTCGTCCCGTGTCAATTCATTCAGCTGCAATGGAGTTTTCTTATACAACCGCATCCGATTGTCGATGTATCGCAGAACATATGCAGCACTTCGTATTAGCAATGACAAGATGCTCGCAAACAAAGGCAGGACGAAGTTCTACGGTTGTCGGTTCGATTTCGTCGCGGCAATCCCTCGGCCACTCTTGCTCGTTGTCGTATAGGAACTCAGGTCCACGGAACCATCGGCTGTCAGGCTCGAAGGATGGTCCCTTTCCCCACTTTGTGGCTTTATCGGCACGTTGAGCTTCGTTGGTATCCACCGCCATTCTTCTACCGACGATAAACTGAGAATCTCGTTGATCCGAAACGCAACGAATTGCCGGTAGCGGCGTGCGTCTGACTTAATCCAGGCGTTGACTGTCGATGAATCACTAAAAAAACAGGTACGTTGAATCTTTAACGAATGCTTCTCCTCGATCGTCTTTCTCAGACGAGCTCCAAGTACCGCCGCTAACAGCTCCAAGCGCGGTGTAGATAAAGATTGAAGTGGTGCAACCTTCGTTTTTGAGGATACCAAGGAACATCTAACATGACCGTTGTCAACAACTCGGAAGTAGGCAACTGCTGCGTAGGCTTGCTCACTAGCATCGACGAAAATGTGGAGCTCCAGGGATCTGTAGCAATTGGAACTATAACTCGGGAAATAGCAACGATTGACTTTGATAGTGTTCATCTTCCAGAGTACAGCTAGCCACTGTTTCCAACGACAGTAAATCTCCCAGGGAACTTTATCATCCTACTCTATCTTGGATCTCCACACATCCTGTACATGAACCTTTCCATGAATAACAAAGGCTGCCACGATGCCTAGAGGGTCATAAATGCTCATCGTTACTCTAAGCATGTCCCGTTTAGTGGGGACGACTTCTCCTGCTACTAGTTTCTGTAGTTCGTCCCGGAAGCATAGAGAAAACGAACATACATCCTCATCTGGAAACCAAACCATTCCCAGGACCCTTTCATTCCCTGTCTCTTTGTCTGCTGCGAAACACTTAACGGAACTGGGATTCACTTCGCCGATTTTGTCGAGCACAGCCATTCTATTGGATTGCCAATTCCTTATTTGAAAACCAGCTTTTGAGTGGACTTCCGCTACCTCCAACGCCAATTTGATTGCTTCCTCTTCCGTATCCAGACTGTCAAGATAGTCGTCCACGTAGTGACGGTGTTTAATCGCGACTGCCACCCTTGGGTGTTCGACTTCGTTTTCCGTAGCGTTTAAGTTCATTACGAACAGAGATTGAGCTGGGGAACACGACGCACCAAAGATCGCAACATTCATTACCATGACTTCGACTGGGAAGTTTCTCCACAGGAACAACAAAGCACAACGGTCTTCCTCCCGAATTAGGAGCTGGTGAAACATTTCTTTGATGTCTCCTGAAATGGCCACCTCACGTTCGCGGTATCGGAACAGCACACCTGCAAGTAGAGATGTCAAAAGATCTGGGCCCTTTAACAACATTGTGTTCAGCGAGATGCCCTCTACCTTCGCTGCAGCATCCCAGATTACCCTAACTTTTCCCGGTTTTCTAGGATGTAGCACTACACCAAGAGGCAAGTACCAGGTTCGACGTGGATCAAATTGACGCAGTTCCTCGGCAGTCACTTTATGCGCGTATCCCTTCTCCTGGTAGTCCAATAATTGTTGACGAACGTTGTTATACAGCTGCGGATCCTTTGACAACCGCTTCTCTAAACACTTCAACCGTTTTTCTGCTAGAGGCCGGCTGTTGGGAAACGCCACTTCGTCATGCTTCCACAAAAGTCCTGTCATGAATCGTCCGCTGGTTGTGCGTTCAGTCGTTTCTTCCAGGATCTTACGGGCCCGCTGTTCATCATCTCCTTCGATTTGCGGTACCAAGGCAACTCCAAGGCTTTCAAGGGAGAAGAAACTTTGTACATAGTCGTGTAAATTCTGATCAGCAGGTTTCGCACAGATGTGCATTTGGCGATGCTGCAGAACGGCCTCGGATCCGCGTTGGCAGCCATAGATAGCCCATCCAATACGGGTTTTCGTTGCGATTGGCTGGTTTACTCAACCCTCACGAAGCTTGAGCGTTGCCAGCAAGTGCGTGTTGTTCAGCCCAATTAAAACACCTGGAACTGCGGCGTCGAAACTTTGCACAGGTAAACCCTCCAAATGTTTGAAGCGCGCAGACATCTCGTCGAAATTTAATGACTGTTCGGGTAGGCCAAGATCCTCCACGGTGTACGCTTCGCCGAGCTTGTATCGTTTGCTGTTTCCCACTACCGATACGTCAAGCGGCACTCTACACGTGTCTGTTATTTGCTTTCTAACGCCACCTGTCCACTGAATACACAAAGAATCTAGTGTATCAAATCTGTTGTACTGTAATCTTGGGTTTGGGATGAGTTTTCTAGATGGGATACAGGATTTTAACTGTTCTCACTACATCAGCACATAAATCTACTTTGACAATTCAATCAGTTTTACCAGGAAATTGCTGAAAAGTTGCTGGTTGATGCAAAAAATTAACAGCAACAGATTTAAACTTCCATGGCGAGTCAAAAAAAACACGGTGTATTATTTGTATTCGTCCAGTATTTCAAGAATAGTTCTAGAAATGAATCTCCATTGTGGTTCTAGAGGATTCCAAGAGAGATTCCGAATATCACTATCCACAAGCAACCCGATGTGCGGTAGTAAAGGTGAGGAGGAGATGATGCATTGGTATTCGTGTCGAAAGGAGTCGTGTGGCATCGTTTTGCTTATACTTGCTACGAACGATGTGAAAAGTGGTGACGTCACGTCTGTTATTGTCAATAACTTTGCTGTGCGGCATATAAAGCCAGGAAAAAGAAAGATTCCAGTGGAAATGCTGGAACGACAGATTGTATTTACGAAGACGACGATGATGAACCGCGGTAATTTGTCCCCAGTGAACATAATTTAGAAGAAGTGGACGGATCGGAGTACGCTGCTGGCTACTTAGCACGAAGACTTTTAAAAGAATTTCTTGATCTGGCTAATTATACCCATGCACTAGAACAAGAAGCAGAAGGACATTCCTTGTTTCGAAAATTTTGTTCAGGATCTATAGTACTATGGTCTCTTGCGGCCCACTGAGTCGTGGAAAAAAGTGTGCAATAAAATGAACTCCTATTTTGATAATATGCATACTACAGTCGGACCTTCTTCCACTGAAGAAATCGGTTTTCGAAACCAAAAGGGTGTAAAAAAGCGTTCTATTACGCTTATGCAGAAGAAATTCCCTGGAGTTCCTGATAAATTAATCAATAATCGGATTAATATTCAAGTAAAGCATTTAAAAATCGTTTGGAGGAAAAAAAAAACCACAAGCATAAATTTGACCCAAAGAAGAACCCAAGCCGGAAAGAAAACTCAACAAATAAAGAGTATATTAGTGAACCAAACGCAACTCTTAGACAGAATAGCAGGACATCAAAGCACATTATTAACTAATGAGTGTTCATTAGATTTTTTCATTAAGCCGTAGGTATGTTCAACACATTTAAATTTCAACTTTATTCAATGGGTGATAATTTTGAACACACTTTTCAGATTAAAACTATATCAGACTATTCAAGCTGCAACACAAACAAAATGCTGAAATTTTCCAGCCGATACGAGAAAACTATAGTAGGAATAACATGTCGTGGGAGATTTTTGATCTTGCAGAAGGATGCTCCCAAACGATCAATACTGTTGGGTACACCGAAGTTCAGTTGCAAAACCAAATCAAAACCGTTAGTTAAATCAAAGAAGAGGCTGCACGTAAATAACTATTTAATACCAGATTTAATACAAAAGAATATAAGAGAACCAAAATAACGTAACATAAATTGACCTTAACTGATAGCATAATTTAAAAATCTTTTTTCCACATAAATATCTTAGGCTTAATTTAAGCTTCCTTATATTTTGCTGACGTGATGGTTGCCCAGGAATGTTAACATTGTTTTCGTTACTAACACAAGCAAATACCACGTTGCTCCGGACCTTCTATATATATCATGGCAACCAACCCAGAAGACGTTCGGTGAATCACCAGAGTTAGTCTGGAGAATCAAAGAGGATTTCTAGAGAGGGTTCATCATGACCCTCAAGTGCGATTCTGTAGAAAATCAAATCGAATTCTAGAGTATTCCAAGTGTCATTCTCAAACAGACAGAAAAGCCAAATAACTCTTACGAATATTCTAAAGAGTCCCATTCGAAATTCCATAGAATGCAGATGGAGATGAAGAACATTACAAAAATCAAGCAGCAAATAAAAGAAAATCGGAGAATCTCACTAAGCCATAGATTATAAATCATCTCAAGGATGATTCCATATAATCCTAACAGAATTTTCGAATAATCCAAATATAATAGAAACGGAAACGCGTATTAAGATGATCTAATGGTCATCTGAATAAAATAGTTTACTTTAATCGCTCCGCAAGAAAAGCAGGGTAAAGAGAGTAAACTTCTTTGACTCATATTTATTGCACACTACTAAAAAGTTATTTTTTTCCTTTGGTTTGTTTTTTCCGTCGATCTTGTTTTCCGTGCTGAGCACCAATGCTACCGACGTGCCAGGAAGGCAGCTCCCACACCTGGACCCTACCTATCGACCCATCAACTCATGAACCGGGGACCAACGGCTTTACTTCCCATACGAAGGAAGGCGTGATCAGAGATGTTATGCCTCAGAACATCACGGCGGCGCCGACTGGGATTGAACCCAGGCCTGCTGGGGTGAGAGGTAATCACGCTTACCACTACACCACCGGCGCCGTTACTAAACTAAAAAGTTATGTAAATTTCGGTTTCCTGAGACCGATACATGTAAGCGGCTCTTGTGACATAAGAATCAGTTGAAAGAAACGAGAAAATCAATGCAATCAAACGTTCTCTTCGTCGACTTTCTTATGTTTCGGTTTGAGAACACTTAATTTTACATGAAATGTTCGTTTACTTTCCATGATTTACGTCCAATATGGATTACGTCTCGTGTATAAGTAGTTATTTGTTACTAAGCGTGTGATAAAAGAATTAATCATCTTGCTTAGAAAGTAAGATTTAAATATTGAAACAACCTTTCCTATTAAGCAGCATGATTTCAATACTACCCATCCATAAAAATTTGAAAATTATATGTATGACGTTGCTTTATTAGTTTTTCGGGATTTATGGTATTCTCGATAACATCAATACTATCAAAGTGAAAACAAATACAAGTAAACGCTTGAATAATTGACATTTGAACCTTAAATAAATCGTTTGAAATTTTTGATTACAGATAATTTCTGTTCGTGCCAGTGTTTCCAGCGTGGAACGTCCTCATTCTGGGAGCGGCATCCTGGGAAACAAACATCTCCAGGGTACATATAATATAATGATTTTCGAAGACGAATGTAGGAGCAATTCATGTGTGAAAACGGATTTGAAATATGTCATTCACTTTCCGAGAAAAAAAATCTCATAATTTCGCTTATTTTTTAGCCTCCAAGGTAGGCTTGACTCTTAAAGCAACTTTTTTGAAGACAACTAGCCTCTAAAACGTCGGAAAAAGTGAGGAAAAGGTTTTGACCGTCTTTTTTCATGATAGCAATAGCTATAAAAGAAGCGTTCCGAGGGCGGCGTACCAAACTAACATCAAATGAAAGCACAATTCCTTCCAGTAACGCCTGCTGGATAACCTATATAACTATTTATGCCTGGTTGATAGTGACAAGACTCGGCTTTGCCCACCGAGGATGATCTTGAAACAACGAAAAAACGAGCTGGTAGTTATCATCTACGTGGATCCTAATCTGTTAACCGCTGTTCTCTACTTTGAAGTGGTTAAGACTAGGATTCTGGTGAATGATCATTATCGGTGTTATTGCTTGATTTTGTTGCGAAGGAATCTGACTGACGAAGGGGTGCGCCTTTGGAGGGTGTTCCAACACTCCGAAGGGTATAAAGAGCGGGACCTTACAATTAGAGTCTGATCCTCACGATTTATAGACAAGAATGACAACTGTATCACAACCGAGTTTCATGCAATAAACGAACAACTATATTGTCAATTGAAAGGGGCTTATGACAACTGTTTTCAAAATCCAAACGGGAAGACCGTGGTGAATCAGGTTAAAGCGAAAAATTTGCAGTTGCAGAGCCAATTTTCAACTTAGTGACAGAATCCAGAAGCAGAAGAAAAGCACCATCAGTTTTTTTTTTCGACATCAATACTAACTGCTGACTCATTTATCCGATGTGGAGAGTCATGTCTTTGATTTTTTCAAGAAACTCTACTCCGCAGCGACCGCACAGCCTTCTGCAGGCTTCCCATGCAATCGAACAAATCCTGCTAACTCGGAATCGAACAACCTGTTGATGAATGAAATAACAACATCCGACATATTTTTTGCTATTAAGTCAAGCGCATCTAAGAAATCCCATGGAAATGACAGTCTTCCAAACGAGTTTTATCTCTTTCTTGACCACGGCCCTAACAAATTTTAGAATTTTCTACGGACAAAAGATCACAAGGAGGTGAGTGTTACATATTACGTAAAAAAAACAATAAGATGGAGAGGAGGAGAGTGATGACTAAGAATGATTTAGCCTTTATTTGTTAAGAAATTTATTTTTGGAGAGGTTTCCTTCCAGAAAAAAGTGATTTGAGAGTTTTGATAAACAGTTTGAGTAGCGTTTAAACAGTCAATTACGTAATCAATTTGGGACACCAAAAAATTATTAAAATTTAACTTTTATTTCTATAAACAAACATTTATTAAACAAACTAACATTTATTCATCGCAATCTTCAACTATCAACAAATCTTGCACCTCTTTAGGCAATTCATCTGCCACTACCGTTTGCCCATGGCGATAACTTGAAACAATGGGATCGGATGCAACAAGCAATCCACAACATATATCGTTCATTGTTTGCTTGCGTGAACCTTTCTACGCGTGATGCTCTCTTAGCTGCCTAATTTCTTTATTCATTGCTTCCTGGGCTTCTTCGGACATACGAGCAATGGGAAGTAATGCGTTATTTATTATTTGATACCCATGGACAAGCAACTTATGGAGCGTTGTAGGCATATTATACCATCCATATAAAGAAGCATAGCGTTTGGCTGCCTCTTTTGCATATTGGTGGAATTTTTCTGGGTCAACGGATTCTCCAGATGAAGCGGCTTGCAAAATCGTTCTCAATCGAATGATAAGATCAAGATCAATTCCAGTGATTTGAGATGAAATCTCAGCATTTTTGAAGAAACGTCTCGCGGTGTTACCTGTAGATAATAAGAACGATACGATTAGAATATTAACAGGTAAAAGGTATTAATATTGAAGAATCCTAGCGTGCAAATCAAAGAAAGTCAGTCTTATAAAATGCCATCTTACCATCGTTGCTATTTACAAATTTAGCACGAGGCTTATCGACGTGTAATCCAAGTTGCTGGAAGAAACTTTTTTGAATTCGAGCTTTAGCATTGTTGTACTCCTCCATATGTGCAGTTTTTATCCATTTTCGGAAGCTAAGTCGGTATGCTATATGTAACAGACACTCAAATGTTCTGATCCAGCAATGTAAGCTACACATACCGTACTCCAGATTATCCGAGATGATAGCTCTGTTGAACATTTCTTCAATGTCGTTAAAATTGGAACTCGTAGCATAGCAAAGGTAGCATCTCTGAGAAGATTTTGTATTGGTGATGGCGTTAACAGTCTTTCCATCAATCATAGTTAACATAATATCAAATGTGATTAACACCTTGATACCTGAAATTTCTAATTCGAATGGTTCTGAATTACAAATTTCGTCATTCATGCGCTCAAATTCTTGTTTTGTTAACTCGACAGTTTCTTTTGCAAATTTCAATGAAACAGGGCGACAGTATCGCGTAGAGGACGATCGAGGGTTATCCCAAACTACTTTCCGGTCGGTAATTAATCTTAATGGTACCACCGATGTTAAAAAAAATGTGAGCGTCGGAGCAGCTAGTTGAAACCTTCACGAACTAGATTTTCAAATTTATCTTTAACAAGTACAATCAACCGAGAGCAAGTGTGGTTCAGCAATGCTTGTAATTGAATGTTACATACAGTCTCCGTAATTTCAAAGTGCTCAAGTGATGGAAAGTACTCATTTTTCGAAGAAGATATTTTTTCATAAGATGGATAAAAAATTTTAACCGGTGCGCGAATGATATTGTATCTTCTTTTCGAAAGTTTTGCGTCGACATATATTGCCAAAGCATGCTCAATCGGAATGCTTGTCGTGCAGGTGCCTTTCTTTAGTAACGAAGCCAATTCCGCATTTCCTTCTGCTTGCAAAGCCATTCCTGCAGCAAATTTCAGTTCTTGCGGAGTAAATGAATTACGCAACACTTCTGTTTTTTGCCGCTTGGTTCGATCATAAATGTCTTCAAAATCTTTTGAAGGACGACCACCTACATTCCGCATTGTTAAAGATGATGTTGCTTCACCAAAAACGACGAACTCTTCTAACCTAAGAAATTAAATAAAAGCAAAAAATAATCAACCGTAAAAAACATGAAACAATAACTACAAACTATTGATCATTGGTCTTCAAAAACTGATCCTTTTTTCGATTCGCACTGTGCCATCTTCGTTAAAACTCCTTAAAAGCTTGGAAACGATCTCATCACGACCTTCTACCGCACATCCAACATATAGCGACACATATTGGTCGACAGCTTTGCGTTTCTGCTCTGCACGCACATTGCTACAGTTCAGATCACCCTCCAATACGTCTTTTCTTTTGAAGTAAACTTCTATAAAATATAAACAAATATTACTTCTAATATAACTAGAAATTTCATTGTGTGTTATCTATACCGTTTTTCTTAGAGCACATTTCCACTAAACCACACGATTAACAATTTGAAAGTATTTGCTGGAACTCTACTTTTTATCAATATGATCACCGATCACTGATGATTGTTTATTAGCAACTCTGTTCGGTATTGCGAATGTGTATTGACATTTGTTTCACTTTCGACAAGTAAAATGAGATGAGGTATCATCATTCTTTTGTTCGCTGCAGCGCGCTGTATGGTATCTCTTCGACAAGTGAAAAAAAAAGATCAATGTATATTATAGCCCACACTCAGAGGAGCATGTATGAAAGCGTTGAAATGAGATTGGTAAGGGACAGTTCACATTTTACGTAGTTCACATTTTGAGACTATCTTATCCCATTGTAAAACGTAAAAGAAATGAATCCTTATATAACATCAACCATAACCATCAACACCTCAAAAACGTCACGTGGTTTATGGACGGTCCCTAAAAATACCAATCAGTTTTGTCAGCTAACATGTGTGCGTAGCTGAATCGATCCATTGAATGAAAAACGTAGGTGATCGAACTTTTTTAATAATTTATATGATTTTATAGCTTTTGGACCACCCTAAGAGCAAAAAATACACAAGTAAAGTTAACTTCACTCTCAATGATGATTTCAAAACCCCCTAATAACCCTTTTAATTAAAATTTCCATTCAACTAACACATCGTGATAGCTTATTATTGATTACTTTTTACTTAACCCAAAATGAGCTGACTTTCATAATTTAGAACCACCCTAATATAATAAAACCAAAATATATGAAAAGTTTCATATCAGAAATACATTCAGGATACCAAAATCATCTTAACCTGTGAGTTTTAGCCATTTCGGTTAACATATGAGGTTTTGTCCGACCTTTGTATGGAGGCCCGCCACTGTGCATTGTGGCGGCCTCAATCTTCATCTTCTCATGCACAAAAGCAAATCACTTCTGGTTGACAGATTTTGCTGTAGTCTTGAGCACACACCGTTTGCACGAGATCCATCATAACACATAGCAAATACAACAAACTTTTCAGCAATACCAGCGCTATATCTCTGCTAAAAATATATAGGGAAAATAGTGCCATATATAGCGGAACAGATTATAAGAAACTCGTCCTCAGAAGGACTGCACAGTTTCTTCCGCGACAAGCTAAAGCATTCAAAAATTGTTGAAGAAGACCCAAAAACCGCATGGAGTATGTATGGATCTATCTTCGTCTGAAATTTAAGACAATCTTAGATAAAATAGTGGGCTTTAGGGACTTTTTGATCACTGAATTAAGTAATAGTAGAAGAAAGGTTCTAAAATTGTTTATATGTAATGTAAACTTTGTTTTAGATGCCAACAATGTTTTGTCTGTTCATGCTCTTTACTTGGTTTTATATTGTGAAAATGTGAACATGTAAATTGTGATTTATACTAGTGGAATAAATGTGTTAAAAAAAATGCTTTAAACTAAGGACACGGGGTATCACAATACATCAAATAACTGGTCGCAGAGGATTTATGTCCCGAACAGAGGAAAAAATGCACAATTACAATGTAGAATAACTGTAAATGCGAAATTTAGCGATAGGCCAAATGGTAAAAAGGTAAATTAATCATTAAACAATGACGATGTTCCTTAATAAGTAAAAAAAATCTCCTTCAAATAGATCGGGTTGCTCCTTAAATGATTGATAAAAATACGTAAAAAATCTTAAAATGCTCAGTAAATATTTAAAGTACGCTACCTAAAATAGAGAAAACTGGTTCATTAAGCATTTGAAAATGCTCCATAGTATGCACCGCTTTGCACCATTTTGAAGTGTAATTGTACCATATATCATCGAAAAATCTGCTGTAGAAAGGTTAATAAGTACCATAAAATCAGCTGAAATGTTCAGTAAAAATGCACAAATGCACACAATGATCTACTGAACATTTCAGCTGATTTCATGGTACTTATTAACCTTTCTACAGCAGCTTTTCCCATGATATATGGTACAATTACACTTCAAAATGGTGCAAAGTGGTGCATACTGAGGAGCATTTTCAAATGCTTAATGAACAGTTTTCTCTATTTTAGGTAGCGTACTTTAAATATTTACTGAGCATTTTAAGATTTTTAACGTATTTTTATCAATCATTTAAGGAGCAACCCGATCTATTTTAAGGAGATTTTTTTTACTTATTAAGGATAATTTCATCTGTTTTATTGAGCAAAAGTAGGGCTGCCTAGGCCAAATTGTATAGCCAGTCACCCGAAAAAAAAATCTAAAGCCAAAAGCATTTGGTTCCACAACCCACATCCTAATTTAACATGCTCTTCTTATACTTCTTGTTCTCTGGCAAATGCGTTCCAACTGGAGTTTTGCACCTACATTGTGTTCTTTGAGCACTGCCACAGTAGTTGATTGCAAGCATTCTGAGTCTGTACCACGTTTTCATTCGCATATTTTCCAGGAAAAAAATCCTTGACCCCACCGCCTGTGGCATGGCACTCCGTACCTTTGCTTACTAGGCTTTAGAGATTTCCCAGTTTTTACATGTACATATTATGAACAACAACGCAAGCATTCCGCCTGTTCTTGCTTGTCCAGTAGTAGTACTCAGCTCATCGAGCCTCATGTCTAAGCATAAAAATTAGTCCAATCCGCTTAGGCTCAAACTTTGACACTAAAACGTAATAAATACCTTGTAAAACTCTAGATTCTATGCACCAATTCCATGCTACACACCGGCTTGAAATCACTTGTTCAATCTCTCACTCATAAAAAAAATAACACACTTCCACTCTTCACTCGTTTCTCTGATTACAATCACCCGCCTTCTTTCTATTGGATGGCGTAATATTTCGTATTTTTCAATCACCTTAAAGTTACCCTACAGCCCTCAGGGTCGTTATTCGGTTCTCCTTTATCCTTCTCTTGCTCTATCACCACAAACACACGACTCAACCACCCTCTCATAATCCGATCAGCAATTATCGAATTACATACCCCCAACTCACGAGCTAGAACACGAAACTCCCTGCACTTTGCGCCGTTATGTTTCTTCTTCTTCTTCTGTGTTCTCTTTTTGTCACTTTTCTTCAATGCAAACACCCGGATGCTTTCCCGGTTTGGTGTCACTTTACTCCAGGACGACGAATGCTCACATTTTCGAAACCTCAGAAGGCGACAGCACAGAAGAGAGGATATCCTCTTCCCGTGGGGCAGAAATTTTCGAATCAAAACAAATCACCGATAATCCAATAATCACTGCGAGCACTCACACATCTTCTCTTGGTTTCGCGTTGTGCATATCCTTTTATTTTGGATATTCAGGGCGTTGATCTTGATTTATTTCCTGCTCCCTGCTAGTTTCATTTCACTTCACAGTAGTATGTCGCATTCGGTGCGCACTGATGCATCGATGATTTTTAATCCTCCGGGAAGTTTATTTGCACTCCCCTATCCAAAAAACCTTCTGGCTTGTGATTCACGGAAAATCCCAACCTCTAAGCTGGCAGTTGTCTGAACTTCTTCTATTTTTTTTTTCTCCCTTCAGTAGCAAACCACAACGACTCCCGTTTGATTCGATTAAATCCTGGCCGCAGGCTGCAAAGTTTTCTGTTTTGTCCTAAGCAAATACAAATGCGATAGCAATAGACGTAATAAAATATATACCTAAATTAGAATAATATCGAACGACGCATTCGCAAAAAAGACGCAAACGTAGCACAACAACCGCGACACGACGATGCTCAACCGGGACGCATCCAATCCCAATCGTGGTCAGAGGTAAACTGAGCCCTTTCGTCGTCTTTAGCCGTCGTCAACCGTCATCGTCATCATCAACATCAGCCACATGAACTGTGTCGATGCTCCGGAATAGGAAGAATGGGTGGCCCGGCGCGGTTTGCATCATAAAGCATAGAACATAAAGGAAATCAGAAAACATCGCACACGCAGCACGGAGCCCACCGACCTCTCCCGTAAACTCTTCCGTGAGAGTCGAGCGAGCGAGAGAGAGAGAGAGACGAAGAGCACGCTATCAAATCAGCAGTTCTCGCGGTTTTCACAGCATAAGGCGCAGCAGACAGCATTTCACAAAGCAGAAGCAGCAACGAACGGTGTGGCATAAAAACATTATGCTTTGCTTTCCGTTCTCGGCGTCCTCGGCGTCGTAGCTCCTGATTTCCTATTCACAACCCCTAATTTAAAAAATAAACACTGTTTCATGGGTTGCAGCAGCCGCGCGTTGCAGTTCGTAGCCCTCGAAGTCGGCTTTGGCACAGTGACTGACTGTATTTAGGCAGTAGGTACCCATCTAAGCTCCGGATGACTGATTTCGAAGGGAAGTACGATTTATTGCGCGCAAAAAATAGAAGAGAGCTCTACGTTGTTGTTGCTGCGTGCACGTGGGTAAGGGAAGACAGGCCAAAATGTATCCCTGAGGTAAAATGACCCGACGTGGGATTTTTTTGTGCCGAAATGCTAGTTAGCAGTGCTGCTCGTCAACTTCACGAATTAAGCATGGGAACGCTGGGAGAGAAACATACATGTTGGGTCATTTTACCTCAGGGGTGCATTATGGATTGTGTTCTCCTACTTTGGCTTGGATGCGGCTGAAATAGGCGTAGGGGATTGGAATGGATTGGATTTGGACATGATGGGATGACGCCGAAGGGTAGGTGCTCGAAATCATGCTTTTACGGTTCGGTGGAAATCGGATTCAGCTGTCTGCCATCCCCCGATGCACAATATCCAGGTAGGTACTACTTGTTGATGCGATGAATCGATCAGATGACGCTGCTCTTAAAAGAGGGACTGTGATCCGGTTCTTGAACAAAAATGTGTTTGTTTTATATGATTTTTAAATGGGTTTAATTTAATGCTATGGACAGTAACAAATCAATGTGATCTTCTTCATTTGAACGGCTCTATTGAAGTCTATCCTAACATGATAACGAGACTTTTTCCTTAAAAAAAAAAAATGTCGCTATGAAAACGTATGGGGGAAAACGAGACATTTTTTCAACCCATACTTTCAATGACAAGTTCTCGAAATTTTCATAAAATGTATGCAATGCTCTGAAGCTATCTGAGACTACCCTAAAGATCTTAAGACTTCCATGTTGTTCTGAACGGTTTGGATGTTATTGCTGTTTTCGGAACTGCTTTTAAATTCATGGCATTGTCATGAAATTCTCCAACATAAAATTATCATCATTTTACAAAAGTTCTTGGAACTTCGTTGAAGTTCCCGCAATTTTTCTGACGTTCATGGGACTCTTAACTTTTTTAATGTTTTATGGACTTTGTTTTTGGAACATCTGTAATGTTCCTGCAATTATGAAATTAATTGAACGGGCCTCTAGTTATTTAAACTTTGGATCTTCTCTACACTTTCCACAATTTTCCGGATGTTCATGGAACTGTCATGAAACTCTCAGAACATTCCAGAAGCCCTCTGAACTTCCCAAAAAATCAGGCCATTTTTAAATTTTTTTGACATCAGATGAAATCTGCTCCAAAAAACTAGACAACATATTTATTGGAAACATTATATTGAAATACTTACGTTGTCTGTACCCAGGGGTCAATTTGACCTCAAATTCGAATAGCCGTATCATAATGAAATTTCAATGGATTTCAGAAATTTTAAATGATTGGCACTAAATTTAGTTACCTTTCTGTTCAAATTATCAGGTTTTTTTTTGGAGGCTCAGCAAAGTAATCTACAGAATTTACTCACTAGATGGCGCTAACACAAAAATGATCAAGATGCGCCATCTTATATACACATTATACACCGAAACCTCCGTTTAAGAAGTCTTTTTTTTTACGCAGTATTCAGCTTACCTCCCTCATCTTAAGGAGTAAATTCCGATTTACGAGTTTTTTTTTGCGATTCTGGGAAACTGGGAAATACTGTCAAATGCTCCATAATATGGGTATTTTTGGAATCGGGGTAATGCGTAGAGTTCGCAAAGCGATGTCTGATGCCATTTTGAAATCCAAGTTAGCGGTGGCAAGAGGATAGATCCGATAGAAAAAACCGTAGGAACGTTGTGTGATTTGAAAAACGGAAGCAGTCATTTCTTCAGACACTCATTCATGTAGACTTGGCCATTAAGGGTTGTAGTTGACGGATTTCACGCCAACTCGTCTTCGGAGTTGGCAGCACCCTCTCAGAACCTTATGAAACTTTGTGGGTGTGGAGACTTAGCAATTTTAAGCAACTTTGAGTACTTATTTTTTTCAAAATTTATCTCGCCTAACATTTGATAAGGGTCAAAGTTTTTTGTCGATTTTTTTCAAATCGATATAGCTTAAAAATGACAAGCCCTACAAAATAGTGATGTATGGCGAACTTTTAGCAAATAATCTGAAATTTTATAAAAAAATTTAAATAAATTAAAAAATTGGTTTCTACACTCTAAAAAAATATATTTAAAAATTAAAAGTCATTTTCCCAAAAATGCTACCTCTCAGATTTGCTTGATATTTTTTCTCATGAAAGGCAATATAATTACCTAACTTTTCTTCATACATCGCAAAGTGGGCGCTTTTAAGGAAAAAAAGTTGTTCGAACAACAACTTTTTCATGTTAATTTTTTTTAGCGTGTTTCACTCAAAGTCGAATAGTAATACGCGCACAACCTTATTAAAATCCGTTGAAACTTAATGAGCATAAAGATTTTGACCTTTTGATAATCTGGGCGTGCTTAAAACAAAAATCTAGCCTAACATTTGAAAGGGCCTAATACAGATGATTTTCCTGCATTTCGAATGATGTTTTAATAAATGAAAACTCTAGTGTTTTTGTTTAGTGCATAATTTATTTTCCTATAATTCTCCATACATAATTTGAGTTTTTCATTGATTATTAGTCTATCGGAAACAGAGTGAAATTTTTCGGAGTTTCCTTTGAATGTGAAAATCGCTTAGTAGAAATTATGTTTTGAGAAATAGGTACAAAACAATGAAATTTTTGTGTACCAGGTATAGTTTTTACATGACTGAACAGCTAAAAAAATGTTGAAAATGAAGTTGTATCTTCGATGTACAATCCTTAAACCACACAGTTGAAACAGTTAAAGTTATTATTATTTACCTAGTGTATCATCAAATTCCTGATGTTCTGATTGCTGATGACTTGTTGATGGTTGCGGCTCTTCAAACTTCCGAGCATGGCTTGATTCTTTTCCATCCGATCGCCTCTTTTTCGGGAGAGGTGTCCTATTGTGCACTAAAATTCCACGACACGATTCACAAATACGCATTGTTACATCCAATTGATGATCAAAGCCCCATGAATGTATTTTCTCTATGAGACTTGATGATAAATTACGTAAATTATTGCGGCTGCAATTGGGATTGTTTATATTGGCACTACATTGCACCCTTTTAATAATCAATTCAGCAGATTTTTCCATTGTTGTATATATAAACACTTTTTCGTTTCAACAACTATGCAGCACTACACTTTCAACAACTATGCACTACAGCAACTATGAGCATTGTTGTGATATCACCAAACTTAAATATTAGATTATGTCGGTAGAAACAGACTGCGGTGCTTTAAGTTTAAACCTTATATCTCTCATGTGACTACCTGCGTTGTTATATAACTGCTATATAGCAGGTAACTTAACGATTATTTTAGGCATGCCTTAAATAATCGTTAAGTTACCTGCGCTATTATATGTATTCACTTGAGAGATGAGGTATAAACATATATGCATATTGCTTACTAATGGACACACCTAATACATAAAAATAAATGAATGATTATTTTTCTAATTAAATTAATCACAAATACATGAATTGAAATCTTTTCATGAATAAAACATACTAAGTGATTTTTACTTAGTTTACCTGTTGATTTGGAACAATTTGAGGGTGGTTTTATAGAAGTTGGATAGAGTGTATGCATATATTATAATACAATCCATCACAGGAAAGTGCAAACCATGCTGAGATGGCTGTTCCTCATTAGAACGTTTTGTTCTGAACTCTTATTGGACGATTTGCAGGTAACTTCTCTGTACCCGTTTTCAAATGTTAGGCTAGATTTCGCCCAGATTATCGAAAAGTATACCCATAAAGTTTAATCGAATTTTAATAAGGTTGTGCGCGTATTACTATTCGACTTTGAGTGAAACACGCTAAAAAAAAATTAACATGAAAAAGTTGTTGTTCGAACAACTTTTTTTCCTTAAAAGCGCCCACTTTGCGATGTATGAAGAAAAGTTAGGTAATTATATTGCCTTTCATGAGAAAAAATATCAAGCAAATCTGAGAGGTAGCATTTTTGGGAAAATGACTTTTAATTTTTAAATATATTTTTTTAGAGTGTAGAAACCAATTTTTTAATTTATTTAAATTTTTTTATAAAATTTCAGATTATTTGCTAAAAGTTCGCCATACATCACTATTTTGTAGGGCTTGTCATTTTTAAGCTATATCGATTTGAAAAAAAATCGACAAAAAACTTTGACCCTTATCAAATGTTAGGCGAGATAAATTTTGAAAAAAATAAGTACGCAAAGTTGCTTAAAATTGCTAAGTCTCCACACCCACAAAGTTCCATAAGGTTCTGAGAGGGTGCTGCCAACCACTGGATGAGTTGGCGTGAAATCCGTCAGTTGTTACAAAAGGATTGCTCCGTTTCCCGCACGAACAACTTGCCTGCCAAATCATGAATTTCTTTCGACTCCATTTTAAAAACTTCTAGAAATTTCACAATGAAACTCACGCAGTGTAATCAATACACGCTGAGGCCATCTCACCCAAAATTTAACTAAAATTAACCCAAAAGTCAAAATGTTACAGCTTTTTGAAAATTATACAATTTAACTGTGGACACCCTATGTGTCTAACTCACGCATGTTCTGGGAAACCATGGTACTGTCACCACAGTATGGAGTACAGCTGTTTATAATTACATGAGAAAGACACTTAACAGCGGTGGGTGGATTAATCTGGAATTTGTTTGAAATAGAGATAAAATGAGAAATAAATACAATCCAAATTTAACAGATATAAACAAAATGGATACTGGCGACAACGGCTGATGAGGCAACGAAATCCTACCGCCAAGCTCCTCCCCTTTTCCTATCGACCCAACTCCTACTTGACATATAATTAAGTGAGTTTTGTTACAAACAAAGAACAATGAATTATTGGCTCCGTAAAGCTAACGCGATTGAGCCTCACAAATAAACAAACTAGATAAAAAAAACAAAATTTGAACACGTTGCTCTCAAATCGGTTCAGTACAGTGAGTACACTTAATTCTGCTTTAACGCGATTTTTTTTTTCGCCTCTATTTTTGATCGTGTGATCTCAATTTGCAATCACAAAAAAATCAAATAATGAGGACATAGTCGCAAAAATCAAAAAAGCGTTAAAACAAAATTGTGTGTATTACTGTTTGACCGAAAAAATACTACTATTTTTGTCATATCTCTGCAACCAAACGACCGATCGTGATGAAATTTTGTTGAGTTCTATGAGCTAAAATACAAACAAAATAGATGCACTCAAATCAGTTCAAAATTCGACGACAAAGTTGTTGTTGTTGTTGTTGTTCTTTATTAGTGACATTTTACATCCTGCGGATGAATTCATGTCAGTTGAATTGGTTTTTGTGTAAACAGTGTATGGGTGTGTTCAGAGTGATGTGAGGATGAGTGTTAGTGTTTACGATACAATTCAAAATTCACTTAGCTTTCTTATCGTTTGCTCGTTTCCTGGTTCATCGTCTGCATGCTCATCTCATGTTTTACACTTCTTCTCCATAAATTTCTTCTTTACTTCTTCTATATATATATTCACCATCTTCATTCATTCGAGTTCGGGACATCGTTGTTGTCTATAGCAACCGCGTACGCGCTCGGAATATTATTGTGTTTTGGTGGTATTTCGCGATCGATTGATTCAAAAACGCCACCCGCAGCTAGTGGCTAGTGTTAACTAGTGACAAACATTCAAATCCGATCATTATCGGTGAAAATTTGGGTGATAATAGTGCGATAAAAGTGCCTCACCGCGTGGTTACAGTGGAAACAACAAACGGCCATCGCGTCGTTCGACGGTTGTGTAGTGTGGTCCATTGAGGTTTCTTTGCTGTGTGACCCGAGTGGCAAGAGGTACACAAGAGTGAACAAATCGATTTTTTCGGTTTTTGGTGAAAAGTTTTTCACTGAAAAGGGAAGTGACGGGAGTTACTTTTTTTTGTGATTTCGCTTTGTAGGCGTGACATTGAAGGAGCGTAAGGTAGGAAAATCTTTTGTTTTTCTTTATTTTACCGTCTCTGGGGTAAACAACGGGTGACCGTTGTTACTTTTTACCTTTTTCCAACGTCCGCCGTGTAAGCGCGAGAAAGTGGTAGAGTAGTGTAAGGCGGTAATGACGGCCGCTAGTAGCGGCGACCCTGGAGGGTCAAGGGAACAATGGCCAAGGTTAGGAAATTCAACGCGTGAATTTGGTTCACTGTCATACCTTCTGTTAACCAGTAAGGATACAGAAAAACCTTTAAAGTCGGATCCTTTCATTGTTGGAAAGTCGGTAGAAGATGCTGCAGGAGGGTCAATTGAAGGAGCATCGACAGAAGCTCAAGGAACTCGATACACGCTCAGAGTAAGAAATCAAGTCCAGGTTAATAAGCTACTTAAGTTGTCCACTCTTTTGGATGGTACTGAGGTAGTCGTTCAGCTGCATCCCAACTTGAATGTGAGCCGTTGCGTTATTTCGTGCTTTGAGGCGATCCGCATGGAGGAGAAGGACGTCCTACTTGGTCTCATTAGCCAGGGGGTCATCCGAGTCCAGCGAATCACTCGCAAAGAGCACGGTAAACCAGTCAACACGTCAGCCCTGATCCTTACGTTTAACAGGAGCAACTTCCCGTCGCATGTTAAAATTGGTGTCCTCCGTGTCGCTACCCGTCCGTACTACCCTAATCCTCTCTTGTGCTATGGTTGTGTCCGATACGGCCATCCCCGTGTCCGATGTCCTGGTCCGAAACGTTGCCTTAACTGTTCTGCCGATCATGAACTGGCGGAGGATGAACAGTGTGCAGCAGCTGCCCACTGCATCAATTGTGGTGGACCTCATCGTCCGAACAACCGTCAATGCCCGGTTTATAAGAAGGAAGTGGAAGTGATCCGTCTAAAAGTGGATCATAATCTGACGTACCCTGAAGCACGCAAGCGAGTCGAAACAGGGACAGGAAGTTACGCCGCAGCTGCAGCCCAGCAGACTGCCGACCGGAAAAAATTGGAGGAACTGGAGAAGAAAATGGAGGAGAAAGACGCCCAAATTGCTCAACTTCTTGAAGTGATGAAGAAGAAGGACGAAAAGATCGACAAATTATTGGGACACATTAAACTGATTCGAACACCGCAAGTTCAACAAACCCCGCTAGCTCAGCCGAGTAAACCGATCCATCCTTCTGAAAGTCAATCGAACCAAGCAATCGATTCGAACCTGCATTCTCAACTCATGAGAAAATCCGGAGAATCGCAGATAGGCACACCGTCGATGCATCTCAGAAGTAGATCGCCAGCGACAACGGAATCTAAACACAACAAGAAGAAGAAAAGGCATGACAGGAGCAACAACACCTCACCCGGCCGACAAAGCCCACCGCTGAAGAAGCCCGTTGAAAAAACACCGACATCCGACCAGGAAACGATAAGCGTCGACGAGGATGAGATCGAAGAGACGCCCCCTAGTCAGCATCTTCGATAAGATTCATTCCTCCAAACGTTTACCGACCAGCAATACTTACCGGACAAGCGAAACGGACAACGACATCGATCGACTTGAAGGGAGGGAAAGTGTAGTACCCCCTTCACTCTCACAGGAGAGAGCGCAGCAGGCTGGAGGATCCATCCGGGACGTCTTACCCCAACCCGTTGATGGAGAATCCCCCTCTGCGGTCGATTATGAAACATTAGAGCAACATACCACTTACCTACCTACCATAATACCACCTCGATATCACTCGCTTACATCCAATACACCCATATGGCCATTTTCCAACGAAAGCAGCCGTCGGCATGTAGTGCCAATCCAAAATCCACCGTCAGCCAACACTAGCTACCACAACATTGTGAGTGCCACCGGCACGATTATTCCTAGTAACCGGTTCAGGAATTTTTCCGCCGGTGAAGTTCGTCGTCAACAGCAAAGTCGAGATTCATCTCCACCGTCAGCATTACTGCAACAGACAGTATTCCGAAATCGGTGTGGGGAGGGAGAGCGTGAAGTAACCTCCCCCCTTCCCAGGACGGAAGTGGATGTTCAGGGGGACGAGAGTGGGACCAGTCACGAGTGTCTTGCACCCTCTGTTCCCTCCTGGAATCCGGCCGATATGTCAAGTCCAACGCGTAGACCGTCAGCATCATCTTCGTCATCAGCAACAGTCAGCAGTAGTCATCCCACGAAATGTATTGCCCTCCAGTGGAACATACGTGGTCTACGTGCCAACATCAGCGAGCTCAAATTGCTCATCAGCCAGCATGAACCGTCCGTTATAGCGCTGCAAGAGACGAAAGTGGATAATTGGGTGGTCGCGCCAGACTTTGCCGGCAAGAACTACACCCTGCTTCTTCAAACCGGTAGTCGTCGGTACTGGCAGCAAGGAGTGGGCCTTGCCATCCGTGAAGGGGTTCCATTCGAGCGCATCGATATCAATTGTGATATTCAAGCCATTGCAGTTCGCATCCATCTTCCGACTCCAATGACGGTAGTGTCGATCTACATATCTCCGAACTCCCAGCAACAGTGCCAAACAGAACTAAATGATTTCTTGGAGCGTCTGCCCCCGCCAATTTTGGTACTTGGCGACTTCAATGCACACCATCCCGCCTGGGGTTCTACGGCATCGAATGCGCTTGGCCGCTACATCGCTGAAAAGACACTGACGGAGCATCTGATAATCCTGAATGACGGATCACACACGCGGGTGGATCCAGCAAACGGTTCGTTTTCTGCCATAGATCTTTCGATCTGTTCAGAGGTGCTAGCTCCCAGATTTATCTGGCGAACACTTCCGGATACCCACAGCAGCGACCACTTTCCAATCACCGTCTCTTTACCTGAATTCTCACAGATCGCCACGAAGCGAAGAAGATGGCTCTACGACCAAGCAGATTGGACATTGTTTGAACGACTGACTTCCAGCAGCATCAAACCGGATGACGAGATTGGCGTTGATGAGTTCGTAGATCGGATATTATCAGCAGCAACCGCTAGCATTCCTCGAACATCAGGACGAGTTGGTTCCAAATCGGTACCATGGTGGTGCCCGGAAGTGAAAACGACGATTAAGCAGCGTCGAAAACTTATGAGAGCACTGAAGCGCAGCAGAATAGCAGGATCAGACACAACGGATGTTTTGAAGCAGTTCCAGGAAGCGAAGGCAGCGGCTAAGAAGGCAGTGAAGGAAGCTAAGGAACATTCGTGGGAGGACTTTGTCGGAAAAATATCACCTAGCAGCACAACGGCAGAAATGTGGCGGACGATGAACACCCTGAGAGGCAAACGACAATACAGCAAGGCGGTTATCAAGCGACCCGATGGCTACACGGAGAAAGTGGAAGAAATAGCAGAAGAACTGGCCGAGCACTACTGTGAGAGATCAGCGACCTCAAGCTATCCCCAACTGTTTCAAACAGCGAAGGAAAGAGCGGAACGGGATCGCGTGGATTTTCTTCCGGACAACGACGAGATATATAACGCGGACTTCACCCTGGATGAGCTTCTGTGGGCACTCGACAAAGGACGTAGTGTCTCTACAGGTCCTGACTCGGTAGGGTATCCGATGATCCGACGTCTGCCTGTATCCGTCAAAATCGCGCTGTTGCAGCTTCTAAACAGAATCTGGCGTAGTGGCGTTTACCCTATCAGCTGGCGAACCGGAATAATAGTGCCAATTCCGAAGCCAAACTGTTCTGAATCTGGACCTGCTGCTTTCCGACCTATCACTTTGACCAACTGCATCGCAAAGGTGTTCGAACGTATCGTGAACCGCAGATTGACGACTGAGTTGGAGTCGAATGGACGACTGGATAAGAGGCAGCACGCCTTTAGAGCTGGAAGAGGCGTCGACACATACTTGGCGGAGTTGGATAGGTCATTGCCAAATCGGGACGAACACTGCTTGATTGCATCGCTTGATTTGTCGAAAGCGTACGACACCACTTGGCGGTACGGTATCTTGCGTACTCTGCGTAAGTGGCAGATGGGTGGGCGCATGTTCAACGTACTGAACAGTTTCCTCACCGACAGATCTTTCCGGGTGAACGTGGAAGAACATTTATCGGATGAAATGCCATTGGAGAACGGAGTCCCCCAAGGATCAGTGTTGTCTGTCACGTTATTCCTTATAGCGATGCAGCCGATTTTCAGAGTGGTGCCGCATACTGTTGCCGTGCTTCTCTATGCGGACGATATTTTGCTGGTGGTACGGAGGAGTAAGGAGCGTCCTCTGTATAGAGATCTACAGGCTGCAGTGAAAGCTGTCGACAAATGGGCGAAAAGCGTCGGCTTCACAATTTCCGCGACAAAATCAAAAATTTTCTACGGCAGTCCCAACGCCCGTCGAGAACCCAGCAACAATATATTCATCGACCGTACAGCTGTACCGAGGACGAATCAACTGAAAGTTGTTGGCGTCAACCTTGACCGGTCGCTGTCCTTCAAACACCATTGCAAGGTAGTCAAAAACACGTGCGACTCTAGACTGCGGATCTTGAAGATGATCGGGGCTAAACTTCCGCGAGGGCAACGCGATTCTCTGTTGGGTATCGGATCAGCAATCGTCACGTCGCGACTTATCTACGGTATCGGGCTCGTCAGTAGAGCGAAGGATTCGGTGGTGCAGACTCTTGCACCCATCTACAACCGGATGGTCCGGTTCGCCTCAGGGGCGTACGTCACCAGTCCGATTCCAGCGATTATGGCTGAAGCAGGCACTTTGCCATTCGATTTAATGATTATGCAAGCCATAATTCGTGCTGCAATTCGTTTGATGGAGAAGGATTCCAGGAATATCGATCTTCCAGTTGTGGAACGAGCGTCCGATCGCCTGGCGACGATTGATGTAGAGCTTCCAAACATCGCTGTACGAACACGTCTAGCCAACCGAGAGTGGTATGAACCCAAGCCGCATATTGTTTGGGATGTGAAACGGAAGGTGAAAGCTGGGGACCCCCCGAATACAGTGCGTCCCATCGTGCAGGAGTTGCTGGCTAACCGGTTTAGCCGTGCTTTGGCTATTTATACGGATGGTTCTAAATGCGAGAACATAGTTGGAGCAGGTGTATTTAGTAGCAGCATTCAGCAAGCAATAGGTCTTCCGTCACAATGTAGCGTTTTTTCGGCGGAGGCCTTTGCAATCAAGTCGGCCGTCATCGCTGCAAGAGCATCAACCGAATGTGTTATAATTCTGTCTGATTCGGCCAGCTGTCTTTCGGCCATAGAGAGTGGTAGATCGCAGCATCCGTGGATCCAGGAAATCGAGCGCTTACTACGTGGACGGCCAATCCACCTTTGTTGGATCCCTGGTCATGCCGGAATTCGCGGTAACGAAGAAGCAGACCGTCTAGCCAGTGAAGCACGAAACAGTCCACCAATCAACGTCGCCGTACCAAGAATTGATTCCATCAAGAACATGAACCAAGTCTTTCGTCAGCTATGGGAAGCACGTTGGGCACAATTGACAGATGTGAAGCTCAAGGAGGTCAAAAGGGAAACGAAGAAGTGGATCGATCAGTACAGCTCTGCCGATCAACGCATACTCACTCGTCTGCGCATTGGTCATACTAGGGTTACGCATGAATTTTTGCTGAAGAAAACAGCTCCGCCAGCATGTGAATGCTGTGGGACCGTTGTTGACGTTCGTCACATTATTCTGCACTGCAGAAAATTTGAAGCGGCCAGGACGAAATACGGAATCGATTCCACAAGCCTTTTTACGGCGTTACGCAACGACGATGATTATGAGAAGCGGTTGCTGAAGTTTCTGCATGAAACCAAACTTTATCGGAAGCTTTGAAGGGCGAAGATAGAATGGAAAGGAAAATGCAGGATATAGGAAGAAAACGAAGCGGAGGATGAAGAACAAGCAAGCGATGCAGAAGAAAAATGAAGTCTGAATGGAAGAAGATGTCGGACAGGAAATGGAAGAAGATGCAGTGGAAGAATGCTACCGATGAATGTTGGAAGCAAATGAGTTCATGAAGAAGATGCTGAATGGAAATCGAAGAAGATAAAGTGAAAAAGGATGAAGATGAAGCAGAAAACGAAAGAACTACAGAAGACATGAATGATTATGAAGATGCAGAAGAATGAAGATAAATATGAAGCGCAAGGAAGGAACGGAGAAATCGAAAAATAATGTGGAAAAGATATATGGAAGATCATGAAGAATGAAGATGGTGAATATATATATAGAAGAAGTAAAGAAGAAATTTATGGAGAAGAAGTGTAAACCATGAGATGAGCATGCAGACGATGAACCAGGAAACGAGCAAACGATAAGAAAGCTAAGTGAATTTTGAATTGTATCGTAAACACTAACACTCACCCTCACATCACTCTGAACACACCCACACACTGTTTACACAAAAATCTATTGAACTGACATGAATGTATCCGCAGGATGTAAAATGTCAATAATAAACAACAACAACAACAACAATCACTCTGAACACACCTACACACTGTTTACACAAAAATCAATTGAACTGACATGAATGCATCCGCAGGATGTAAAATGTCAATAATAAACAACAACAACAACAACAATTATTTTTCAAATTCTCCGTTCCTTGTTGTTGTTGTTGTTGTTGTTGTTGTTGTTGTTGTTGTTGTTGTTGTTGTTGTTGTTGTTGTTGTTGTTGTTGTTGTTGTTGTTGTTGTTGTTGTTGTTGTTGTTGTTGTTGTTGTTGTTGTTGTTGTTGTTGTTGTTGTTGTTGTTGTTGTTGTTGTTGTTGTTGTTGTTGTTGTTGTTGTTGTTGTTGTTGTTGTTGTTGTTGTTGTTGTTGTTGTTGTTGTTGTTGTTGTTGTTGTTGTTGTTGTTGTTGTTGTTGTTGTTGTTGTTGTTGTTGTTGTTGTTGTTGTTGTTGTTGTTGTTGTTGTTGTTGTTGTTGTTGTTGTTGTTGTTGTTGTTGTTGTTGTTGTTGTTGTTGTTGTTGTTGTTGTTGTTGTTGTTGTTGTTGTTGTTGTTGTTGTTGTTGTTGTTGTTGTTGTTGTTGTTGTTGTTGTTGTTGTTGTTGTTGTTGTTGTTGTTGTTGTTGTTGTTGTTGTTGTTGTTGTTGTTGTTGTTGTTGTTGTTGTTGTTGTTGTTGTTGTTGTTGTTGTTGTTGTTGTTGTTGTTGTTGTTGTTGTTGTTGTTGTTGTTGTTGTTGTTGTTGTTGTTGTTGTTGTTGTTGTTGTTGTTGTTGTTGTTGTTGTTGTTGTTGTTGTTGTTGTTGTTGTTGTTGTTGTTGTTGTTGTTGTTGTTGTTGTTGTTGTTGTTGTTGTTGTTGTTGTTGTTGTTGTTGTTGTTGTTGTTGTTGTTGTTGTTGTTGTTGTTGTTGTTTGTTGCATTCGTATCTGTTTCAGTGCTTTTAGTGTATTAGTGTGTGGGTGTGAGTGTTAGTGTTTATAATACAATTCAAATTTCACTTAGCTTTTGTCTCCTTTGCTCGTTTCCTCTCCTTCTGGTTCATCGTCTGCTTGCTAATTACATTTCATCTCTTGTTTTCACGTCTTCTTGTCTATTCATCTTCGTCTATCTTTTCATCATCATCTATTGTCATCATTTTCTCCGTAGCCTTCGTCCGTTTCTCACTATCCGCCATGTTTTTCGGTTTCGCTTCGTCTGCATCCTTATAATTCTCTTCTCGTCTTCTTTTGCTTACTTTTTTTCAATTTCTTTTCCCTTTTTCTTTTTCATTTTCGCACAGTTACATTTTCCATTAATCTTCTTCTGCTCGATTTTCTTGTTTCCTCTCCATCCTCTTCTCAGTTTCTGCATTTTCTTTTGCCCTCTTTAGCTTTCATCCCATTATCCTTTTCATCTTCTTCCGTCTTCTTCACGTTTCATCCGTTCCGTGTTCTTCTGTTTCCTCATCATTTCTTGTTGTTCCTTTAGATTTTTCGATACATATTGACTTCCTACAGAATCTCCAACAACCGCTTTTCCTTCTCAACGTCGTTGCATAACGCCCCATATAGGCTGGTTGGATCAATTTAGTGTTTTAGCCTGGCTGTTTCAAACATCCTGCTGTGCAAATTGACGTGGCGTACATCCAAGACCGCCCCGCAGCATTCGCATACTGGTGGTGACATTTTTTTTTTTCGTTAGAAACACGTGTGTACGCCTTGAATGGTCGATGCGCAGCGTTCTTCCCAAAGCAGACGAATGACATGGTTCATTGCCTTGAGATGGCGACGTTGAGTGGCGGAATGTTCCGAGCTCCGCTGGCGAGTCGATCTGGTTCTTCATTACCACGGATGCCGGCGTGGCCGCTAATCCAACAAAGTTATATCGGGTGGTTTCGTAACAGCCCTTCGATCTCTTTGGTCCAGGGATGCTGTGATTTGCCACTTTCTATAGGCAATAGGCAGGTTTCCGAGTCGGACAAGATGACCCCGTTCGATATACACGTGTTGAAAGACGATTTGATCGCAAAGGCCTCCGCCGAAAAAACTCTACACTGTGATGGAAGGCCTATTGCTCTATGCAGACTGCCACAAAATACACTTGCACCTACTACGTTGTCACACTTTGACCCGTCAGTGTAGACAACCGAAGCACGATTGAACCGGTTTGCTATAAGTTCCTACAGAATGGGACGCACTATATCCGGAGGATCTCCAGCTTTCACCTGTCTTCTTGGGTCTAACTTGGGTCCCGCTCAGCGATGTTCGGGAGTCGTAGATCAACCATCATAAGACGGTTGTATGCTCGTTGTGCAACTGGAAGGTCGACATTTCTGTGATCCAGCAGTACGAACTAAAGCCTGAAGAACCAGGAGGTCAACGGTATGGTACCCGCTTCAGCCCTAATAACTGGAATCGGGTTGGTGACGTATGCTCCAGAGACGAAACGGACTATCCGGTTACAGACGGGTGCAAGATTTCGGATTACTGAATCCTTTGTTCTGCTGAAGAGTCCAAGGCCGTAGAGAAGCCGTGAAGTGATGATTTCCGAGCCGACACACCACAAAGAGTCACGTTGCCCACGCGGAATCTTAAACCCGAGTATTTTCATGATTCGCAGCCTTGATTCGCATGCAGTTATAACTGTCTTGCAGTGCTGCTTAAAAGACAGTGTCCGGTCGAGGGAAACACCGATAATCTTCAGACTCGTCGTCTCCGGTACAACTACCCGATTGATGCGAATATCGTTTCTGGGCTCCCGGCGGGCGTTTGGACTGCCGTAGAAGATGCTGGATTTTATTGCGGAGATTTGGAAACAGACGCTTTCAGCCCACTTGTCGACAGCTTTCGCGATACAGAGGTTGCTCCTTATTCCTCCGTACTACGAGCAAGATATTGTCTGCATACAGGAGTACGGTATCTGTATACGGCACCACTCTATAGATCGGTTGAACTGCTACAAGGAACAGGGTGACAGAAAGTACTGACCCTTGAGGTACGCCGTTCTCCAATGGCATTCACGGGATGAATGTTAGAGTGATGCAAAATTTGAAATTTTCGCTCCACAATACTTAAACGATTCCAAATCGGATCCTGACTAACCTCTCAAAATTTGAACCCATTTGGTGAGAAACTGAGATGGCACAAACCATTTGAAGTTTGTATGGGAATTACTATGGGAAAACCAAGATTTTTGTTCATGTCGATCTAATAATTAACCATATCGGTCTGCTTCAAAAACTTTCAACTGTGCTTGTAGGAAATTTTCCCAGCTACACTTTTGCTCAAGACCACTTTTTGATCAAATGCAAGGATCGAAAGTTATCAATGGTTCAATGTGCTGATGTCTTATGATCATGCTCAATCAACTGCTCAGCAGGCAAAATTGGTGTTTCTGGGGCGTTGAATAGGACACAAAAATCATGGCTACTATGTCAGACTGCAACATACAATTTGTATACAATTTGATACAATTTGGAAATTAAGACGATGATCTAAGTTTTTTGAATTTCAAAACCGCGTTCTTCTATGTTTTTTCATTGGCCCACAAAAAATGTCAAACGTTGCTTAATCTTTGGCCATTTGAATGATAACCTCTCCTAGAACTCAAAAAATTAAGAAACATTTCAGAAGACATCAAAATACTACACGCAATAGCACTATTTTTAATTTCGTCCCACTGTACGTGCGGTAGAGACGTTGAAGGACGAGGCCACCCAGATGTCGAAGAGCATTTTGGGATCGCTACTGTTGGCACGGAGTACTACACGTACACAAATCTTCAAGGACGTTTGGCCAGCAAAACTAAAGTAAGCCATCTAAGTCGCCGATAAAATATAATTTCAAATTAACGGGAATAAAGCCTCAGATAAGTTGGATGCACAGGGACCTGCTGGGGTGATTGAGCACATTCCAAGTATCCAGGATACAAACTCCACAAGTCTGGTGGTGATGATTCGAATAATCTCGGTGTCGGTACGTGTCCCGAACTGTACTCCGTTTGCTACCATAATAACATCACACGAACAAAGCCGCAAATTGAATAACGCTTTTCAAAACGAGCTTCAAAACCAGATCAAAGCTCGTCGCAATCGCAGCCGCACGTTCGGCGGCGCAACACATCTGTCCCAAAAAGTGATACGTAATAGCATAAATTATGCGCTACCGTTGTCGTGTTTTATTATGTATATATGTGTGTCTGTATTGCACAAAGGTATGTTTCTGCTCTTCTGTTCTAACTTTGCACTGCCACTAGGAGAGAGAGGTCTAGCCACCGACTAACGCACATCGGAGTATTTGACCCTGAAAGTTGGCCATAACTCAAAATCGATGATTTTTTGTTGAGATAGGTTCAATGTTGGTGTGCAAAAATTATTCACCCAGAAGTGCAATATGTATTTTTTTTTCTACTTTCAATGATTAATCTATTTAAATTTATTTGCTATCTGGCAGCATTATTGCAATATCTATCATAACAATACCCTAAATATAGACTACACTTCTCCGATCGCTAGGAAATCTTTAAGAACACCTCCATCGTCCTAATTGCTAATCAAAGAAGGCTTTGCCGTTGCGTAGCGCAAGTGTAATGAATCAATTTAATTTGACGGTTTCAAAGATCCCATAGCTTGCTATTATCACTGCTTTATATGGACGCTAAGATTAAAATATACTGTGGTATGATTTGGAATAATCTGGTAAAACCTCACCTAAAAATCGCTTTTTCACAATTATCTTTTCATACATTTATTTCTTGCAAAATTTTTTTGATGGTGCACATTTCTGCCAAAGTGTTTAAGATACTATCTCCTTCACTTGAACGACCTTTCGAACGTAATTAAAAGTTTGAAAATCGGTTTGCTCCTTTTAGATATATTGATTATTAACTTTCCAATAAAAAAAAAGATAGCAACTTGGTTGTTTGAGCAAAAATATTTTTCAGGAGCCCTATCTTGCTTGTTTAAAAAATTCATAACTCATGAACCATAAGAGATAGAAATTTGATAAATGAGGAAAAGTTGCTGCAAATTGAATGTTTTGCAACCCTCTAGAACATTGAGTTGGTCTATCTTAAATAATAAAAAGATTGAATTATTAATTCATCAATTTTATAGACCACCCTTATTTCACTAACATGAAAAGGTCGGCCAAAAAATATTAAGAAGCTTTCCCGAGGACACCATATGCCTAAAACTAACGATTTTAGCGCCAACATTTTTGTCTTCCTAAATACGGCTGTGGGACCATTGTGCATTGGTCCCTGCCATTGTATGTTTTTGACATGGACATTTTTGACGTTAGTTAGACAATGGTGGAGGTTGCATTGAAGAAGCTGAGTTCATCTGTAACACCTGGCCCGGATGGAATTCCTGCGTGCATATTTAAAAAAAAATGCAGCAACACGTTGATAACACCACTGCAAGCGATATTCAACCTCACTCCAGCAGTTTCCAGTCGCTTGGAAAATGTAATACGTCAATGTCAATCTTCAAGAAAGGCAGTAAAGTGGATGCGTCGAACTATCGTGGAATAACTTCGTTACCTGCTGGATCCAAATGCTTTGAGATAATCATTAACGACGTAATGTTTCAAGCCTGCAAAACATACATCTCGCAACATTCAGTCACTTAAAGGGCGAACACGAAATTATTGCGACACCGAAAATGTCATGCCAATTTTCTTATAATGTTTAGAATCAAACCAAAATTTTAGGGTAGTTTTATACATATATTTACTTCAAAAATCAAAAAAAAAGTTAATCGATGGAGCTTTGAGTGTAAAAATGAACGCATTTTCGCTTGATGCCCTCCATCAAAGTCTTTACAGTGTCATCCGGTTCCAGTTTCTCAGTTTTTTTTTTCCATTTTCTTAACATGTCCTTCTCGTCTTTGACTGTCTTCTTGCTCTTCCGAAGTTCCCGCTTCATTATTGCCCAGTACTGCTGCACCGAGCGCAGCTCCGGACAGTTTGGCGGATTCATGTCCTTTGGAACAAAATGGACAGAATTGGCCTCATACCACTCCAGGACACTTTTAGAATAGTGGCATGATGCCAAATCTGGCCAAAATAGCGGAGCTTCGTCGTGCTGCTGCAAGAACGGCAAAAGGCGCTTCTCGAGGCACTCAGATTTGTAGATCTCGCCATTTACTGTGCCCTTTGTCACGACAGGCTCACTCCTCAGTCCGCAAGAGCAGGTGGCCTGCCAAATGAGATATTTGGAGGCGAACTTCGACATTTTCTTCTTCTTAAATTTGTCGTCCACATCGAACTTGCTCTTGCCGGTGAAAAACTCCAACCCCGGAATTTGCTTAAAATCGGCTACGTTTCGTCGTCCATCACACAGCAGCCATATTTTGTCAGCATCTTCTCGTAGAGCTTCCGTGCCCGAGTTTTAGCCGTCGATTGTTGCCGCTCATCGCGGTTTGGGAAGTTCTGTACCTTGTATGTATGTAGTCCAGCTCTCTTCTTTGCATTCTGGACGTAGCTCTGCGACATGCCGATCATTTTAGCCAAATCACGGCTTGAGACGTTGGGATTTGCTTTAATCATCCGCTTCACCTTTCCCTCCGTCTTTTTGTTCTCCGGTCCCGGTTTTCTTCCAGCTCCTTTGCCGTGGTCCAACGTCAACCGCTCCTGGAACCGCTTCAACACTCTGGAGACGGTTGAATGGTGAATTTTCAACATTTTTCCCAACTGCCGGTGCGACAGGTCAGGAAATTCCAGGTGTTTGGAAAGAATTTGTTCTCTCAACTCGCGTTGGTTCACCTCCATTTTCGTTGAATTGAAAAACACGACTTCGAGTTTGACAGCATGTACACAATACACATCAATGAGAAAGTGTGCAAAATTTGGTTGATTTTTACCCAATGGTAAAAAAGTTATGCCCTGTTGAATGTGTCGCAATAATTTCGTGTTCGCTCTTTAGTCTAAACATGTCGTTTTATATCAACGAAATGGATCAAACAGTTCAATAACGACAAACAGTTCTACACTGACATAAAGGCTGCTTTCGATACAGTTGATCACGATATCCTGTTAGTCTAGCTGGAGCGGATAGGAGCATCTTCGAGGATTTGTAGGTGGCTGACCCAAGTAACCAAAAGTTCCGCACATAACGATAAAACTCACTTCCAAGTTCCATAAAGTTCGAATAAAGTTCTGACAGAACTTTCAAGTTCCATAAAGTTCAAATTAACCGACAAAAATTTCAAGTTCCATAAAGTTCAAATAAAGTTCCAACAAAACTTTCAAGTTCCATAAAGTTCAAATAAAGTTCCGACAAGCAACCAAAATTTCCACATTTAACGATAAAACCCACTTTCAAGTTCCATAAAGTTCTTCTAAAGTTCCAACACAACTTTCTGGTTACTTTAGAAGCTATAGGAGCACAAGAGGAACTTCAGGCTCCAAAAAGCTCCGATGCGTACTCCTAGCAACTTTAAGTTCAAAAAATTTTCCAAAAAGCAATTCCTAGGAACTTCAGGCAAGGCTGAAAACATGGCCACAACAAAGCTCCGAACAAGTTCCCAGCGGAACTTATTAGCAACTTTGAAGTATTTTAAAAGTTCCCTGCGGAACTTCTTAGCAACTTGAAAATTTCCAAATAGGTCTGTCATAGCCCATATGAAGCAATCCGCGCAAGTCTTTATTACTAACAAAATTAAATGTACGTAATTATGAAATGGTCAGTGGCTCAAATAAACCATAATTCTCGCGTAACATTTGAAAAGGACCTATCCTCGTTGGTTTACCACGGCAACATGATAGACCCTTTTCTCGTGTTGCGCGAGAGTTCTTATATTGATGCCGTGCATCAATATGCTATCTAAACATTTAAAAAAAAAAGAGCCATGTATTCGGCATGCGAGCTACAAACGCTAACCACTGCGCCACAAGTGTGATGGAATGCAAACACCAATTTAAAATTCATCAAGGTGTTGTGTTTCGTATTCAAGACAGTCAGCTAGCACTGAAAACTCCAACAGTAGGTGGGACAACAGCTCACTTTAATATCAAGACCAACAATTGAAAAGGCCTCAACTCCATTTTGTAAACAAACCTTTTGAGGCCATTTTATCGCGAACCGAAGTCCGCAAAGGCAAACCAACATAATAAACAGGTAGGGGAAATTCCTCTCTACCCGATTGTGGTTAAGGTTTGCAAATGTAGGTTTCGGTTCGTGAGAAAATGGCCTTACAAGGTTTGTTTACAAAATGGAGTTAAGGCCATTTCAATTGCTGGTCTTGATATATCGCAGATGACGTAGCGGTTCGTGCTGGGGCTCTCACGCAGAAGGACTGGGTTTAATTCTTCAAACAGTTCCAATACTGCTACTAATGCTGATAAATCAATACACGTTCAAACCTGTTGATAAAGTGCTGACTTTAGAATTACTTTCATATAAAAGTGTGAACTAAAACCTTTTTTTTTAATTTATTTTCTAAAAGTTCCGTTCAAGTTCCACGAGAAGCTGCTTAGAATGCTTAGAAAGCGGAACTTTCAAGTTCTTATAACGACTTAAAAATGAGGCTGCTTAGAATTCTATAGACCACCTTCAACCAAGCTACTTAAGGGGGTATTCCCGATCTTTTTTTTCAAATAATCAAATTTTTTTTCACGTTTTTTTGTACTTTAGACTATATGCTTTCATCCCCCCAAGCCGTTTTCCGATCAGCGAATTCGGTGTCCAGGCATAGCTGACTAATGGTAAGAACCCCCAAATGGTTTTAACTAAAGTCAAAACTTTAAACGCGTTTTTCTCGAAACCACATTTTTTTTTATCGGGCGAAGATTTTTCTCAGAAAATATAAGAGATATTGACTTGAATCTTTGCGCATTTTGTTCCTTATTAAATTCTTTGGAGCTTCTTCCACTTTCAGCCAAAAATATTAACATTTAACATTGTTTGAAGCACCTTAAAGCTGCAAAAAAGCGGGCTAAAAATCGCCTGTTTTTTCATATGGCCGCCATTTTGTTAATTTGCAAGATTTTTTGCTGCCAACGGGAGAAGCTCCAGAGAATCTTATGCAGATTATTAATTTTATCACGAAATCTGTTTCAGATGAAGCCGTTCCAGAGAAAAGTCTTCGCCCGTCCAGGCGTTTGCGGCGAACAGGGGTCTGTTTGCCGCCATTTTGTGACGTCAATAATGTCTTTTTTTAAGTCGAAAAAAAATTATTTGTAAACTTTAATGTTCAATAAACAAGAATCCCAAAGAGTTAGGCGCATTACTATTCATTTTCCTTGAAAAAAAAATTAATTGAAAAACAGGCCGAAAAAAGGCAAAAGATTGGGAATACCCCCTTAAGCCACAAAATGCCTTTTATTAGAACTTTTGGTTACTTGGGGAGATCATATTTAACTGATCGTCAATTGTTTGTGAAAATTGGTTCAGCCTCCATTCATTCCTCGATGCGGAGTGCCACGTCTTTGAAAACTGATGCTTGATGTTCTACGCAGATGAAAATCTACTTAGTTGCAAGGAGCAGTGATGACTGTCGGCAATCGCAACAACACCTAGATTTATTTGTCAGTTGGTGTGCGCTGAATCATCTCACTGTGAGTGTGTCCAAATGTTGCGTCATATCCTTCCTTAAAACACTATTCTACATAATTATACTATCAAGGGTACTTACTGAATCGAGTTGATAATGTTAAAGATTTGGGTGAGTACTGGATTATAAATTCACATTCAAAATTTTGCTATTCGGAAATAGTGGATCGAGAAAATCGACAACTAGGATTTATATTCAAGATATCTAGTGAGTTTGATGACCCTCTCTGTCTACGATAATTGTATTGCTCGTTATTCTTGAATTTGCTTCTGATGCTGTGTGGATTTCACGAATAGAACCAGTGCAGCGTAAATTTGTGAGAAGTGCGCTGTGAATTTATTAAATAAATACAAATACAAATACAAATGCAAATATACAAATAGAATGGCTATTTGGAAAATTCACTGCAGGTATGCGTTTAAAAGTATCTGTTGATCGTTAAAATTGCAGGCATTAATATTGAAAATCCACGGATGGAATATGCTTATGTTGTTCAAAATAAAAACGTTCTCTAAAGGCTTGAACATTTTTACAACATACCAAATTTGTATTCCAAAAATCAAAGCCGCTATGAATATAGTGACTACACAAAACGAAAATCAATTATTTTATTCATGTGTTTCCCTTATAAAGGGTGATACGGTCAAAATTGGGTCAATATCAACTTGACGTATTTCTTTCAATTTTGCATTTAAAAAACCTGAACACCCCTCATTTTGAAGGTGTGTGTGTGTAGAATGTTGCTCCTATTTTGATTTTGGAATTCACTCTTCAGTTGTCAAAATGCCGTCCAAGCAAGAAGAGCAGCGTATCAAAATTTTGCTCGCGCATCGCGAAAATCCGAGCTACTCGCACGCAAAGTTGGCAAAATCGCTAAAAGTTGCCAAATCAACCGTTACAAATGTAATTAAAGTGTTTGGGGAACGTTTGTCGACAGCCAGGAAGTCTGGATCGGGGGGAAATCGAAAACCGGAAGCCGCTGAGACGACAAAGAGAGTTGCCGGTAGTTTCAAGCGAAACCCTAAACTCTCTCTCCGAGATGCCGCAAATAAGCTGGGTGTATCGTCTAGAACCGTGCATCGAGCCAAAAAACGAGCCGGACTATCGACTTACAAGAAGGTAGTGACTCCAAATCGCGATGATAAACAAACCCAAGCAACACGGGATGTTTTGCAAAAGTTGAAAATACATCTTCAATACAAACTGTAGGTATTATTTCCAAAAGGAATAACTTAAATACTTACATCTACACAACCAAAAAAGCGCAAGGGATTGAGTCATATAAAACAAGTTTTGGTAATATAAGATGTTATTTCAAAACATCTATTGCACCACTGGATAAGTTCTATAAACATTATTAGCTACATCGTTAAGACTAATGAGCTTCAACTATCTCCATTTATTACTTATTAAAGGTTTAAAAATCTGTCAGAAACACATTTATATAACTGAATGTATGTTGGCTATAGCTGAAAAAATCATATCCTCAATATTTTTAACAGCAAAACAAACAATCTGTTTTCTTGTTTTTTTTTTCAACTGATCATAAATTAGTGCTGATAAGTTCTTAAATTTCTGGATCGTTAAGAACTGTCTTCTACGTGATAATTACATTTTAAATAATTAAATGTGTTTTTATCTTGTCATTTATGCCCGAATCTTAGGTGCACTTTGAAATTCATCATGAAATGTGTTGTTTTGCTTCCAAAACTAAAGTGGGCCTGCTGAATTTTACAATATTTGAGAAATTAACTATGTGATTCATCTGGAAATAACGCTCAATATGAAAAATTATAAAAAGAAGATCGACGGGAGCAAAAATGACACATGGCGTCATGAAAATAAAAAAATAAACTGCCGATTGAAAATATTGATCATACCCCAAACACGACAGTCTTTCACATTAAAAAGTTTTAATTTAAATGACAAACTTGTCGAAGACAATATATTATTGTCTTACCGTTCATTATTGAGCTATTCACATGATTTACTGAGGAATTTATACAGATATTTTGATAATTTGAAGCTGATGAATTTTGGTTTCAATAGAATAAGATCAAATTTCTTAGCATACATTCAAAGACTATGAATAACTTATTGAGTTATTTCCCTTTAATTCCGATACAATTAATTATATTTGACAGATAGGCGTATTTCGTCTACTACTTGCAGACTTCCTCAGTTCCAAGTATTCAAATAGTACAATGAGCGGTGCTTGAGTACTTGGCACTGAGGAAGTGGACGAAATACGCGTATCTGACAAAAGATAAACAATTATAACGGAATTAAAAGAAAACAACTCAACCCACTCAAAAGCTCCTCATCGTTTCATTAATCATGTTACGTATCATACGAAAGATTGATTAAGACTCTTTGACATATTTTTGGGGCACCCACATACTGAGACAAAGCGTCCGAAGCAGAAAGAAACAATGACTAATCCAATAAATTGTTCATCTTCCCTTGGAATTATTTAGTGCGATACAAATTTACATTAATCAGAACGGTACATTGTAGAGGGTGAAACACTTAAATAAATCCCGCTCTCTACTGCATAATCATACGGCATGATAGCGTATACATCGCTCCATTTTATGTTAAAAAATTATGAATACGTTGGATTTCTTAAAAGTATTAAAAATTGTTTAGCCGACAATGTGAATGGCTGTTCTGACATCCTTCAAGCGAAACTTTTCAATCCGACGTAACTGCTTGTAAACAATGACTTCGCATATCGATTTTTCGTAACTCGTAACACACCCATGCAAACTAACACCACGATCTTGTAGGGGAAATTTTTATAGAACTGTTGGTGGTGTTAGTTGGGCGTTTGCGTGAGAAGTAACGACAAATAGACGTTCGAAACCAGTGTTAACAAAAGCAGTTGCGTCTATTTGAAATGTTGCACTTGAAATACTGTATGAGTAGGATGTTCTGATTTGGTACTATGCCATTGAAAAAACATTTGGATTGGACAACACCGAATTGAAAAACAAAATCCACCAATAGGAACAGTTCTGTCAGCATGAAGTATTAAGGGTGTGAAATAAACATGTATAATACTTCCATACAACTTACAATAGAAAACAAGTTATGGTGTGGTATTTACGACATCATTATAACCTTTTAAGAACATTCGAATCAGACAGTACTAAATCATAAATGAACAATTTCATTAGTTTGCTTGAAGAGTTCACGGTTAGCAGTAAAATGTAGCGTATTTGCTCGTGTTGTTTTATAAAATAACAAAAATGACCTTTGCTGTCGTCCAAACAAGGAAAACAAAAAAATCGAAACCTATTCTCACAATTGTCCCGTCAAGATGGGTAAAAGATGGCCATGTTCTGTGGCCACCACACAATTGTATTTCCCTTTCAACGGATGTGAATAGTGCTCGAAATGTGGTCACGTGGAAAAAACAGAACTGTAAAGTTGTCGGTCGAGCCGGAAGCTATCGTAGAGCAGAAGACGTGGTATCCAGACTCGAAACAATAACGGATTCCAAAGATGCTGTTCAGCTACAACTAGGAACTCGCGGACGGCCTTAAAAAAGAAAGCGAAATTTGAAGTAAAGACGTACAGTTTAAAATCTCCTCAAAAACAGTTAATCGTGGTAAGTTGAGTAAACAAAAACTTCAATCGCCTATTTCTTGCGAATAAACGCCCTAGCAAACAAACTATACCAACAGGTAGATGCAAGTCAATAAGGAATGAAATCAAACATTTATACGACATTTATAGAACATGATCTGTCCAGTAATTTCAGAAAATTAGATGCAGAAATATTGTTTTTAAAAAACATTGTTACAGCTTTTAAAATACCAAAGAAGTTTTTTGTTACTTCTATATAACTTTTATGCAATAATAGTTTTTATTTTTTTTCGAAAACATGTTTTCTGTGTTACTTGGGAAAATACGACGGCCAAAGCGCGATCCCGGAGGCAGTACACGACGATGCTGACGAAGTTTGACTGCGTGGTAATGGACGACGAAACCTACGTCAAAGCCGACTACAAGCAGCTTCCGGGACAGGAGTTTTATACGGCAAAAGGAAGGGGAAAGGTAGCAGATGTTTTCAAGCACATGAAACTGTCAAAGTTCGCAAAGAAATATCTGGTTTGGCAAGCCATCTGTACCTGTGGCTTGAAAAGCAGCATTTTCATAGCTTCCAGGACTGTCAACCAAGAAATTTACGTGAAAGAGTGTTTGAATAAACGTCTGCTGCCTTTCCTGAAGAAACACGGTTGTTCCGTATTGTTTTGGCCGGATTTGGCATCTTGCCATTACGGTAAAAAGGCCATGGAGTGGTACGCCGCCAACAACGTGCAGGTGGTTCCCAAGGACAAGAACCCTCCCAACACGCCAGAGCTCCGCCCAATTGAGAAATACTGGGCTATTGTCAAGCGGAACCTAAAGAAGACCAAAAAAACTGCTAAGGGCGAGCAGCAGTTCAAGGCAAACTGGCTTTCTGCGGCGAAGAAGGTGGACAAGGTGGCTGTACAAAATCTGATGGCAGGGGTCAAGCGTAAGGCCCGGCAATTCGGATTTGGAAAAGCGGAAGCCTAACTGAATATTTTTCCTGAATTTTATACTAATTGAACTTGAAAAAGAAATTTAATTTGATTTTTTAAATAAACGATTTCACCGATTTACACGCGTTTTCCCTTGACCAAATTTTGACCGTATCACCCTTTACATTTTTGCCAAAACATCAGCCTTATACATTTCATAAGACAAGCCACATAGGTCCAATAAGAATGCATAAAGGTATGTGGGACCGCTTTTACATTTCATTTGACACATGATCTTCATTAACTTTTTGCAAGGCGTCTGCTTATTAGTTGACTTATACATTTTATGAATAATCACAATAGAAATTTGCCAAAAGGTATTAGTAGATTTCTATCCGTGTATATTAAAAACGCCCAAAATATTACTCAATGGCTTCTAAAAATGATAGTTGAGTGGGTATTTAAAATGATTATGTGATGAAAAAAAAAAATACCAAATAGCATGAGATTTATGCATTTCAGATGTCGGACTTTTGGCCAAATTTATGGGTCCGACACTCCGATGTGCGACCGTTCGCTGATTGTACAATGCAAAGCTAGGTATATTGGAATCACTCGTGCTGCCCTATGGCGTAAAGCTGATTTCCCCCTGTGTGCCTTTTCAGCTATTCATATCGGTAGGTTCGTTTTTGGAACAATGAATCGAAAATATACAAAACCTGATTCGAATTTTAGCGGCCTTTGTTTTCAACTTGTCACACACCGGGAAGGGACCCCGGGATGTTCTGTTTTGTCCGTGTGATGTTGTTTTATTTGCTTTCCACTAGTGACTGGCGGCGGAAAAGGATAAGAAAGGTAAGCACGGGAAGACGACGGACATGGCAAAGATTATGATTCGGAAATTATGAATTTAAGTAAAATTTACGAGCGTTCGGAGGAAAAGGAGAAGCGACTGAACTGAAGCGGAACTGCTGAGCGAAACTTTTTCGCTGAGACCGAGAGTCTTCGGATCGTCTGGGTAGTTCGGGACCACCCACTGGCTGCGTGATTGCGAAAGGAAATGGGGTCGTCGATGCCCTTCAGAGGAAACCTCAACCTTCATGTGGTGTGAGTGTGATCCGACCGTTGGGAAATAGCTCTTACAACCTGATTAGGAGATGATTTATTCCACAATTACTACCCGTCGGGATGGGCGTTAAATGATGAGGGGTTGGAAATCAGGTTTGTGTCGCTGCGAAAGAGTTGGGATTAAATACATAAATTTGAGGATTGAATGCTGTGAACTGAGGTGAACTAAGTAAACAACAACTCTATTAATTTGGATGAACCTTAAGATCAGGAGGACTTTTCCTATCAAAATCGCATGACCAAAGTAGTATATGGAGACGAGACACACACACACGATTCTCTGATAAGGTCAAACCATATAAAACGTAATTGACAACATAAAACACACAAGTTGCTCTCGCTCAGACTCCCCAGGATGAATAGCACCCAACAGAAATCAGCACAAAAATTGCTAATCCCCAAACGACGGCGAGGCAGCAAAAAAAATGTCCCATAAACAAATGGCATATGCCATTTTTCGTATCCATCCTCATTCATAAAACAAACGTCGTCGTCGTCGTCGTCCTTGGTCGGTCGTGTTGCCTCGTACGAGCCCTAAGACAGTGGGAATAGGCCAAGTAAAGCGTGAAAACGAGAATAAGCCAGAAGATATCTATCTTGTTTATCGTTCGAATTAATGCTGCCTTTTTTGTCATCTGCAACAACAGTCAGCCGCAAGACGAACATCCCAGCAGCGAGAGCATCGTATCCTGAAACAATGTGTGACAGAAAGTGTGTGCGTGTGTGTGTGTTTGTGTTCGCGCACGCGATGGCACAGATTATTGGAGATCATAAACATACATTGATAGCGCACGGCTCAGTAGTCACGCTTCAAAGATCCGGAAGCGATAGGAAGAAAGTGGCAAAGTGCCAACTGCAGTACGAGAACATATCCGTACGGCTGCATGGGCATATGAGATAGGAAAAGGCACTTTTGATCTTCCAGCTTCCACTACGGCGTCGACGACAACAAGTAGGTGGACTTGATAGACTCACCGAGCCACACGTGGATGGGTTGATATGTGGGATTCTGATGATGAGATGCCTAGCAGAGGCTGCGGCGTGTGTTGGACATTAGACTGATGCAAAATTTGAAATTTTTGCTCCACAGTGTACAAATGGTTTTAAATCGGGTCCTGATTAGCCTCCGAAAGTTTAAACTCATTTGATATGAGACTGATTTGGCACAAACCATTTGAAGTTTATCTGGAAATTGCTATGGGAAAACAAAACTTTTTGTTTACTGACTTTTAGCCTTTTTACATATTGTACTGTTAACAAATTCTATTGCTGTTCTTATGGGAATTTTTTATCAGCTACAACTTTGCAGAAAATCGTTTTTCCACCAAACGTCAAATAAAATAGTTATTAATTGTTTAAGAGATTGATAATCTAATGGCAAGATTAAGCAACTGTATTGTGGGCAACACTGTATTCTGCAGTAGCCATGATTTTTGTCCTCTATTCTACGCGCCAAAAACACCAATGTTGCCTGCTGAACAGTTGATTGAGCATAATCATAAGACATCAGTGACTTGAGTCATTAATAATTTTTGTTCCTTACATTTGATCGAAAAATGGTCTTGAACAAAGTTGTAACTGAGAAAATTTTCAACAAGCTCAGCTATCATTTTCAAAAGTAGAGTGAGCTGGTGAATTTGGAGATATATATGAACCAACATTATGGTTTCTCTATAAAAATTTCCAATTTCCATAAACTTCAAATGATTTGTGTTCAAATTTTGTTAGGATAATCAGGGCCCAATTTGGAACCGTTGAGCACTGTGGAGCAAATATTTTAAATTTTGCATCAGTCTATTGGACATGGTACTAGACGGGTAGAGCCGTAATTCACATACGGCGATGATGAATATCACTCGTTTTAAATGTGTTTCTGATAGGGAGGGAGTTCCCAGTGAAAGTGCTAAATTCAAGATTGTATATTATTATTTGAATTATACCACGAAACATTGCTGAAGATTCGTCACTCATTTTATACGTTAAGATCCCCGAAAATGGATTCGCATTGCTTGCTCATCGTATGCCTTGTGAAACTTGTCGTCGTCGTCGTCGTCGGTACCGGGTTTGAATGGTTAACGCGACAACTTGATCATAATTTGTGTGAGTGTCTCGGTGGCCTTAGACCGTTATTAATCCTTATAACTCTCTGCCAAATTTGCTTAATATTCCGTAGGAATTAACCTCGTTAATTTCTATGGATTTTAATTAAAGTTTTCTTTGAATCCTATTAATAATTTTCATAGTAATCTACTCAGAGTCAGAACTACCTTGGTATTCTCCTTAGATTTCACATAGAATCTTCCTTTAAAGCATATTTCACGATTTTCACTTTTGTTCCGGAACCAAATGTCCGATCGTGATGAATTCCATGGATTCAATGGAGAACAGATGCAAATAAAATGGAACCGATTGCGCTCAAATCGGTTGAGCCATATCCGAAAATACTAAATTAGGCCGTCTGTTCACATTTCTGAAAATTTTAAAATACGGTGAACATTGTCTACAATCGGTCTTATTCACGCCACGAACTACTTTGTTGATTGCATACAGTTCGATTACTCCAGAAATGTGTCCAAAGAATCCCGCCACGACAGTTTCAATTATTGTTGAGCAACTGCATCAGGGTTCATTTAAAGATTCATCCCATGTTTGATATAGTGTTGAAATATTTGTTTATGTCTCATCCTTTATGTCAAAGATGGATTCCATCACGTGTAAGATTAGGTATTTCTAAGTGAGTATGTTCTCAACCGTGCTTTTGAATTGAAAGACGAAATCAAAATATCCTTGGAAGTTCAACGGAAAAATGATTTCTTTGCTAATTTTAGTGTGGAAGGTTGGCATTAGCGTCTCGCATGTTCAATAAATTTTTGTGCATCAAAATTCGCTGGACTTGAAACTACGGCGCCAGTAATTTTTTTTTAAATACTGTATTAATGAGATTTTTAGGCGATGGCTAGTTCATCTCAGAGGGCTAGCAAACCCATCTAATTCACTTCCAAGACGATCTTCAAGCATTCAAGCTGAATGACTGACAAAAGAGCAAACGAGCTAAATTCGGATCTTTAATCAGAAATTATTGCTCATTTTCACTCACTTATCAATGTGAGCTGTATTTCCCTGAGTTGATACAAGAAGATGCTGTTGTAGTGTGCAATCCGTTTTCTTCCTCAATGGATGTGGAAGACTTGATGAAACACAGGTTGATTATTTGGACCTGAGAAATGGTTCCTCATCTCGTGATTTGTTCCGAGAAAAAGATTTGAACCAGTGGTTCTGGTGTGCCATCTTCTTCTTCTTCTTCTTCTTATTTTCTTCGCCTTCTTCTTCACATTTCAAGCTTATTGCATATGGCATATTAGCTTATAGCGCGCTCTCAACTTAGTGTTCTAGATGCACTTCCACAGTTATTAATTGAGAGCTGTCGATGCCTGTACCATTTTTGCATGGGTATAATTGTGGTGCAAGTCCAATCATACTTCTATGCCCAGGGAAGTCGAGAAATTTTTCAACCCTAAAAATTCCTAGACCGGACAGGGAATTGAACCCAGCCACCTCCAGTATGGTATTGCTTTGTAGCTGCGCCTTTACCGGCTGAGCTAAGGGAGGCCCATGACCCCATGCGTGCCGTGTCGTATACCAAAGTTTCCTAGCAGACATTGAAGGTCCTTGTCCCATTTGCATCTTCGTACGTACGTACGACAGCGGATTTTCAAGTCTTCTCCACATTAAAACCATGACAAGAAACAGATTGATCGTTGACGAAGATATGAAATTGGCATGATCACAAACGCAATATCGTAACTAGATATTAGATTTACAAAAATCGCACTGTACGAGTTATTGGCTGTTGTTAACATAGTATTTTGAAATAAAACGAATAACTAACAGATGAAATGAATGGTTTTTATTCATCTCAGCGTAATTTATACAAGGTACTTTTCAGGGGGCCGTGGAACTCCCAATTGCTCACAAAGGGGGTCACAGAGCTGAGAATGTTGGGAACCACTGATGTAGACCGTGTATCCAATTCGGGAAATTACTTGACCGGACCGGGATTTCGAGCCCTTCGCCTATGGCATGGTGTGCCGTGGTCTGTTAAGAAAAGGCTCAAAGTGCAGCAGATTTACGTGATTTCCCGTACAGTCCAAATTTTCCGTGAATTGGAAACGGAGGAATTCACAGCCACACAAGGGTAACGCTTGGCGTAGAGAGTTGCAAAAACGTTACCCACTATTCTCCGTTTAAAGTTCACAAACACATGAGAACGTCAACAGCGGAAATCTAATATGTGCGTTGACATAATGGATTTGCCTCGTGTTCGTGCCGGTGTCGTTCATCTTCCATATATAAGCACCAACCATCCGTTCATCTTCAAAGAGATAAAACGTGAATCCGATTACACACAGATTGCCTGGCGACTGCGACTGGAGGCGACAGGTCATGATGATGGCAGCGTAGTGGAGGCGGTAGTTTAATAGAAAACATAAAAGTACAAAAATCAAGCATGAAACGAGGCACGTGCCATCCCGGGGAACGATACGATCTCAGCCAATCGTACCTTTACGATTAGCTAGGGAGAAAAAGGGGTTGAGAATTTTAATTTGATTTTTTAAATTGTTTAGATTTTTCCCACTTTCGCTCGTTAGCAAGTGATTGAAGATAAGCGGGACGTCAAATGAAAAACAAGATCCGTTCCTTCGTTTCGTTCCCAGGAATGTTAAATCAATAACGAACGATTCGTCTCGGCTTGATGAATTGAAAGAACTTCTGCCACTGCGACGTTAATTGATTTTATCTCACTCAATTGCATATTGAGATCACGGTTCAATGAACAGGTAGAGTTCAAACGATAATCCGAAATCAATTTCCACAGTGTTTAATTTCCTGCGAGAACAGAGTTAACCTCCCTCTTTGACGGAAAATCCTCCGATTCAATCAATAGGCCCAAATTAGTCACTTTCAAATACAAATTTCCTGAAACTCCGCACCCCCGATAAGCCAGATTGGGAAAAACAAACAACACATTTTCATCATCGCTATCACCCACTAAAAACACGTCCACCCCGCTACAGCAGCCGGAAGCCAAATTTCATTTCACATTTGACGCAGTACCGTGCTACTTCCTACTGCGCCATATGGGGATGACAATTTTGTTTGTAGTTCCCGGCGATAGCTCTCTCGGAAAAACCGGTTGGTGCTAGTTTGCATAGTCAGTACTGACTGCTTTCTTTCTTCGAAAATCAAACCAACTTTCGAACGATGCATCCTCTCCCGGTTAGCACCCAATGAACAACAGGGCTGTAGTCAAGCCATTTCCATGCTACGAGACTGTTTCCCTTGCTTACCACCCACCAGGCACGTTTAGACTTGTTGGCGTTGCATCATTGGAATGCCAAAATAGGGAAACCACTTTAGCCAATTTGAATCCCTTTCTTTCTTTCCGTCACATCATCGGAAGTACAACAACAACAACATCAACAGCAGTGTGCCAGTCAGTGGAGGGGAGTGGATGTGAACTTGCCGAGGCAAATGTGAACACAAGGGTGGGTCAAAGTTTGTATGGCGCATCATAACCCACTGCTTTTTCGATCATATTGAAGTCCTCAACAACTATGCCCAATTTAAACGAATTTGGTTGTGGTTGTGGGAAACGGAAATGTATTGTTCATTTGCTTGTCAAATCCACATAAAGCTCAATATTGCCCTTATCTTAGACTAAAATTTGGGAAACCAAGCAGAACAACTTTGTCGAAGACCACACATAGATTAAATCTAGATAGAACTTGAACTGAAATCAACATCAAAATTGGATAGGGGAATGCTTCGCCTATCTGATGGATATGGTGGTTTTCATGGGAGTGCCTTGAATTCCTAGAAATCATCGAGAGAAGTCATTGTTTACAAATGCTCTTACGCCCTAATTCCAGCTCTATCTAGAAATTTCTTAGCTAAGCTTAGCTAAGACTGACAGCACATATCAATGGTTGCTACTCCGTGATTGATCCAAACCATCGAAATTGCATAATGCATCATCAGAATGAATGACTGGGAACCGTTCATTCTCATTGTACAATTTTCAGTGATTCCAAATACTTAAGGATCAATCACGGTGCCGACCACGTCCTTGCAATCACGTGCGAATGGAAAGGGAATGTTAGGTTTTTAAGGCTTTTACTCGAAAAAAAAATGCACCATTTTTATCCGTGTGTAACTTTTTTATCCGTGGGTAAAAATTGATGAAAATCTGGGTATAACTAGTTTGGAGTGAATTGTTTACATGAGCAAAACTTCATAACAATCGGTTCAGCGTTTATTGAGATGTTATCGAAACAAGAAAAAATCGCCGGAGAATTTTGTGAGCCGTCATGGAAAATCCGACTGCGACCATGAGATGGATCGGAAGACAACTGGGAATCACCCATACAACTGTGTCTCGGGTGGTAAAATCGTTTAAGGAGTCCCAGACGACCGAGCGGCGGGCTGGAAGTGGAAGAAACTCGAAGACAGCTGACCCTGTGAAGGCCCGGAAGATGTTGGATTATTTCAAGCGTAATCCGAACCTTCCGATTCGCGACGCGGCTCTGAAGGCAAAGTGTTCCGCCTGGTTTGTTCAGCAAACCATGAAACGAGCTGGGCTTCGTGTATTCAAGGTCCGGAAGGCACCGAATCGGCTTGATCAACAAAACACGGCGGCCAAATCCCTCGCAATGAAGCTGTATCGAGAGCGGTTAACGAAACCGATGTGTATGGTTATGGATGACGAAACCTACATCAAGGCAGACGCAAAGCATATACCGGGGCTGGAGTTCTACGTTGCCAAAGCACGGTTTGATGTTCCGGAAGACATAAGGAAGAAGAATGTGGACAAATTCACCAAAAAATACTTGCTCTGGCAGGCCATATGCCAATGCGGTAAACTGAATAAACCGTACATCACAATGGGTACCATCAACAGCGAAATTTACCGCACCGAGTGCCTTCAGAAGTATCTGTTGCCCTTCCTGCGTTCCCACGGAGGTGAGACATTATTTTGGCCGGACCTGGCATCATGCCATTACGCGCGATCGACGTTGGATAGGTACAGAGACAATAATGTTGTCTTTGTACCAAACACCGCCAAACCCCCAAATTCACCAGAGATTCGTCCGGTGGAAAGATTTTGGGCCATAATGAAGGCAAAAGTTCGAAAATCGTCCAAGGTGTTTAAGAACGAGCTGGAATTGAAGAAAGAATGGATGAAAGTGACCAAAAAGGTCGGCTCCACCATTGCACAAAATGTAATGAGGGGTCTTAAGGGAAAGGTGCGGGCTTTCAGCGATGGAAATGAAATTGAATAAACTAATTATGCCGAAACATAATCCATATGTATTAGTTTATTCTCTGAAAGTTTCAAAAAAATCCAACTTCAAAAAACCAAAGTCGACCGCGTTACGAAAAGTGGTCAGGTTTTGACAACTCATAACTCTGTCAATAGCGGATGGATTTTAAATCTACACAATCCAATCGATTGGAATGTCATTTACGAATCTGCTAAATTGCACGTGTGGTCGAAACAGTAAATCTTTCGTCACTACAGGCACAATCAACCAGGAGAGTTACCAGAAAGAGTGCCTACAGAAGTGATGGCTACCCTTCATCAAAAGCCTGAAAGAAAACCCTTTGTTCTGACCCGATTTGGCATCATGTCGTTATGCTAAAACTGTGATGGAGTGCTACGAAGCAAATCAAGTGAATATTGTATCAAAAATCGCAAATCTGCTAAATTGTTCATAGTTCCGTCCGATCGAGAGATATTGGGCTTTGCTGAAGCGGAAGCTTTCTGGAAAGAAACAAAAAGGAATCAGAGATATCAAACACTTCCAACAAATTTGGACAAAGACGGTCACCACGGAAATTTTAGGCAAATACCGAGTAACCATGTTTTGACTTCGTAAATTTTTAAATCATATCCCATGAATCTGAAATAAACAACTACAATTCAAAAATAATGCTAAATTTGTGTTTTACTTAAGTTTTACTGTGTCCGGATTATTGTCGATACAGACCTTAATTCTACAGGAATTCAGAGAACAATCCCAAAGAAATGTGGAAATAAGCTAGGTAATTTTGAGAAGCACTTCTGGAAAACTGTGGGGAAAACTATTTGTGAATCCCAAGGTAGTTCAGAAGAGATTTGTTTTTTAGTTATGAGCAGAAGTTCGGAGAATTCCGAAGCACCTCTGAAAGATTTTTAGGTAGCATTCTAAAGGAATTCGGGAGGGGAATCCTTAGTGAATTAACCCTACTATAAACTTAATTATGATATGAAAATATATCTAACACTACTCCTAATGATCACTTATGGCCTTGAAAATCCCTTAAATGTTAGTTAACCATTCAATTAATATAAAAAAGAGGTTATATCAATATTCGGCGACTGTGTTAGGGAAACTACTTCTTCCGATCACGAAAACGCTTCGTTTTCTGATGGCAAATTTAGGCATTTTTGTGTACAATGGTGTATGGTTTATTCAATAGATAATCCCCCTTATTCTGCGCCGCGAGTGAGGTGAGGTGACTCGCTGTCACTAGTGAGGTGACAAAAGTCACCGCGAGTGAGGTGACTCTCCGTGCAAATCAAATGGAGAATCACCTCACTCGCGGTGACTTTTGTCACCTCACTAGTGACAGCGAGTCACCTCACCTCACTCGCGGCGCAGAATAAAGGGGAATAAAAAACGAAAATTGTTCGTAGGAATTTCTTCTTAAAATTTTCCAATCGCGAGATAAATCATATAAATTTGAGATTTTTTTTTTGCTTTCTAGTGTCTTGGAGAAAACCTTACCTTAATTCGAAGTGTTTCTGGTTAATTGACAAGGTCATGTGGTATTATGTCATTGCGAGAATTTGTATGTATCACTTCAATACTGTTACGCATTTGACCACAAACGTTTGGTTACTGGGTACATTATCCAAGAGCTTTGGGGGTGATTTGGCTGGCAGCAAGGCAAGCGAACGGTCAATGAAAATAAGTTGTTAAGCAACAATCAATGGTGGTCCTGAAAAGAACCGTTTTGTCGTGATGGTTGAGTAATGCTGAGCTATTAGGGTGTTCAACATGGATGATGTTGGCGAGCTGTATGTTGTTTGGAACGAGGGTGACGCGCTCGACATAGATGACCCACAGCGACTCATGAAGAGCTACTGAATCCGATCAGTAGCGGTGCGGCTTCTTCCTCCTTCTTCGGTAAATGGACTGTAGAGGGGCTGTAGCTCGGTTTTTACGTGCAGCCTTTCGTTGTGTACTGGAGAACAATGCTCAAACGCCACGTGCCGAAAGCACTACTGCTGCTGCTGCTGCTGATGATGACTACCGACCGGACACCACCACACATACATACATTTATTTGTACAACATCACATTTAAGATAAGACATAATCAACAATAGTACGCCACAAAACTCGGTTTGCGGCTTCCGCTCTCCATCGTCGGTCATGCCCAATGCTCGCTAGATCACGCTCTACCTGGTCCGCCCATCGTGCTCTCTGCGCTCCACGCCTTCTTGTGCCAACCGGATCAGTAGTGAACACCAACTTTGAAGGGTTGTTGTCCAGCATTCTTGCAACATGCCCTGCCCACCGCATCCTTCCTGCTTTGGCCACCTTCTGCTGGGTTCGCCGTAGAGTGCAGCGAGCTCGTGGTTCATTTTTCGCCGCCACTCACCGTTCTCCTGCACACAGCCGAAGATCGTCCTTAGCACACGTCACTCGAAAACTCCGAGTGCTTGCAGGTCCTCCTCAAGCTTAGTCCATGTCTCGTGTCCATAGAGGACCACCGGTCTTATTAGCGTTCTGTACATGGTACATTTGGTGCGGGGGTGAATCTTTTTTGACCGTTGTTTCTTCTGGAGCCCGTAGTAGGCACAACTTCCACTGATGATGCGCCTTCGTATTTCACGACTCACATTGTTGTCAGCCGTCTGTTAGGATCCAAGGTAAACGAATTCCTCCACTACCTCGAAAGTATCCCTGTCTATCGTGTCATTACTTCCTAGACGAATCCTGCCATGTTCGGTTCCACCTACTAGCATGTACTTTGTTTTTTACGCACTCACCACCAGTCCGATCTTTTCTGCTTTGTGTTTCAGGCGGGTGTATAGTTCTGCCACCGTTCCAAATGTTCTTGCGATAATGTCCATGTCGTCCGCAAAGCACACAAATTGACCGGATTTCATGAAAATCGTACCCCGGCTGTTGAGCCCGGCTCGTCGCATTACACCTTCTAGAGCGATGTTGAAGAGTAGGCATGAGAGTCCGTCACCTTGTCGCAGTCCCCGGCGAGATTCGAATGAACTGCATAGTTCACCCGAAACCATTTCGCAGTTTTGCACACCGTCCATCGTTGCTTTGATCAAACTGATCAGCTTCCCAGGAAAGCCGTTCTCGTCCATGATTTTCCATAGCTCTATGCGGTCGATACTGTCATATGCTGCCTTAAAGTCGATGAACAAATGATGCGATGGGACTAGGCATGGAAAATTATTTGCATTCATTTCGTACATTAATTTACATTCATTTGCCTCTAACTTTTTTCATCAACAGCATTACGCAAAATGATGTATAGAGCTTTTGTAGGTTTTGTTATAAGCTACAATTTTTGGTCATAACTCAAATCTGTATCTCTTATGCATCACGAATAACAAAACCTACAAAAGCTCTATACATTATTTTGCGTAATGCTGTTGATAAAAAAAGTTAGAGGCAAATGAATGTAAATGAATGCACGAAATGAATGCAAATGATTTTCCATGCCTGGTTGGGACCTGGTATTCATGGCATTTCTGGAGGATTTGCCGTACGGTGAAGATCTGGTCCGTTATCGATCGGCCGTCAATGAAGCCGGCTCGATAACTTCCCACGAACTCGGTCATTTTATGATAGACGACGGAAGATGATCTGGGATAGCACTTTGTAGGCAGCATTCAAAATGGTGATCGCTCTGAAGTTCTCACATTCCAAATGGTCGCCTTTCTTGTGAATGGGGCAGATTACCCCCTCCTTCCTTTCATCCTATCATCCGGTGCAGGCAGGTGGCCAACTTTTCTGGGCCCATCTTGATGAGTTCGGCTGCGATACCATCCTTACCAGCTGCTTTGTTGTTTTTGAGCTGCTGAATGGCATCCTTAACTTCCCTCAGCGTGGGAGTTGGGTCAGTTCCGTCCTCTGCTGCACTGACGTGGTCGTTTCCTCCATTGCGCTGGTCTCCCGTGCCTACGTTCTCCTCGCCATTCAGGTGCGCATCGAAGTGCTGCTTCCACCTATCAATCACCTCACGTCCGTCCGTCAAGAGGCTCCCGTCCTTATCCTTGCACATTTCGGCTCGCGGCACGAAGCCGTTGCGGGATGCGTTGAGCTTCTGGTAGAACTTCCGTGTTTCTTGGGAACGGCACAGCAGTTCCATTTTCTCGCACTCCGCTTCTTCCAGGTGGCGTTTTTTTTTTCTCCCGAAAAATGCGGGTCTGCTGTTTCCGCTTCGGTTTGTACCGTTCCACGTTTTGTCGCTGCGTTCTTCTCCTCCAAAATCGCTCTGCACTCCTCGTCGAACCATTCATTCCGTCGACTTCTTTCCACGTACCGGACACCACCACACGTGGTGATTGAATAAGCACCGTTCAGTGAGACCGGTTGGAATTCAATTTTGAAATCTGTGTTAGGGAAAGCGCTTTTTGCAGGCAATCGGTGATAATTTTGATCACCATTGCAACAGTTGGAAATTTGTGTAATTTTCAATAGTGACCTATTGTAAATTAATAAAATGTTCATTTCAGCAGATTTGCTGGAAAATTTCCAATGAATTGGCTTGTTTAGATTTAAAATTCATTTTCAATTGACAGAGTTGTGGACTAAACTAAATCCTACGTCAAAAGAATTCAAAGGAGAATTCCCAGCGGATATCGGCAATAATTCCAAGAGAATATAGTGCTGAAAATAAATGAAAAAAAAACTTTGCCGAATTTCAAACTTAAGATAGTCTTAAGGAAATTTTTACGAGAATAAACAAGGATTTTTAAATAATTTAAAGATATTTCCGAAAGGGTTTCATAGAGGTGATATCACATTAAATTTAGATGATTATTTCGTTCCAGACGATTCTAACATAGAACAACATTTGGAGATTGCAAAAGTTGACAAATAATTCGAGCTATTTTTTAGATCTAACCCTCAAGTTTTGGTATCCCGAACGCAGGAAAAGTTAAGCTTTAAAGTGAAATATTCAAGATACCGGACTTAGAATGTTCTTAAAGAATTCAAAATTTAATTTTAATTTTAATAATATATTTTTATTAAAACTTCAAATACCTAAGTGCATGTTAAAAATGTAGTTTAGGTTCAAATCAAATTCCCGGTTAATTTTCGTTTTTTCTCAATTGTGTACGGTTTCCGGTTAATTCCTGGTCTACCCGCTTCAGTCACCACCCTGTGTTACTTATAATAATAATAATAAAAAAAAACTAGTCGCAGCTAAAGCTGTCCCCAACAACCTACGAGTTATAACGGGACGTTACAAGAAATCAGTTCAACAGAAGATCTGAATTGAATTTCCAGACGATTCAAAGAGATTTCATGGGAATCGTGCGGTGAATTTTAAGGAGGTTTTAAAGTAAATTCTAAAAAAAAAATCAAAAATAATTAGGGTTTATGACGGATTGGGCACCCATTGACTATTTTCGGCTACCAAAATTTAAACGTTAATTTCACTGAACGTCCATATGAAAATACTTTGCTGAATGTATTCTGCATCAATCTGATTAAATTTTTGCGACTGAGGAATCTTGTTATGCCCGAATTTTACCACGAAATATACGCTTTACAAAATACGGCTGATTTCGAGTTGCCGATAATAGAACAGCTGGTTAACACGCAGTTCAAATGGAAAGGTTGCCGAAGAAAAAGGCTGCCGACCATATTCACACTAACCTGAGAAGTTTGGAATGTTGTAAAAACGTTTTCAAACAGTTTTTGACAATTCTGTCGATTTGAATGGATAGGAAAGCTAGACGCAGATAAATGTAAACAAACAAACACGTCATATGTATGCTTGACGTTGAGAAAATGGTAGTAGAAGCACGAGAATGCGTAAATTCCCCTATAAAAAAAATAAACGGATAATTGCAAAGAAGATTAAACAAATAACTTCACGATAAAAATATCAATGCAATCGATTTCTGTTTATAATAAAAACAAAATTCAGGAGACGAAGAGAAAAAAATCAGAAGAGAATGTTGAGGGTTTCTGAGGAGAGTGTCAAGTTTTAATAACATTATCAGAATTTCAAAGGAATCTCATTGTCAAAAAAGTTGGAAAGAAATAACGGCAAACATATTTTTGCATATAGAAACATCTATAATAATCTTCTTAAGAAGCTGCCTCTGCATGCGTCTTTTTGAATAATTAGAAACTTATTTAAGACTTTTGCCCGTCGCTCCACTCTTCTGGCTAAAAAGAAACTCGGCAGGCCAGTAAATATGAGTAGCAATGCACTAATGGAGCGATTTTCCATTTATGGATCAAAATTTAAAAAATATCCAAAACATGAAAATATATGTCTAATTTATGGATCATTCATATATATTTTTAGTGCAGAAGTGGTTCATTCTCACTTGGGATTTTCACCGGGGTTTTAAAGGATCATTTAGGTGTTTTTAAGGAATATTTTTCAATTTCTTATGGGTTGTTTCATCAATTCTAAAAGTGCATACTTAGGGCTGCCAATAGCCGGGGGTTATAACTTTGACCCACCCTAGTGTTCACATTGTTCTGCAACATGCTGTTGTGAATACTTTTGTTTTTTTTACGGTCCTTGTGTCATCCTAACGAGATCCTATCCGGTAGAAATACAACTGTTCTTACGAAGTCTTACGTTTAGCGTCCTCTAATCCCTCCCCCCCCCCCCCCCCCACCATTCACCATTCAAAACCCGATTTTTATGTCAAGTCATCGCAAAAGCAAATCAACAGTAGAAATGTTGCTTCTTTTCGGGTTTGGTCCCATTACTATTCCAATTGTGTTATCCGTTTACGATGAAATGAAGTGAGATGCTTACTGCGAATTTGAAAGTATCAATTTGGGAAAGTGATTCTCTAACCAGGAAGTGTGGGATTAATGTTTTTTGGATGAATGAAGACGTTTCCATGGAAAATAGATGGAATGTAACATGAACAGAGCAATGTGTTTTTCCTTTCCTATTTAACGGCTATATATCAGGAAAATTTAATGAAGTATTAATTGAACATCAATTTAAATTATAAATGGCTGCCAGTATACCACGTGGACAGTTTTAAAAAGGAGAAGGTAGGCGAATGTCCACGGATCAGACATATAAAAAAAACTGTATTGATGACTGTCCACGAAGGGGGGGGGGGGGTCTAAAACCTCTTAAAAACTGTCCGCGTAAAATATGGACAGTCCCGTACTTGATTATCCTCCCGATAAAATCCTGGGTCCGATAAAGGATCCCAGTCAACATTTTGGCCCGTGTATTTTCAGATATGCCCAGTAGGATGGATCAACTTTACAACCCTCTGTTCCCCACTGCTATTTCAGTGTGTATTGAGATCCCAAACAATCGTGCAAAATTTAAACGAGTTTGATTATAATGTCGATCTGCGGGAGAATTTTACATTATTTATGGGAAACTAGACTGGTACACATTTATATAGGTAAATTTGTGCAATTAGGTGAGACAACCACTATCTGAACATTTCAGTTCATTCGTATGTAACACGAGCTAGCGCTTTTGATTTAAAATGTATATGGGGATATTGGTTGAAATGTATGTTGAAATAATATTTCGTCACTCTTTCGTGCATAGAATTGGTTTAGCAAACTCGATTGAGCTCAAAATTTCAGCACACGTAGTTTAAACTATAAGGAACAATTTTGGCAAAAACAGCATCACAATTCAAGTTAGGATTAGGGAGATATTGAATAATTATTAGAGGAGGACCAGCCCAGGCTGAAAGCTTTTTTAAGGGGAGGTTTACTTGGATTTGGCTGAAAAACAGTTGAACTTTGGATTTTTTTTTCAGGAGAATGAAAAGACATACGAACTTCCGGTTTCGATAATTATATTTTTCCACTATTCCTGAATACTTGGAAATTTTTTGAAGGTAAAAAAACAAAATGGCGGCTCAAAATGGCGGCTCGCGTGAAGGAGTGTCAGTCAGGTTTTGCTGCAGAACTTCGAGTGCACACCCTCTGGTGGTGAACTGAAATGAAATTTTTTTTATTGTGGTTAAAGTTGATAATATTCCCTATGGCTTATACCTAACTAGAACGAAATCCGACAAAAATTGACCAAATTATGGACATTTGAAAATTTAGTGCTTTTTTTACCCCTTTTTTCTCACTTTGACCTTGCTTAAAAAATAGTAACTATATCGGATCATTTGTTCAAGCCCTATGCTCTAAGTTGTTATAAAAAATATGGTTTCGAGAAAAACGCGTTTAAAGTTTTTGTAGCGTCCCTCAGCGCGCATGACAAAGTTTCACTCAAAGCGCCATAACTCGCTAAATATGTTTCGGATCGTAAAATCCTTTTGGCCACATATTCTACACACTTGTAGCTTTCATTTGATGCAAAAAAAAAACAATTTTTTTTTGAAAAAATCCAAGTAAATCTCCCCTTAATAAAGAAAACTTAACTTAGCTTATGTTAATTAATTATGTGCATTTTGCTGGTATATTGCAACAACATACCGGCAGCTTATGCAACGTTTCAACTAGATTGCCACTACACTGGAACCTCCATTTATGAACCAAAACGAGGGTTCGTAAATCGAGTTAGTGCGTAAAAAAAAACCTGGTTATTTGGGATTTACTTCGTAAAAAGAGGTTTTTGAAAATATTGTCAAATACCCCACAATATGGGTATTTTTGGAATCAGGGTGACGTGTAGGGACCGAATATCGATGTCTGACACCATTTTGAAATCCAAGATGGCGGCTTCCGGTTACAGGAAAACAAGGAAATTGTGTCAAATATCACCCCACAATATGGGTATTTTTTGGAATCGGAGTGTCGTGTAGGGACTGCCTACCAGTGGTGTTGAGTACTTGGAACTGATGAAGTCTGCAAGTAGTAGACGAAATGCGTATCTGTCAAAAGATTAGCAATTATAACGGAATTTAAAGGAAATAAACCAACCCACTCAAAGCTCTTCATAAAGGGATTCCGTTAAGAGGTTCGACAAATTTAAAGGATAAAAATAATGTTAAATAACCTACAATATGGGTATCTTAAGAATCGGGGTGACGTGGTGGTATCTGCAAATTTTTCTGCAACCGGAAGCCGCCATCTTGGATTTCGAAATGGCGTCAGACATACATTTCCGGTTCTTACACGTCACTCCAATTTCAAAAATACCCATATTGTGGGGCAAATGACTGAATTTCCAAGCTTTTCTGTTACCGGAAGCCGCCATCTTGGATTTCAAAATGGCGTCACACATCGATTTCCAGTCCCTACACGTCACTCCGATTCCAAAAAGACCCATATTGTAGGGTATATCACAGTATATCCCAGTTTCCCAGAATCACAAAAAAAACCTCGTTATTAGGGATTTACTTCGTAAAAAGAGGGACGTAAATTGAAAACTGCGTAAAAAATGACTTCGTAATCGGAGGTTCCAATGTAAAAATAAAAATTCATATATTCCAACATCCTAGCTCGTGTCTTTTGGTGCGATAACCTCTCTCTGAATGTTCCAGCTCTTTTTGACAGTACATGGGCTGGCGCTTTTGGTTTAATGTTTCAAATAGGAGCTTTGGTTTGAAATTTTCATATACAAGATGCTCATTAGACTGATGCAAAATTTGAAATTTTCGCTCCACAGTGTTTAAACTGTTCCAAATACGATCCTGATTAGCCTCCGAAAGTTTAAACTCATTTGATAAGAAACTGACTTGGCACAAACCATTTGAATTTTATATGGAAATTACTATGGGAAAACAAAACTTTTTGTTCATTGTCTTATAGCCTTTTTACATATTGTACTGTTAAAACATTCTATTGTTAAATTCTATTCTATATATTTATGGGAATTTTTATAAGTTAAAGGGTGATACGGTCAAAATTTGGTCAATATCAACTTGACGTATTTCTTTCAATTTTGCATTTAAAAAACCTGAACACCCCTCATTTTGAAGGTGTGTGTGTGTGTAGAATGTTGCTCTTATTTTGATTTTGGAATTCACTCTTCAGTTGTCAAAATGCCGTCCAAGCAAGAAGAGCAGCGTATCAAAATTTTGCTCGCGCATCGCGAAAATCCGAGCTACTCGCACGCAAAGTTGGCAAAATCGCTAAAAGTTGCCAAATCAACCGTTACAAATGTAATTAAAGTGTTTGGGGAACGTTTGTCGACAGCCAGGAAGTCTGGATCGGGGGGAAATCGAAAACCGGAAGCCGCTGAGACGACAAAGAGAGCTGCCGGTAGTTTCAAGCGAAACCCTAACCTCTCTCTCCGAGATGCCGCAAATAAGCTGGGTTTATCGTCTACAACCGTGCATCGAGCCAAAAAACGAGCCGGACTATCGACTTACAAGAAGGTAGTGACTCCAAATCGCGATGATAAACAAAATACGACGGCCAAAGCGCGATCCCGGAGGCTGTACACGACGATGCTGACGAAGTTTGACTGCGTGGTAATGGACGACAAAACCTACGTCAAAGCCGACTACAAGCAGCTTCCGGGACAGGAGTTTTATACGGCAAAAGGAAGGGGAAAGGTAGCAGATGTTTTCAAGCACATGAAACTGTCAAAGTTCGCAAAGAAATATCTGGTTTGGCAAGCCATCTGTACCTGTGGCTTGAAAAGCAACATTTTCATAGCTTCCGGGACTGTCAACCAAGAAATTTACGTGAAAGAGTGTTTGAATAAACGTGTGCTGCCTTTCCTGAAGAAACACGGTTGTTCCGTACTGTTTTGGCCGGATTTGGCATCTTGCCATTACGGTAAAAAGGCCATGGAGTGGTACGCCGCCAACAACGTGCAGGTGGTTCCCAAGGACAAGAACCCTCCCAACACGCCAGAGCTCCGCCCAATTGAGAAATACTGGGCTATTGTCAAGCGGAACCTAAAGAATACCAAAAAAAACTGCTAAGGGCGAGCAGCAGTTCAAGGCAAACTGGCTTTCTGCGGCGAAGAAGGTGGACAAGGTGGCTGTACAAAATCTGATGGCAGGGGTCAAGCGTAAGGCCCGGCAATTCGGATTTGGAAAAGCGGAAGCCTAACTGAATATTTTTCCTGAATTTTATACTTATTGAACTTGAAAAAGAAATTTAATTTGATTTTTTAAATAAACGATTTCACCGATTTACACGCGTTTTCCCTTGACCAAATTTTGACCGTATCTCCCTTTACAACTTTGCAGAAAATCGTTTTTCAGCCAAACGTCAAATTAAATAGTTACTAATTGTTTAAGAGATAGATAATCTTATGGTAAGATTAAGCAACTGTATTGTGGGCAACACTGTATTCTGCAGTGTGACATAGTAGCCATGATTTTTGTCCTCTATTCTACGCGCCATAAACACCAATGTTGCCTGCTGAACAGTTTATTGAGCATAATCATAAGACATCAGTGACTTGAATCATTAATAATTTTTGTTCCTTACATTTGATTTAAAAGAGGTCTTTAACAAAGTTGTAGCTGAAAAAAATTTCAACAAGGTCAGCAATCATTTTTTAAAGTTGAGTAAACTGGTGAATTTTGAGATAGATGTGAACCGAAATTGTGGTTTCTTCATAGTAATTCCCATATAAACTTCAAATGGTTTGTGCCAAGTCAGTTTCTCACCAAATGAGTTCAAATTTTGGGACGCTATTCAGTGCCCAATTAGAAACCGTTTGAGCACTGTGGAGCAAATATTTCAAATTTTGCATCAGTCTAATGCTCATATACATTCAAAAACGAATATCTCAATAAAACTAACTGGACTCATGATGCAATCTTCAGCAAAGTGGTTATTCATTAATTGAGCTAAAATTTTTGAAAATCTGAATCAAATCAATAATAAGGAAACTTTTTTATGATCGATAGAGCGTAGGAGTGGCATTTTTTCAAGGCTCTTATGTTGGCTTATGGATCAAAGATTGGGCCCATTACTAAAAATATGCTATTTATTTATTTTATCTCTAGATGAACGCGTCATTGGGACGGTACTAATGGGTATTTTTGGTCGCCATTGAAAATTTAGTCGATTGCTGAATTTGTGTATGAGCCCATATTATGGGGCATTTAGGCCGACATTACATCCATTTCCCCTATTTTATCCAAATTATCCATATAAAATTCAAACTAAAAGCGCCAGCTCGTGTTACATCCGAATGAGCTGAAATTTTTAGAGAATGGTATTCTCACCTAATGGCACAAAGCTAGGGGTTGGCCCGTAGAAAATTAGAACTTTTATTTGTGTGGGCCAGTCTAATGGGAAACGGAACGGTTCTATTCACTTACTTGCCGAAAATCGAATCTTTGACCAACTTGTTCTACATAGTGGGCCAAGTCTTTTAAAGAGATTTGGTGGAATTTGAGCAATATTTTAATGTCTGGAAAGCAAATGAATTGATTCGTTTCGATTCCTATACATGTATGCATACAAAGTTAAAGAGACGAACCAGCAAAGAGCTCAAAGCCTCTATAATAAAGCAAAAGAAAGAAGAAGAAGTTTAAAATTGTCCCGCAGCTTCAGATCTCAACCAAATTGTTGGGGACCTCAATTCACATCAGAAGAGCAGTGGGGAACAGGAGGTTGTGATCCACCCTAATGCCCAGTCACATACAAACCAACCAAAAGTCATACAAGATTTTCGATTTCCTCTTTTTCAATTTCCAATTTCCTAAGGATGAACGAAATAAAAAAATAGTAATTCCTGCATCAATATCGATACCCCTACCTTTGAATTCATAGATCAAAACTGATGCATTTTAGAAAAGTTTATTTGGATGAGCTTGGATATATTTTGAACGAATTGCGTTAGATTTAAATCGGAAATCAGTAAAGACACCATTGCAACTCTACTAAAATTGAGATTATCATTAATTTATAAAAATATACAACTAGTTGCTTTGCGCGCAACTTTACTCACACTCGAGGGTGGTATAAGAAATTAAACACTATTTTCAAAATGAAGCACCCTATTGTAAATTTTTAAATAACTGAGATTTACGATGTTTTGTGCATTTTGAATGAAATCCACTCTTTTAATATAACATTTTGGAAATAAGTTCAAAAGATTTCTTTTATTATTTTTCGTCGATGGGTACCGATCAGTTCAATTTTTTCCAGAGAAATACACTAAAGCCTCCGTTTATGAAGTTTTTTTTTTTCGAAGTAAATCCCACACAACGAGTTTTTTTTTGCGGTTTCGGGAAACTGTGGGGTATTTGACAGTATTTTCCAGTATTTCTGAAACCGAAAACCACCATCTTGAATTCCAAAATGGCGACAAATATGGGTTCCCAGTCTTTATTCATCACCTCAATTTTAGCCGCCTAAAAAAAAATAATATTGGAGCTCAATTTCTAAACGATTAATTTTGATATTAATTAAAAATATACAGTATTTTCCCATTTTTGTCAGCCTCGTCTGAAATTTTAGGGTGACAAAAACGGGAAGCTGGCAAATTCGGAAAATTATCTTTTTCAATATTTAACCATCAAATTGATTTTGAAATCAAGTTTAACCATTATTTATCCATTATTAATGGAATTTCTGATACTGTTTACAATTCTTACAACAAAGGGTACACCAAATGTCTCGTAAAGTTTGCGTACGGTTTGTTGAGCCGGTACGTACTGTTCGGTTTCCTTAAATTTTGCTTAGTTTTCAGCGCTGCAACCAAGACTGAGCCTCATAGCCTAGTCAGTAAAGGCACGGTATTACCAAGCCGGAGGCGGCGGGTTCGATTCCCGGTCCGGTCGAGGGAATCTTTCGGGTTGGAAATTTTCACGACTTCCCTGGGCATAGAGTATCATTGTGCTTGCCACACAATATACAAATTCATGCATTGGTATTGGCATCGAAAGCTCTCAATTAATAACTGTGGAAGTGCATTTAGAACACTAAGTTGAGAGCACGCAATAAGCTAATATGCGCGAAGCAATAAGCTTGAAATGCAAAGAAGAAAAAGAAGAACCAAGGATGAACCTCCATCTCAGTATCAACGTAAATACACTAACCAGGAACCGTCCCTTGCTACTGCTTGGTCCCGAGATGTTCGGTATAATTCTGGCTACCGCGATGATGACCTTCGCTGCCTGAGCAAATTAAAATAACAACCTGACATCATCTTGGAAACAAGTCTTGTTATTCCAAACATCAATTTGTTTTCAGTTGTTATCGCATATCTAATTTAGCTATCAACCTCGACTAGTTTTGTTATCAGTTGATATCATGAAAGAATATGAAATGATGCAAGGTTAGTTTAAAATTTCAAATATTATCCACATGGTGAGAAAAAAGAACACTGCCAATCATATTTCATTTACCAAATCGATAAATTATTTGGAATTTTGTTGAAAAAATTGACATGGATCACAAGATTTGTTATCAAGATGTTTTCAATGATAACTAAAGCAGTGATTTTTGTGATATCCCAGAAGTATTATTTTGTTGTAATTTGTGTTATGTTGGCTGTTTATTCAACCACAAAGATAACATGTTCAGTTATCAAATCTTGATAACCGGGTATCAGAACTTGTTATCAATTTGGTGTAATCCTTTGCTCGGGTGCCTTCTCGTAGGCGTACTCTACGTGGCCAAATGGTCGTCGACCATCACTCCCAGGCATTTCAACACGCACTTAAAGTTCATTGCGTGCTTCCCAACGGTAATTTCTGACCGCTGCAGCGCTTTATAGTTACTGATCAATACCACCTCGCTTTTGTTGTGGGCTATCTGCAGCTTCGCTCCATGCATTAGGTTTCCAATCATGTCGACCGCCTCGGTCGCAAACATTTCCATCCATTCCAGCGTCATTCCTGTTACCGTAAGATGACGTCATCCGCAAAGCCAACGATCTAAACTCGTTTGGGTAGCTTCAGCGTTAGACCGCCGTTTTAATACACGTTCCAGAGCGTTGGACCAAGGATGGAGCCTTGTGGAATTCCTACCGTGATCCTAATCGATCTCTGTCCCATATTAGGCTCGTAGATCAGAACCCGGTTCTGGAAGTAGCGTCGGCCTCCCAGCTGGAGCTGTTGAACGCATTCTTGACGTCGATCGTTATCACGGCGTAATATCGATCTCCTCTCCAATTCTGCCGAACTGCCTCTCCGACCTAGGAGCTCCATCAAAGGTGACACACAAGGAAGAAGGGTTAGTTTGTTTACTAAAATGAACTATGCCCATTTTGTTATGGCAAGCTTTGCTATATAAGAAATGCTCCTTGTGTTTATTGGCGAAATTCACATCAAAGGTTGATTAATTGCGTAGGAAATCAGTTAGACACGGCGTTTGTGACCAGCATACACCTTCCGGTCGTAAGAAACAGGTCAAAAGTTGTCCAAATCCGCCCATAATTTTGTATTGTTTTGAATTTCTGTATGGCAAAATAGTGACCTTTTCGGCAAAGAACTTACCAATACTGGGAGACCGTGAGCTTCTGCTCACCAGTGATAAAACCATCTCGCTCTCTGACAATCCTTGCTCACTCTCCGTGCATTTCGTCAGTTTGTTTAGGATGATCCTCTCCAAGAGTTTTCCGAGTGTATATAGCAGGCACTGCTACGAGTTGCTCGTTGATGACTTCGTCGTTATCTCCCTCTCCGTCTCCGTGCGATGTAAGTGGTCAGGTCTTTGGATCGTGCTTCGAAAAAAGTCCTTGCACGATGACTTTCAGGTTCTCTAAGCACATTTCAGCGGGCATGACTTGACATCTGATCTTCGTCATCACGACACGGTGTGCGTCGTTGGCAGCACCGTCTCGACCCAGCTCCAGTTGACAGTTTGACTAGCTCTCCTTATCTCTCGTTTATGTGCTCGGAACATTTCTGTCTGCTTCTGTTCTTGCTCTCTGAACACGTCTTCTGGCTCTGAGACAACTATCGCGGAGGGTGCTAATTGCCTCGTTGCAGCAGTAAGCTGGAGGCCGTCTGTTATTTAGCTTCAAGTGTCCTCGGCATGTTCGTGTCACAGGCTCTCCCTAACGATTCTTCACATACTCTCCAAGTCATGTTTCCCACCAGCGACGGACTGAAGTCTGCATAAAGTGACGTCGATAATGGATTCCCGGCCATCTCTGCAAAGAGTGCTGGTGGTGCCTTTATTGAACAGCCCAATTTCCAGCTTCGCCAGTGCTTCCAGCAGAATATGCCCTCTTGCGTTGGAACATCTGTTTCCCCAAGCGGTGCCAGTGGTGTAGTGGTAAGCGTGATTATCTCTCACCCCGCAGGCCTGGGTTCAATCCCAGTCGGTGCCGCCGGGATGTTGTGCGGCATAGCATCTCTGATCACGCCTAAGTAAAGCCGTTGGTCCCCGGTTCATGAGTTGATGGGTCGATAGGTGGTAGGGTCCAGGTGTGGGAGCTGCCTCTCTGGCGTCGGTAGCATTGGTGCTCAATCAAACAAGATCGACGGAAAACAAACCAAAGGAAAAAAAATCTGTTTCCCCACTCCACTGCCTAAGCATTGAAGTCTCCTCCGATGACTACCGGTCTTCGTCCGATCAGCTCTTCGGTAAGTCCAGCCAGCGTTTCGTGGAACTGCTCCATCGTCCATCGGGTGCGTAGCAACTACATATGAATATTCCGTTAATTTTGACGATCACGAAACCTCCTTCTTGAATGGGGTATCTGCCCATAACTTGTATTGCAGCCATCCCAGCTCTATCCGCCACCTAGTTACCTTTATCGGGAGGGATTCGATACAGCTGTGCAGTTTCGCAATAATTGAGATTTATTTGAGTTACCTCTGTTATTGTTGCGACAAAACAATTAAGTGTCATTTGGAGCGGAATGCTTGCGAATTCATGCTTAAAAACCAAAAAGTTCAGTAAAATCTTCAGGCTGACAAAATCGGGAAAAAAAGCTGACAAAATCGGGGGTAGACAAAATCGGGAGCTGAAAAAATCGGGAGCTGAAAAAATCGGGAGCTTAAAAAATCGGGAAAGCACAGTATTTATATTATTGAAAGAAGCAGCAAACATAATCTCGTAGTTCTACGTCAAGAATGCGGTTTGGCTTTGGACATAACCCTTAACTTTTTTTTGTATTTTTATTTGTATTTATTGTATAAATCCATCTGACATCGTGGTCTTAATGAATAAAACTTAACTAAAAAAACTTTAACACGTTGTACAGAAAAAACAAAATCATTCTGGTCGATTCCGTAGGCGGTTTCGAAAGACGTTGGTAGAGATATTGAAGTCAAACAAGCTTTAATTGTCTTGGAGTCTTCGACTTATCGTATCGATGGGATTGTTGGATACGTACTGAGTTCGTCTCGTTGGCTAGTGCAATAGCTGTCTAGATCGCAGCACTCGTTGAGGGGCATAAATGTTGAGCTGACTCAGCAATGCAGGGTAGTCTATTTCGGAGCGTAAAATTTTGGCTCCTAAGATAGCTTAGCTGAACTTGCGTCTATCCACTAGCGGTTCAATACCAAGCAGCGCACAGCGGTGCTCGTAGGGTGGTAGTCGTAATGAGTCGGTCCACGGCAAGCCTCGTAGAGCATATCTCACAAATTTCCGCTGCACTGATTCGATTCGAGAAATCCACACAGCATCGTACGGAGACCAGACGGCGAAGCAAATCCAAGAATTGATCTAATTAGTGAGCAATACAGAGATCTCAAAAACAGAGGGTCATCAAATTCGTTCGCTATCTTGAGAATAAACCCAAGTTGACGATTTGCTTTATCAACTATTTCCGAATAGTGCATTTTGAATGTGAGTTGATAATCCAGTACCACACCCAAGTCTTTAACATGATCAACCCGATTCAGTACAGTGCCATTGATAGTATAGTCATGTAGGATCGGATTTCTCGTTCTTCGAAAGGATATGATACAGCATTTGGACACACTGACTGCTAGGTGATTCAGTGCACATCAACTGACAAACAAATCTAGCTGTTGTTGCAATTGACGGCAATCATTGGTGCTCCTAACAACCAGGTAGATTTTCAAATCGTCTGCGTAGAACATTAGGCAGCAATTCAGAAGAACGTGGGACACATCATTGAAGAACAACGCGAATAACAGCGGCCCCAAGTTGCTCCCTTGCGGCACCCCACATCGAGGAATGAAAGGTGCAGACACGGCTGATCCAATTTTCATGAACAATTTCGCCAAGTCAAATATGATCTCAGCCAACTACAAATTCTCGAAGATGCTCCTAGTCGCTCCAGCTTTATATATATATCAAGTACAAGTGAAGCGCACAGTCCAGGCTCAACCAAATGAATCTTTCGCCAGACCTTTGTCGACATAAAGCTTGATTCAAGTCAACAACCTCATAAATCAATTCAAATTGAAAATCCGAACGATGAAAAGTTTTGCGACTCTCTAGAAACTAAAAAAAAACTTCTACTGGACAGATGCCTCTTGCAATATGGAATTAGAATCGTAAAACTTAGTTTTCCGCTCAATGCTTCCCAGCTCAACTCAAAATCCATCATACATGGCAGTCAAAATCCAACCCATTCAACTCCGAGTGGAAACGCATCCTATCCCAGTGAATGTGTGTGAGTGTAAGTGTGACAGAGTGATAGGGAGTCAAACGTCCTTGAGGCGCTTGAAAATTGAATTTTTATGCTTGTCATTTTGAATTCGCCGCTGGGCTTCATCATGCTTCACAAACCATATACCGTTCAGAGTCAAATTCCGAAAAGATCTTCTACGGCGAATGCTTGTGAATCCAAATAAGAGCATGATTGGAATTTGTGACCTAGCGGTACACATGCGGAGATATGTGATGCGTGCATCCGTCTGAGTGCGGAAAGTGTCCTGCTCCGCTGATGGTGATGTTGTTTATCGATTGGTGATAAAATATAAGATCCCAGAGTCCCGTGTCACGATGCTCGATAAACTCTGCGGGACTACTACTACAGCTGCTCTGCATCGAACGACCATCCGACGGCCGTAATAATGGCCACCGGGGGGGTCTCTATTAAATGCGAAATGTAAAGTGTCATCAAGATCCGGTTTTTATGTCGATGTGGTCTCTTGTCACCCGCGCCGTTTTGGCCGTTATCACGAAACGTACAAACGGATGGCTATACTGTCGCGATAAAAGATAACGACGACTGACGGCCTGGTGTGCGTATGAGTACACTCTGAAATGAACCAATACGAGGGGTTTTGATTTCCGATGATGAGCAAATGACAAAAAGCAATTCAATACTTCACACAGCATAAAAGAGCTATTATCTGAGCGAAATGAGTCGTTCAACTCAAAATTTAATATCCTGATAGAAATCTCTTTCTGCTGGCCATCCTTACTATCATCGGAGAGAAAACAACCACCACACCATCGAATGGCTACTTTGAGCCCCGCTCGCAACGATTGGACGCATCGCATAAAAATTTGAGTAAAGTTTGCCAGCACAAAGTCCGACGACCCTCGCCACGAAGATAAAACCTCGAACAAAAAGAAAACGTGCTGGAACAACCAGCTGCTAAACTGGAGTGGTCCCCCGCGGGAACTTTGGAACGAAGATGTTCACCGGATGCCGCAACGCAGTCTTTGCCGTTCGTTTTTTTTTTTTTTTTTTTTTTTTTTGAAGGAGTGTTTGAGTTGTCAGAAAGAAAGAAAAAAATGCTGACAATGATGGCATGGTATGGTCATCATCGATTGAACTCCGGAACGTACTGGAAGGATGCATGAAATGGACCAATAAAAGTAGCGAAATGGAGCAATATCACGTAATGCGTCATAATAAAAGGCTCATGATGTGAATAACTCTTTCCGAGGAGGTGGTTTTTTTTGCTTGATGTAATTTAGCTCGGGACTAGGGTGGTTCAGGACAGGGATGGTTATTTGGCGAGGAGCTTGCAATTTTGGCAAAAGCTACATGTGCTTGAAAATATTATGGCTTACCATGATATGCCATGTTCATCGACAACAGTTGATGCCATTACAGATATTTTCAGTAATGATCCTCAGGAATATGTCCACAAACATTCAAATAAATAAGTTAGGGTCTTCAGAACAACTTCTGGCATGATCCAAGGAAAGTGTTCGAATCCCAACAGTTACAACTTTGCTTAACCCATTAACACCCAGTGAGCTATTTAAAGATTTTTTTTTTCTTTCTTTTATTATGTTTTAACAGAAAGTGGGAACGCAAATTATGTTTTCAATATCACTAGAATGATTCTTGGAATATCCTTGGATCTTGGATCTTGTTTTCAAATAGTGTTAGAATAATCCTGGATAAATCGCACATTGGTGTGCAAAAAGGAAAAAAAAACTCCGGACTACGGGAAGTGCACCAGTTATGGCACTACTTAAAATTTTCTCCAGTTTTGACAAAGCTTGGTCACACGAAATAAACTCTTCCCCGGCATAGTCTGACGTAAGAATTGTTGGTATTTTTCATAGAATTTTTTTTTTTTTTACATCACAAAATTATTCAATTGAGTCTCTAAAAAAATACCACACCTTTCTTGGAATTTCCACCATGGAGCATCGCTGCTGATCAACCTCAGTGGCCAGTTTGTTTCAACATCCGATCATTTTTGACGAATCAAACTCATGAACCGGGTACAAACCGCCTTTCTTCTGAAGGAAGGCGTAATCAGAAATTGTATGCCTCAGAAAATCCCGGCAGCACCGACTGGGATTGGACCCAGGCCCTTTGGAGTGAGAGCCAATCACGAAAAAATCCGTTCCGAATTTCGCCAACCTCAAGTCACGATTTTCGGAACAAGTCAATTTTTCGTTTACGAAAGTAGGGTTTTTTTTTATCTAATATCTGTTCTACTAAAAACAACCCATGCTTCTCTTTATTGAACGGGTCTTAACAATAAATGAAATATTTTTACCAAATATGACTTCTAAATTTATCCCCCTTTCCATAAGTACCCTTGAATTTGATTAAGAGACACACATGGCTGAGATATTGTTAAAAATCTAACACTGCTTCTTGATCCCAAATTCGTCCTACGAGTTTCAATTCCGTCCAAACGCATTGAAATTCCATTGGATTTGTTTAGTCTTATGGAAGAAGGTAGAAAAAACGAGTTAGCTAGGAGTGCTATTTTTGTTTTGAGAACAATGGGTGTAAATATGCACACAATACGCTCTAAATGGCTTTGTGTTGTAGCTTGTGAACTAACACATGAATAAAAATCATTGAATCGTGAACATTGTTCTGCAAAATAAACGTACACGATAAGAAAAAAAATGTACCTAACGGAATGTTCACTTTTACCTACTTTTGAATGACTCCTTTTGTCCTTCTAATGTTGTCAAAACGGAGTAGCAAAACCACCCAACAGGGGTAGTAAAGTGTGGGAACCCAACGTGAAGTATAATGATATTTACCTACATTGCACACAAGTAAATGAAAACAACTTTAAGATTCTCTGCTTGATCGTCAAGCAGTTCAGTTCGGTGTTAGCTCGGTCTCTCGAGTTGTTTGAAAAGTTCGTGGCGATAGTGTTCGCGCTCTCTCTTTCGTGGTTTGTCGTGCGTGTGTGTATGCCTCGAAATGGGGAAGCATCGGTCGCGAAGCCCGGCGAAGGTCCAGAACCCCGGTGAAGGAAGCTCCGGTGTGCCTACCTCGAACAGGTTTGCTGTTCTCCCCATGGATGGGAATATCGAGCCAGCTGTGTTGAAAAAACGCAGCAAGAAGAGAAAGAAGAATCGAGGCCAGTCCGATGTCACTGCGACGAACGCCAGCGACATCGGTGATTTCGGCGACGCCATCGGCAACGAAAATTCTGCCGGCCCGAGTGCGGCAAAAGTGAAGCTACCTCCATTGGTAGTGAAAAATGCCCATCTTAATGAGCTCATCGCAGATCTAGCGACGCTGGGCGTTAAAGCCGAATACAAGTTGGGCAGAGTCGGCACTAAGGTGGTGCTCCGTACCAAAGCGGAGTATGACTTGGTCGTCGCCCACCTGAGGACTTCCAAGGTGGAATTCTTCACCCACGACATTCCCGGTGAGAAGCCATTCAAGGTCGCGTCATTAGGGGCCTACCAAACTTCGACCCGAAGTTTATCGAAGCTGAAATCAGAGACCGGTACAAGCTGGCCCCAAGTGCCGTCTATCGGATGACAAGGAAGGACGAAAATGTGAAGGCGTATCCGGATAGCCTTTTCCTGGTACACTTCCAGAAGGGAACGGTGACGCTCAATGCGCTGAAGGCCATCCGCTCCATCAATTCCATCATCGTCCGCTGGGAGCCATACCGTGGTGACCATCGTGATGTGACTCAGTGCCAACGGTGTCTGAACTTTGGACACGGCACCCGCAACTGCAACATTAAGCCACGCTGTGGCAATTGCGCTCAAGACCACGCCACTTCCGACTGCCCTGTGGATGTAGCCGTGGCATTAAAATGCGCCAACTGTGGTGGTGCTCACCAAGGTTCCGACAGACAGTGCTCCAAACGCGAGGACTTCAAACGCATCCGAAAACAGGCGGCAACTAACAACCAACCAGGACGCAAGAAGGACAAAGTCCCGGCATTTCGGACGGAGGATTTCCCGCCTCTTCGTGCTCCTCAGCAAAGGCAAGAGAATTCGCGAGTGCATTCCGCTCAAGCAACTTCTGGTGATTCTGCTGGCCAAAGCTCTCCATCCCCCCCTGGATTCTGGAGACAACCAGCAGCGCAAAACAACAACCCCGATCTGTTCTCAGCGGATGAACTGATGGAAATTTTCGTCAACATGTCCGGTGCTCTTCGTAAGTGCCGCAATAAACCCGAACAGATCCAAGTGCTCGGTAAGTTCATCATCCAGTATGGTGTCTAAACCGCTAAGTATCGTCACCTGGAATTCTTGCTCTGTAAGAGCAAAAGAGATTGAGCTTGCCGACTTCCTCCGCAAGCACAGCATCGACGTGGGCCTTCTAACCGAGACCCATCTAAAGTCCGGCGACAGCTTCTGGTTGCCTGACCACAACATTATCCGGCTTGATCGCACCAGCTCCAGGGGGGGTGGTGTTGCGGTCGTCGTCAAGAAAGGAATAAAATACCACACTCTGTCCCATATCCGCACCACTATCATCGAGGCCCTTGGTGTGGAGGTGGAGTCGTCGACTGGATACGTCCAGTTCATCGCCGTCTACTGCCCTCGACAGTGTGCCGCCAGCAGTGGACTAGCGGCTAAATTCAAGAAGGACCTTTCCACCATCACCCGTACCGGATCCCGCTTCGTAGTAGTAGGAGATCTAAACGCTCGCCATGAAGCCTGGCTTAACTACAGGCAGAACCAGAACGGTCGTCTGCTGTTCGACCACTCACAGCATGGGCTGTACTCCGTTTGGTTTTCGGATGAGCCAACATTTATCTCACCGGCGGGCAACCCATCGACGCTAGACCTGTTCCTGACAAATATCGGCTTGTCCAAGCCGGTAACCTTGAACGAACTCAGTTCCGACCACCAACCGGTGGTGTCTGAGCTGGGCTGCAACGTGGCTCCTGCTTCAAGCCTGCGCAAGGACTACCATCGCGTAAACTGGACCCAGTTTGGACGCGTGGTAGACAGGCACATCATCGACAACCCGCCGCTTGACACCGTGGAGGACATCGACCGAGCGTTGGGGGACTCCAACCAAGCCATAACCGTGGCTGACGAGGCGTGCGTCCGACGAGTTCCTGTGAGGGGTAAGTTTATTGCCATTGATTCCCACACCCAACTTTTGATTCGCCTGAGAAATGTTCGTAGACGCCAGTTTCAGAGGACTGGAGAACTGGGCAAAAAACGTGAAATGGCCGATCTGAACAGGCAGATTGCTTCCAGAATGGACTCACTCCGGAACGAAAGTTTGGGGCGGCTTGTCCAGAATCTGGACGACCGCTCCAGACCATTCTGGAAAGTTGCCAAGGTCTTAAAGACGCACCCTAAACCCATTCCGCCACTAAAAGATGAAAATGATGACGATTGGCTCATAATCACCCCTCAGGAGAAAGCAAATGCGATTGGTGAGCATATTGCCAAATCGCACTTGCTTGGCTCCAACATCCAAAGTCCGCTCGATGTTCAGGTTGAGCAATGTGTACTCAACCTTGATTCCTCCTCTTGTGCCATCCCTCCGGAGGATAGAATCACAGTGGAACAGATTTGCTCAGCGCTGAAATGCACCAAAAACATGAAGGCCCCCGGGTTTGACGGAATATTCAACCTAGTGTTGAAAAATCTCAGCATGAAGGTTCACTCTCTGTTGGCTGCTGTCTTCAACAGATGCTTGGAACTGCACTACTTTCCAAGTATCTGGAAGACAGCGAAAATCATACCTATCCGCAAACCCGGGAAGGACCCAACGCTAGCTTCAAGCTACAGACCAATCAGCCTCCTTTCAGCGCTGAGCAAATTGTTCGAGAAACTCATTCTCAATCGTTTGCTCAAGTTTGTCGAGGAAAATAACATTCTCCTTCCGGAACAGTTTGGGTTCAGAAAGGGGCACTCCACCAATCACCAGCTAGTGCGGGTGATGAATAACATCCGAAGTAACAAGTCTGTATCCAAGTCCACAGCCATGGCCTTGTTAGACGTTGAGAAAGCGTTTGATAATGTCTGGCACAATGGGCTTATATACAAGCTCTGTAACTTCAACTTTCCATTACATCTGGTTAAAATCACCCGTAGCTACCTCCAGCAAAGGTCGTTTAAGGTATCGTTGAATGGTTGTCTTTCAGACACGTTTTCCATCCCAGCAGGAGTCCCGCAAGGCAGTCTGCTGGGCCCCTTGCTTTACAGCATTTACACTTCCGACATTCCTCCCCTTGGAGACGGTTGCGTGTTTTTCCTGTTCGCAGATGATACCGCAATAGCCGTCAAAGGAAGGATGCCTCGCGAAATAACGAACAAACTTCAACGATGCCTTAACGCCTTTGCTGATTATGCCACCACGTGGAAAATCAAAATCAATGCTTCCAAAACACAAACAATCATGTTCCTCCATCGTCAATCACCCAAACTAAAACCGGCTCCCTCTTGTACTGTAATCATGGATGGCACAAGGGTTGAGTGGTCCGCCGAAGTAACCTATCTCGGGATGTTGTTTGACGAAAAGCTCCTATTCCGCTCGCATGTGGAGAAAACCGTAATCAAGTGTTCCGCCTTGGTTAGGTGTCTGTATCCGCTGATTTGCCGCAGATCCCGCCTCTCAAGGGTGAACAAACTGGCTGTCTACAAACAAATAATAGCACCTGCGATCCTCTACGCAGCTCCGGTGTGGGAATCATGTGCACAGACTCACAGGAACAAAATTCAGGTAGCTCAGAATAGAGTGCTGAGGATGGTTCTTGATCGTCCTTTCGACACTAGAATAACAAATTTACATGAAGAGGCAGGCATTGCCAAAATAGATTCCAAAATTAACGAAATTAAGACTAAATTTGCACAAAAATGTAATTTATCAGAACATGCTTTGATAAGCAATTTGTATATAGTAGGTTAGGTGTATATAGTAGCTGTAGGTTAGTTGTAGTTGTAAATAGTAGTTATAAGTAGTCTCCTTTTTCCAATTCAAATCAAACCAATCGCACCAAGGTGGTCATACTTTAAAATAGGCCTGATAGGAACTGTAAATAATAATTAAAATCTCAAATGTACTAAAGTTGAAAAGACGCATCTGTGTCACTTAAAAAATTCATACATGTAAACCACACAATCACAAGAAATAAAGATAATGTAAATGGCAAAAACAAAAACAACATTTTTAACGTGCTTTACCTACATTTGGGGTTCATGCACTATAGTGCCGACATGAGTGAAAAGAACTTACTTTTGGGTACCTTTTTCTTACCGTGTAACGGCTGCGCTACATTGCTCCGGGCTCCAGTACACTGGACGAAAACATCCCAATATTTCGACTGATTATTGTATTGTTCGAGCCCTTTAAAAATATGCTATCGAATTTCGGATGATTTTCTTATGGTTTAATTCGTCATCAACTGATGAGCATCCACATGACTGTCCTCCAGAGGACAAACATGTAAGGATTGGATGACTTGCAAATGTTTCAGATTAGATTATTAATTGGATTGTTTACATTTCCATATTGATTAGCCATCAATAGCCATTCATCATGGATACAAAAATTACTTGTTGGTAGAGGTAACTTCCTCCACCACGAAATAGACAATCTACGGTTTTCACGCTTTACCAATGTTCGTACCTCTGATAGCGATGGCTATACTTCAACCTGTAGTGCACCTTAAGATGACTATCTTCCTTCCTATGCTTTCAAAACAACCGTCATCCGGTTGCAGCTATCATTCGAAAAGGCGATTTCGATGTTTCGATTTGAATGGTCTGAGGTTTCATTCAAACAGAGGACGGTGGTTTGATACAGTGCAAATGCAACAAAAGTCATAGATCGTGAACTCTATTCTGAAAGCCATGATCTTGTTCTGGTAAACGTGGTTAAAGTTCATGAGTTGTGCTTAATATCGTGAACCTGTTCTCGAAAACGGGAACATGGTTCATGGACTGTAAAACGAAAGTAACATGAAAGTGGAAGGAAACTGAAAGCAATGGAAGGCTTGGCTGGAACAACCGAACAATGCAGACATCTTACCGAATTCCGTGATCACAGTAGCCATTTCATGGAATACTCTTACCATGGCATTAACATAGAAGTAACTCTAAGACCAGAAGGTCCCAAAAAACATGCTCAACTTTTTGGCTCATCTCTGGTACTCTCTTCGGTCCCAAGCTAATCGATGCACCCCTCGAAACATAGGAAAATCCACGAACCCCTCATTTTATCTGTCAAACTTTCATAGCGAATCAAAACAAACATTGTGTAGTACTAGAATTTTGACTATAATGGGGTACGTTGATCGGTTTGCTTGGGACCATAGGCTAGTCAAGTAGTGAGCCAATTTTAAATCGTTAGTTTACACCCGTTGGTTTTACCAAGATTATATCTACGCCGAACGCAATAAAACGTTTGCGATATCGATGGATTACCTGAACGAGATGAATGATACCAAGCACTTCAGGCTATAATCGTGTGATCGGAAACGAGAGGAAAATTGCACTGTCACTGTAAAGCGGACGCTAACTAGGGCTTGTCTGATGCCACTCTCTGGCTAGTTCACCTTTCTGCGACGTTACGCAATCCTATTAAAACAAAACTACAAGGGACAGCCCTATGGGGTTATACGGTGACGTAAGACTGCGTGATCTTATATAATAAATGTTATTTGCTAACTGCAGCAGGAGCTTGTGTTTTGTATAGGATTTGATTGTATATAGTGGGGTTCTCTCTGTTTATACTCTTTAGTATGACTATGATTGCCATGAAAAGAACCTTTCGATATGAATTTGAGTTGGGACATGTTCAGAAATTTAACTCTTATGGAAAATCTTGGTGGCTCTGAAAAGGGCCGATGGTAGTACAGGCTTAAAGCCTTTGGAAGATAATGACGTGCAGGCAGCTGGATCAGGAAATTGGACCGGACAATACTATGTTCTTCGGTTCAATGATTGAGCACTCGCAAGAGTCTCAACCCGTCTGATGCTGGACAGGGCTTGAACTGATGTCTGCGACAGGTTGGAAGACCGCAGAATATCAGTGTCCTTCCAGCTAAAGCTCCTCCCCTTTTTAGTTTTTCTCACTAAACTCCTTCTCTCAACAAGTTTGTAAATCTAAGCCTTTGGCTGAAAGACGCTTAACACTTCTTTTGGCGAATTTATGATCCTGTTTCACGTCATGGTTCTTCTCTATGCCTGTTCAGATAAATTATACTTTTATATATTTTCTCTACTGCGCTAAATCAAACGAGTAGAAATAAGAAGGGATGTCGGCTACGCGCTCGAATATTTGAAATTCAATAAATATTTAATCGAATAGCTGGAAAAATCTTTTCGATGGATCGTTAATCGAAAAATTGGACCTTTAGGCATCCCTAGAAAATAGTGTGATTTCATGTTTTTAGGTGGTTCTTCGAAAATGTCAAACAGCAGAATTGCAACCAGCAAGTGTAACACAAGAACCAAAAGCGATGCGATGCTAGTTTCCATTGCTATGACGATGACTGAATTATGGGGCTTAGAAGCAGAGGGGTGAAAGCCAATTCTCTTCATCGATTTCCTCGTTTGATGACCATGGTTTCACTTATTTATTTCGCATTATTTCTGCTATAATCTTCTATCATCCAGAACAACAAACGTATCAATAAATGTGTTTGCCGTCGAGGTATTAACGAAACAGAAAGTTGATGAAGAGAATCGATCAAAAACACTTGCACCCCTGCTTCCAAGTTTGGTTACAAAATTACAACTCTGGAGAGCATTTTGTGTGGTCGTTGGGGGCGTTTGGTTCTGAATATGGCGATGAGTGTACAAAATTGCATCCTCCCCATTCGCACTTAATGAATTTTCTAGCTACGCCAATGACTATGACAAAGCAGCATGAAGTTAAGTGAACTAGAGTTTAAGATAATCAATGTAACAAAAACGTACTACAAACATGATTGACGACAAATAAATAAATAAATAAAATAAATTAAATCAGCAGAACATCAATGCGACGAAAAAAGTTGCTTGGGAAACGCAATCAACAAAGCCACAAAATAGGGCCTAACAAAGATCCAGAGAAAGATTTATAGAAACTTCTATGACCATCAAAGAACTCGCAAGAATTTCTAAAAAAAAAATAGGAAATGGGTTTGAAAGCAAATCTAGTAAAAGTTTAAGCAATCATACACACTTGCTAATACATACAAGTTTAGGCCAACCATCATGTAGGAGAAATGGCTCTAATGTTTGCCTATGGATCTAAGATTAGGCCCATCGATAAAAATCTGCTATTTATCAATTTTATCTAGATGAACGCGTCATTGGGACGTTACTAAAGGATATTTTGGGTCGCTATTGAAAATTTAGTCGATAGTGGAATTTATGTATGGGCCCAAATTAGGAGCATATAGGCCGACATTACATCCATTTACCCTATCCAATATAAAGTATTTCAATACCGACGGGGGCGACCCCGGCGTAGTGGTTAGCATCCATACCTCTCACGCCAAAGTCACGAGTTCAAATCTCACCCCCGGACAAGTCACGAATGACCCAAGAGCGTTAAAGTGACTATAATAAAAAAAAAAAAAAAAAAAAAAAATTTCAATACTATTTATATATCAGTTGAGCTAGGATGCGGTGCCCGGACGCGATAATTCTATTTAGAATGATTTGTGCTGATGTTTTTCCCCTGTTGCTTTGGTGCCTGGTGTGCTCTCGCTCCCTTTGTTGACAGTGTGACTCGACCGCGCTGATCTATTATTAGGTTTTTGCGGTGTGCATTGCTTTTGTGCACAGAGTGACATGAAGAAGAAAAGTGATATTTAGTTATTGTGTGTTTGGATTCGCTGGAGGAGGAATTGTTTAAAAATGACTAGAGAAAATTAAGCATCGAGAATGCGCTCCCGGATGTATTGATTTGGTGAGTACGTTCCAGTGGAAGATTGTTCTCTCTAAATATCCCTTTTTTGAATACGTTTCATCAATCAAACATTATTATATGTTGGGTTTGGGGGGGGGGGGGGGCAGCCTAAGGGTTTCAATGGATTTGTAGACTGGACAAGTGTTCGTGGATTTGCCAGTCCCTTGTCACGTGTTGATAGACGTACATCTTGTCGTTTGTCTTCCAAAGGTCTTCAATGAAGTTGATTCACCCAGCTGCAACAAACCATCAGGCAGAACTTTACAACCAGTGAAGTATCTGCAGTCATATGTAATCCTTGCACTGATGGTGGGTTCTATCCACATCACATGTTCCCCTATAAAAAAGTGAATTTGTGTCGCATATATTATAATCTCATCTGATTCTGGATTTTACAGTCAGCTTCACAGGTGTCAACCTCCTGCCCAGGAATAAGGAAAACTTCGTTAAAGTCTCTTATTGTGTTTCCCTTCCGACTGGGGGACTTGTAGACTTCGGGGCAAACTTTCTTTGACGGTGGTGGATTATTCCCTTCGTTCGCCTCCGTATCCGAAACTGGCTACATCTGTTCCAATTCTGCTTCAGCCTCCAAGCGAGTCTTGAACTCTCTTTTTTTCACTCAATTGATACGTTCCCACATTGGGTTTGGCATGGAGAACTCGTCTTGAGAGAGTTTCGCTACCGCGTTTTTTTTCCGGCCAGTGTAGGATTCCAGCTTCTTTCCAACCAGAAAGAATTACGGTTAGGCATGTTTCGCATCTTTCAATTGTTTGTACCACTTTAAATGGCATTTTTTCCGCACTTGAACTTGGACGACACTAGCTGACTCCCTTCCGAAACATTTTGAACTGTCACTTTTCTCCAGGCAACTTTGTCATCATAAAACTGAACGGTACCAAGTCAAGTCAAAATGGATAATAAATAAACAATAAGGTATTCAAATTTACTTTATAAATGCTATAATAAACCATTGTGCAGCGATGATCGAGACGTTTCCGTCGGATAAGATTATTTTGCGGCCGAGTGTCTAGGAAGCTATGGAAACCGAAATGGCTCTTGATTTTGTTTTATGCCCTTATAGTATAAACCACCATCGCACTTTGTGAGTTGCCCCAATAGAACCCTTGCTTTTGGTTTGAATCAGTACAAATTCGTTCTATTATATAAAAAAAAAGAAGTATACATATTCATTTTCTTCCGAACTAAATAAACCACCATCACACTTTGTGAGTGGCCCCAACAGTATCCTTGCCGTTGGTCTAAATCGGGTCAAATCGGTTCTAATAATTATTTTATATTCAATCAAGTAAACCACCATCACACTTTGTGAGTGGCCCCAACAGCATCCTTGCTGTTGGTTTAAATCGGTTCAAACCGCTTATAATTAATTATTTTGGTCATTGATAAAATAAAATAAACCATCATCACACTTTGTGAGGGGCCCCAACAGTATCCTTATTGTTGGTTTAAATCGGTATACACACATCTAATAATGATCTACATCTCTAGACAGCCGGCTGTTTAGAGCATAAATCGAAAACACTTATAAATAACTACACAAAACAAAAGATCGCATCACTTATCAAGGTGAATCCTGATCCAACGAACCTAACCCACTAACAAAACCTCCTTCCTGTGACTTTTGTGGGATGCAGAGGTAAACACGGTCCCAAAACAACAAAAGTCACACACTAACATTCCTTCCCTCTCCCACCTGATTGCAAGGACGTGGCCGGTGACGTTATTGATCTTTAAAGGTAGGAGTCACTGGAACATGTACACTGAGAATGGCAGGTTACTACCAAGCCCCATTCAGTTGATTCTTTGTACAATTTCACTGGTTCAGATCAATCACGGAGTGCAACTATCGATACGTGCAGTCAGACTAAGCTAAGCTAAGCTAAGCTAACATTAAAAAAATATATATATATATATTCTTCAGATCGAGCTTGGCCGAGATTTTTTTATTATTTTCGCATTTAAATGTTTGCTCATAGCTAAATTTACCAAAAGATAGTTATATCTAAGGAAATATTGATTGAAAATCGAAGATTGTAAAAAACAAGCAAACTAATTGTAACATGGCGGTGGCATAAGAGTTGATTTTCATGGGTAATTTGTGAAAAAGTTGTTTTGCTTTCAAGAATTCCTTAACAAATCAATGAAGTTTTAAAATAGCTTTTATGAAGAAAACTTGCAGGCTGAATTGTATTTATTTAAAGCCATTTTGCTTGATCCTAACCCGTTCAGATTTATGGCAGCATTTATGGAGGCAAAGTTACCTGCAAAAAGTTAAACGTCAAAGTTTGTTTATCTTTCGATAGTTGCGCTGTGAGATCCAGGATTCTTCCAGGCGGTTTTCTCCCGATGGATTGGAAGCAGTTACTCAGATAGTTTGCGATACTGTTTTACAACATTTCGCATTTCGAACAGCTGGAAGCGCAATCGATCCCGAAAAAGATCCCCTTCTTCCGGATGGTTACAGAAGTGTACCATCCAATGATGCAGGGATGTACGCTTGAATGAAATTTTCAAAGAGTTGATTCTTTCGCCGAATAAAATCGCTGCTTTGGATTGGAAACCAGCTAATCTCCGCTAACTAACAGTTTTAGTGGTTTGCTGTCAGTTGTTATTTCGATGGTCATCGCAAGATCTGGAGAAGGCTGGTATGTTTTTCAACTTTCCACAATGTTTTATGAGTTCGAGGGCCCCACTCACTTTACTCTTCTCCGACAGATGGTCAGTCGTTGGTGGTGTGCTGGTTCTTCTAAAGAAGTAAATTTATTTGAAATTGACTTGATTTTTTCATCCTACTTCGTCTATCCTTCGAGATTTCCTTGTCATAAATAAGGCATTTATTAACTATGAGGAACCATCTTTTAAGCTCAATTTGTAAACAGAGTAATTGGGGAGTTGCAATTGTGCATGCTAACCCTGCTCGCAAGTATCAGTCTCAATCAAGGTACTTCACGTCATCCCTTCGTCACAAGCACGTGCATCCCGACACCATCCATTTCCAATGCAAGCAATTAAGCTAGATAGCTTTCCGTTGATCGTCCCACTACAACCAGTGTGTCCAATTTCCTCTTCTTGATACCAACGGTTTGTTTGCTAACCATATAGGAATTAAAAATTCTTCAACGTTTCGCCCTGGTAGGCTAGTCTAGTGGTCTGTTCAATGTTTCTATTTTGCCTCATGTTTCCGGATTCCCCCTTTGGCATTCCTTTTTTTTTTCCTATCACACCAAGCAGATATTGGACGAAGAAGCTATAATTCTTCGTTAGATTTATTGTGTCCAGTTGGATGTCGTCGGCGTCATCGGTCTAGTTGCGGTGGCTGGTCATCGTTATTGCTAGTTTGTGTTGGCCCCGAGCAGCAGCCGGCTTCTCGAAATTGGATAGATAGCAGGGGAAAATGTGCTGAATAAGAGCCGGTTGACAGGACAATAACGTCACCAATGGACCATTCGCGTAGCAACCGAGATCGGTAATATGAAACATTTCAGAAGGATGCTGCAACATGAAACAAAACGTGCAGCTTTCGCTTACGATGGGTGGTAAACGAACAAATGCAAACAATGCAAGATATGGATATGTCGTTCTGGCAGACATTCGGTTGAAACATCATCGTTGTAGTGAAGAAATGTAACGGAAAAATTTTCTCATCAAAAGCTGGTAAGCATCCCAAATAAAACAATCCCAAGTGCGCAGTAATGGGAAAGCATCTTCTCCACCGTTACACATTTGATTGTGATGATGAGAACGAAAATCGTAAAGGAAAAATTACACACCGTCATCGTTGTCTTCATTGCGGTGCTGCTACTGGAACGTCCCAATCAAGCCGTAGCTTGTCATAAAGGAAAGCAAGTACCTAACAACCAACTCTATAGAGCGCATCAAGTGCTGTCGATGAAAGTTCTACGAAAGGCACCCTTGGGTCGTAAACATCTAATAGCCCATCAGACACCTGGAATTATTAATAATGCATGGCTCTATTTCGGCCGAGCCCATTGTTCACCATGGATCGTCTTTCTTACGTTTTACGAGGCATAGGTAAGTGAAAAATGGATAAAAGTTCGCCGGCTCATAGTGCTTGTTAGCATTGGCTTATGAATATATAGTAAGGTGAGTTCGGAGGAGAGTGTGTTTGTGTGTTTATTTGGATCATCCAAACTTTATTGCCTTCACGGTACATAGGGCTCAAGGGAATGGGTAAGCTTCATGATAGGGTTCATCAAACGCAACACTTTCATCGGAAACGGTTCCATCTGGTTGAACACCATGGGGCACCAACCAAACGTTGCACAAAGAAAGAGTGTTTGCATTCCATAATTTGATGCGCACAATTTTTAATCGCCAAACAAATAATGGTTCAACTGAATTCCATGAGCGAACCCTATCTTGATTATTATTAATATGATAAGACTAAACTTCAGGGGAAGCTCACCGGCCCAAAAATAAAAAAATATTTTCGGTACGTTTTTATTTTTCTAAAAATATTGGGAAAAATAATCAAAAATCCAAGAAAATCAGTTTCTTCCTTAGATTTTTGCCAAAAATTACATGCAAAAAATTTTTTTCTATCCCATCATGAAAAAAAATTGGACTCTCAGAAAAACCGAAAAGTTGATGTTTTGTGGTTTTTTGAGTCCAACTTTATGCCATAATGACTTATAAAACATATTTTGCACGTGAATTTTCTTTAAAAAATTAGAAAAAATGTGATTTTTTTAGATTTTTGATACTTTTTTTCAAAAATTTTAGAAAAATCAAAACGTAATCATTTTTTTCGAAGCGGTGAACTTCCCCTTAAGAACAGTTTTTCTTCTAAAAACATTAACGGTGAATACAGAGTCCATCGATTCTTCCGGTTCGCCTCCTAGCATCGTGCTATAAGGTACCAGGCGATAACCAGGGTAGTTGACCGATAGCTCGATGACGTCATTTCGTTGGCGTCTGCAATGGGAAATTCTCATAGCAGGCGTTGACGATGGGACGTTGTCGAGTTGTTGAATAGCAACTATCGTGGTAACTCACCAATTACCTGTCGATCTGCCAAATTTGGAAAGACGTCTGCATTGAATTGTCTCATATAATAATATTCCGCCCACTATATCACAAGAAATTGCGAGTAGCTGAGTGGAATGGAGATAAGTTAAGCATTGGGTACAGGACCAAGTCTCCCCTGGGTGGTGCAAGAAGATGAGCGCAATAGAATCATCAAGTTGCCATAAGGCACGGAATGAGACTATTGCATGGCTGGGTAGTCAAAGTCTTCCATTCGTTAGTCATTTCAGGTGGATTAGAACAGGTTTAGGTGAAGGGTGGGCGTTGGCCAGATTTGGATTTTTCAGATATAATCCTAAATAGGACCTAGATTATTTAATACACTAGTAACCTCAACTTCTGTCACAATGTTTCATTGTGACTAATCAACACTCAATGGGTAAAATATCAAATTTGCGGTAAATTTGAAAAAAAAAAAAGAACTTGGAGTGTATAGCGCACTGCCCACTGGACGATTCTGAAGCCTGACCAAGTGAGTGGGTTACGGGTTTATTTGATTGTACGTCATTTCCAATTTATATATAGATACATTTATACCATTGGCATTTTGTATTTGAGATGAGACAGAGACAGGATGCGGAGGGCCCGCTTAGGGGGAGCGTAACCCATGTTATGGCTTCCATTTATTAAATAGTTCAGATAGGCTGGAAATAATAGGTTCATGGTGAGAAAATGTACCTTATGGTGCCCGTTCACTGATCAAAATTAAATTCAAATCGTCAGGTCCTGCCCTGGAATAAAGGGATTGACGATGATTTGTCAAGTTTCATTTTGCATTTGCATTTAATTGTAAGTTTTGGTTTGCTTTTGTAATTGTACGATAGATAGTTTGCCTCAATTGAAACATTGAGTTACAGTGCCGCATTATCTAACAACCACTGCCTGCAACTAATGTTGGAGGGGCCGGCAGGGCTGATTACGGATCAAAACTAACATAACTCTAACACTGAAATGATCCCGAAACTAACGCTCATTCATTGCACTTTGAGTCATAAAGTAGTTTTATTTATTTTCCTACTAATCTATCTACACGCTTAGTTTTTTTTCTACCGAGCTCGGCTGTGCGGGTGTCAGCGGGAAGGGTTTCGCTGAGATCTCGGCGGGAGTGACATTTGATTGAGGTCTCGGATAATGCCTTTTCTAATAATCTGCCTACGTTTCTTTTCTTTGTTCCCCTTTTTATTTTTCTGCTTCTCTCACCTCTTCTCTTCTTTTGTTTTGTTTGTTTACATATAACTATTACTAATACCTCCTTGTTTTCTCTCTAATGTGTCTACTATGTCCCACCATCACGATGAGAGATGATCTACCGTACATGGTACACGCTCATATGCACTCCCAAAATAGTATGCCGCAAGTAAGTATATCACAGAAGCAACACGGGATGTTATGCAAAAGTTGAAAATACATCTTCAATACAAACTGTAGGTATTATTTCCAAAAGGAATAACTTAAATACTTACATCTACACAACCAAAAAAGCGCAAGGGATTGAGTCATATTAAACAAGTTTTGGTAATATAAGATGTTATTTCAAAACATCTATAGCACCACTGGATAAGTTCTGTAAACATTATTAGCTACATCGTTAAGACTAATGAGCTTCAACTATCTCCATTTATTACTTATTAAAGGTTTAAAAACCTGTCAAAAACATATTTATAAAACTGAATGTATGTTGGCTATAGCTGAAAAATCATACCCTCAATATTTTTAACAGCAAAACAAAAAATCTGTTTTCTTGTTTTTTTTTCAACTGATCATAAATAAGTGCTGATAAGTTCTTAAATTTCTGGATCGTTAAGAACTGTCTTCTACGTGATAATTACATTTTAAATAATTAAATGTGTTTTTATCTTGTCATTTATGCCCGAATCTAAGTGCACTTTGAAATTCATCGTGAAATGTGTTGTTTTGCTTCCAAAACTAAAGTGGGCCTGCTGAATTTTACAATTTTTGAGAAATTATCTATGTTATTCATCTGGAAATAACGCTCAATATGAAAAATTATAAAAAGAAGATCGACGGGAGCAAAAATGACACATGGCGTCATGAAAATAAAATAATAAACTGCCGATTGAAAATATTGATCATATCCCAAACACGACAGTCTTTCACATTAAAAAGTTTTAATTTAAATGACAAATTTGTCGAAGACAATATATTATTGTTTTACCGTTCATTATTGAGCTTTTCACATGATTTACTGAGGAATTTATACACACAATTTGATAATTTGAAGCTGATGAAGTTTGTTTTCAATAGAATAGGATCAAATTTCTTAGTATACATTCAAAGACTATGAATAGCTAATTGAGTTATTTCCCTTTAATTCCGATATAATTAATTATATTTGACAGATAGGCGTATTTCGTCTACTACTTGCAGACTTCCTCAGTTCCAAGTATTCAAATAGTACAATGAGCGGTGCTTGAGTACTTGGCACTGAGGAAGTGGACGAAATACGCGTATCTGACAAAAAATAAACAATTATAACGGAATTAAAAGAAAACAACTCAACCCACTCAAAAGTTCCTCATCGTTTCATTAATCATGTTACGCATCATACGAAAGATTGATTAAGACTCTTTGGCATCTTTTTGGGGCACCCACATACTGAGACAAAGCGTCTACTATTTCTTTGACCGAAGCAGAAAGAAACAATGACTAATCCAATAAATTGTTCACCTTCCCTTGGAATTGTTTAGTGCGATACAATTTTACATTAATCAGAACGGTACATTGTAGAGCGTGAAAACACTTAAATAAATCCCGCTCTCTACTGCATAATCATACGGCATGATAGCGTATACATCGCTCCATTTTATGTTTAAAAAATTATGAATACGTTAGATTTCTTAAAAGTATTAAAAATTGTTTAGCCGGCAATGTGAATGGCTGTTCTGACATCCTTCAAGCGAAACTTTTCAATCCGACGTAACTGCTTGTAAACAATGGCTTCGCGTATCGATTTTTAGTAACTCGTAACACACCCATGCAAACTAACACCACGATCTTTTAGGGGAAATTTTTATAGAACTGTTGGTGGTGTTAGTTGGGCGTTTGCGTGAGAAGTAACGACAAATAGACGTTCGAAACCAGTGTTAGCAAAAGCAGTTGCGTCTATTTGAAATTTTGCACTTGAAATACTGTATGAGTAGGAAGTTCTGATTTGGTACTATGCAATTGAAAAAACATTTGGATTGGACAACACCGAATGGAAAAACAAAATCCACCAATAGGAACAGCTCTGTCAGCATGAAGTATTAAGGGTGTGAAATAAACATGTATAATACTTCCATACAACTTACAATAGAAAACATCTATGAGTAGTTATGGTGTGGTATTAACGACAAAATTATAACCTTTTAAGAACATTCGAATCAGACAGTACTAAATCATAAATGAACAATTTGTCCAAACAAGGAAAACAAAAAAAAATCGAATCCTATTCTCACAATTGCCCCGTCAAGATGGGTAAAAGATGGCCATGTTCTGTGGCCACCAAACAATTTTATTTCCCTTTCAACGGATGCGAATAGTGCTCAAAATGTGGTTACGTGGAAAAATCAGAACTGTAAAGTTGTCGGTCGAGCCGGAAGCTATCGTAGAGCAGAAGACGTGGTATCCAGACTCGAAACAATAACGGATTCCAAAGATGCTGTTCAGCTACAACTAGGAACTCGTGGACGGCCTTAAAAAAGAAAGCGAAATTTGAAGGAAAGACGTACAGTTTAAAATCTCCTCAAAAACAATTAATCGTGGTAAGTTGAGTAAACAAAAAACTTCAATCGCCTATTTCTTGCGAATAAAGGCCCTAGCAAACAAACTATACCAACAGGTAGATGCAAGTCAACAAGGAATGAAATCAAACATTTATACTACATTTATAGAACATGATCTGTCCAGTAATTTCAGAAAATTAGATGCAGAAATACTGTTTTTAAAAAAACATCGTTATAGCTTTTAAAATACCAAAGAAGTTTTTTGTTACTTCTATATAACTTTTATACAACAATACTTTTTATTTTTTTTTTAAACATGTTTTCTGTGTTACTTGGGTAAAGATCCAGAAACAAAAACCGATAACGCTGAATATAATGAGCTGTGATGATTTATATTACTATATAGACCCCGGCGTAGTGGTTAACATCCATACCTCTCACGCCAAAGTCACGAGTTCAAAATCTCACCCCCGGACAAGTCACGAATGACCCAAGAGTGTTAAAGTGACTATAATAAAAAAAAAAAAAAAATATATATACTAACCTAAACACAACGTGGGGTGACCCAAATCCAAACGATCACTAACCAAAATAATAGACTTATCTTTTTTTCAGCAGGTGTAATTTCGAATAGTTCTGTTTCTCTCTTTTCAGCAAAACAACAACAAAAAAACCTCTATAGCTCTTCTCCATTCTTTTAATCTCCTACTATCCCCTATAAATGTATCGAAAACTAGTGGGACTGTCTGTGCAAACAGAAACAGGCCTGCTAGTGGAAGAAGGTCGTTATGCTATACGGTCTAGCATAGGCCTACGGCCAGGTTTCAGTAGGTGCTTATGCCTTTGTTGTCGTTTGGAACCAGTTTTGCGAGGTAGGCGACGATTGTGCGTATTTCTCGCGTAACTTTTGAAAAGGGCCTAGCCTGAACAATACGTAAAGAGTAAATTGAAACATTGAACGTCGCGTGAAAGTGGAACTTAATGAAGGCCTAAGTACTTTTTCGTAGTTTTTAGTTTTTGGATTTAAAAGATAGTCGGTTACAGTGGCCTGCTTACTGAGCAGAAAAACGCGGTCCCAGGTCCTTACATATCAAGGAGATTTATGGTAAAATCACTTGTGTATCGTGTATTTTGCGGAACTCGTTGTTGTCGTTGGTTCCGGGTTTGAATGGATACAAAAATTTGAGCAACGGTATTATGTGATATGAGGGGCTCGGTGGCCTTAGAGCAACCGTTTTTGCTTACTGAGCAGAACATCATGAGTCTAATCTCAGGCCCATCCATATTCAAGATTCGTCAATCGTTTTATTTGTTAATATGACTACATGGTAATAACAGAATCTCGGTGATTAAAAAGGTGCTCGTCTGCCTAGTGGCAAACGTTTTTGCTGTGGGTTTAGTCCCAAGCTCCTTCGCGTTATATGATCGTTAGGACATCAATTCAGCTTATCGTTTACCAAAACGAACCCTGCTGCAAACCCAACCCTCTTATCCAATATCCCAGTGATTCCTCGTGGAAGTGCAGAGGTGTTCTCGGCTTCCATCAAAGCGAGTTTCATGTCAACACAATCCTTCCCATTCCTTTCTTGACCTGTGTTCGGGCGTTCACACACACACACACACACACACACACACACACACACACACACACACACACACACACACACACACACACACAGACACACACACACACACACACACACACACACACACACACACACACACACACACACACACACACACACACACACACACACACACACACACACACACACACACACACACACACACACACACACACACACACACACACACACACACACACACACACACACACACACACACACACACACACACACACACACACACACACACACACACACACACACACACACACACACACACACACACACACACACACACACACACACACACACACACACACACACACACACACACACACACACACACACACACACACACACACACACACACACACACACACACACACACACACACACACACACACACACACACACACACACACACACACACACACACACACACACACACACACACACACACACACACACACACACACACACACACACACACACACACACACACACACACACACACACACACACACACACACACACACACACACACACACACACACACACACACACACACACACACACACGAGCACCACTCTGCACAAAAACCAAAGTTCAAAACATCAGAGCTGAGAAAGCCGGGTGTGGAACAAAACAGACCCCACATAATCTGTTGTTGTTTTTTTTTTTTTTCATTTTGGGTGAACCCTGCTTAACGTCGAACAACATCTACTTTGATAATGCCTCAAAATGATATGCTCAGTTCTTTTGCTCCTGAGCTGATTTTTTGAAATAGAGTCATCTGGGTGTAGCGTGCACGCCCCTATAGTTGCTTTTGGAATCTCCACCTAACGCTTCAAGCGTATCGCAACTCTAGGAGCGTTTACAATAAAAGTGTACCCAAATAGAAAATTGTTTTTTTTTTATTGTTTTTGGATAAAAGCCGTACGATATCTGTATTTACACACGTAGTAAAAATCATGTTAAAAGTTCTATGGGTGTATATCAAACCACCAGGGATGACTAATTGTTTATAATTATTCCTATTTGAAAGTTCCACTTGTTCTATTTTTAAACCTGATGACCATCGTCGTCTCGCTGGATAATCCGTTATTTCCGTACTCCAGGGTTATGTCATGTCAGAAAATAAAAGCGCTTTGTTTGTACCTGTTTACTTGTTTCGCTACGAGAATTGCTTTTGTTCACACAACTTACACTACTTGCAATGAAAAAACCCTTCAACTACACAAATGATTCACACTGTTTCAATGACATCAAATTTTGATTCAATTTGTGTTGCCACTTTCACTCCCGAAACGCTTTGCTCTATTTGTCCTCGCTGACCTGACTGCGATGATAGGATATCCACACCAAGAACACTTTAATCGTAATCCAACAGTTGATTCTGGATCTATCTGGTGGCTATCAGATATCGAATTTTTCCGAACCGAAAGCAACCAGCTGTCTTCTGACATTGGCTTTTAAAGACATGTTTCGCGGAATGGTTTGCTCATACCACTCATAGAACAGACGATTTACTTAAATGTCCATGCTGAAAATGCTACTCAGTGTCCGCAACGAAGGAACGAGAATTTCGATAAATTGTTCCTACCCATACGGCTTCTGGATGATGAGATTTGTGCTGTCGAAAATGCGAAATGGCTTCGCTGAATCTGATATTGTCTGATGTCGTTATAAAGGAGCATTCGCCGAACATGCTCGGCTAGGTTCGATCAAACCACATGATGGCACTGGAGATCAGGCAGAGCTAGCACGAGGAACAAAACAAACATCGAATCCTTTCCCAGTAGTATCAACACATTTGCCAATTGATGTTGGGCACCAGATACCGCAGGCAGCCCGGCGAGTGAAAAAAAATCCAATAAGCTACCGTAAACATAGCAGACAGTTTTTCCTGCCATCCAGAATCGTGAACAAAAGTAGGCTGTGCTTTCTTCAAACCACTTTCTCGGGCCGGCGAGGACGAAAGGAGAGGCAAAACATTGATTGGAAAAGCGTGTGTAGAATGTTTAGTATGCTTTCTTGGGATTCATCCCTTTATGGAGTTAGTCTCTTGTTTTGCTTTTTAAAGTTTCAAAGCCGTTTGATTTGATGATAAAGAAAAGAGTAACAGATAATGATATCAAAAGTTTGTCCTTCCGTGTAACAGAAGATATTTTTTGCCCGGAAAAATACAGCAAACCATAGAAAGGGGGTTTGAAATTTAGTTGGCCTTGCTTTTCTTAAGTTAGTTATAATGTGGTAGGAGTTTTTCTTCTGCCTGGAAAATACGTCCTCGCTGGAATTTTGCGTCAGCCCACAACTTACTGTTCTATCTTAGAAATTGAAAGCTTGGATTTTTGGGCCTTATGCCGTTTTTGTTTGGTGAACCAGGTTCGAAACTGGGTTACTTTCTTCAAACTATCACTCTCGCCGTGAACTGGGTGAACTGAAATGTTGTGTACATGTGTATGTGTGACTTGAAATAGAAAAGTCTAAAAGGCAATGACAGCTAGCTGCCAAGGGATTCCTCAACATCAGTTTTCAGTTTAAATGTGCACTGGGCACTCCCTTGCTCGCTGCTGATTGAGTCCGCTGCCATTATTTTCCAAAATTTATTTGAACGCACGCAAATGGATACCATCAATTACAAGCTAGTTTATGACCATGAAGAAGGCATAATCCAACAGGAGGATTACATATGCTTGAAGAATATGAACAGTAAGAAGCAGAATCGGTATCGGTAATTGCATATTTCATCTTTGCTGAAAATTGTATACAGTTCAACAAAACCGCATTATCTCGTACCACAATTAAAAATTGACATTACTTGCAGTGATTCGACATATTCATAGAACCGTTTTCTGGCCACCCAGTATCAGAATCGGTCTGACGATTGCATATTTCATCTATGCTCAATATTCTATGCAATTTACAAAAAATCTCTTATATCTAGGCTGACTTTTAAGAATTGACCATACATGGGGTTTTCCGGGAATCTTCAGACCAAGGTTGCAAAGACTCATTTCAGCTAAAACAATGTTTTTCTAAATTATGAAATAATTAGATGCCATGATCAAATTTTGAATTGGCAGGATACAAGAAGAGGTTGCAAAGAATGTGTTTGACATATTAAACCTGTTTATTTCACTTCATGAGAGTCACAATCAGCGATTTTTCACAAACTCACTCACTCACTCACTCACTCACTCACTCAGCGATCAGCAAATCGCTGATTGTGACTCATAGAAAGCAAAATTTACAGGTTTTATGTTTCCAATGCATACTTTGTAACCTCTTCTTGTAAGTTACAAGTAAAACATGCCATCATACCATCTTTTGGTTTTATTATTCCGAAAAACATTATTTTAGCTGAAATGAGTCTTTGCAACCTTGCTTCAGACCATAATCCTCTGACTAGTTTTCCCGGTCCGGCTGGCCAACTACAAGTCCAATCAATTCCCTATCTGTTTTACTGAAAAGCCAATACCTTTCAAATTAGGGCTCAATTTCAAAATTTGATGGAAGCATTGCTGAGAACCAGCCATGCCAACATGAATCGATACGCATTATGCTCAGGAGTCACAGTTTTTTTTTTCGATCCGATTGACCAAATGCAGGTCCAATCAGATAACTTTATATTTCATTTCAAAGTAGATTCCTATATATCTATCGAATGGTAGCTAAATTACAAAAATAGATCATTACAATGGCATGAACCAATCATGCTAACATGAATCGATACGCTGTTTTCAGTCCTCGGCTTCTGGCTGTTAACGGATGTTCCGGTCTGGCTGTTAACGGATGTTCCGGATTTTCCAGAGGACCAGCGTGAGGCCATGGATGGTCCAAAAAATGTTTACACATCGTGTATAATTATTCAAGTAAAATAAAACGACATTTGAAAAAAAAAAATCTCGAGGATTTAGATTGATTTTCATGATTGGACAGCCGTAAATGTTCTGGATCCTCTGGAGATTACTTCTCCATATGGATCATTATTATTATTATTATTTAGCTTTATTAAGGAGGCTTTCAGCCTTGGGCTGGTTCGCCTCCAATCCATATGGATCAAATGACATATGGCGCAGCATCATATTTTCGCAGAACAGCCGGTTCCCATTCTCCCGGACCCCCTCTGGATTGTAGTTGATTCCGTGCGGCCATGATGACCAAATGGAATTCTGACCGTTTAAATGGCAAAATGAGGTTTGTGCAGTTAGATGTCTCGCACTCCTCTTGGTGCAGTTAGATTTAAAATCGCACTCAAAAATATTGGATCCTAAAAGACCCAGAAGCCGGGCGCGTGACTTTTTTTTAATCTGAGACACTGTATGCGCTCCAAAACTTTTGAAACTTTACCAGAAGGTTGGAAAAGTCATCAAATTTCAAGATCATCGAGCTTGTGGCTTCAGAGATACAGTCATTTGAATAGCGCATTTGGGCCGAAAAAGGCCCGAATACCATCGCACGGTAGAAATTTATATAGAAGTTCATAACAATGCAATATTTTCTGTCGGACGGATTTTTTGTTGTTTACCTTTTTGACTTTTTCCCATACTATAAGTTTTGAATGTAGGTATGCATGAAACTGATGAACCTCGAAAAAAATTCGGGTTCGAACCTAGTCGTTTTTCAGGTTGCTTGGTGGTGAACCTAGGTTGGTAACTGGCGTTGAAACTATCAGTTTGACAGCTCTTAGGTTACAACCCAGGTGAGGGTTCGCTTCAAACTAAAATGGCATTAGATAGCCTGTCAATGAGGTGCCTTGCTAGGCAACCTAGGATCGATACAGCTTGTTAATCAAAAGCTGCGTGTGAAGAGTAAACACACTATTGAGATTTTCACGTCCGGTTGTATTTGTGCGATATGTGAGAGTGTGTTAGTGAATATCCGAGGAAAATACATAACAAATCGATGTCAAACTTATTTTGACAGGTCTACTTTCATACATTTTTTAGGTTAGCCAGAGGAAAATAATAAGCAACTTTACACGGCGTTGCTTCCGCCAGTGTGCATGCGTTAAACGTCACTAATCTCTATGGTACATATTAGCGATGAAGTGGTGTATTGCCTTTTAGTGTACAATTGTTGTTGTCAGTCAGTTAAGTGAACTTTTATGTAACGAAGCCGGATTACCTGTGGTCAATTGCCATGAGTGAGAGTACCACAAATGACGACCAGGCTGGGAGCCCGGTTCCCATCAAAGTACTGGATGATGGTGGTAGGTAGGACGTTGAAAAATTTGAGGTGATCAGATGAGAGATTTTTAAATCTTCTCGAGTCTGTATGATTGAGCACACAAATTGTAGTAGGGTTCTTGATCTAATTTCCGTCTAACTAACCACAAACCACGTTTTACCTCTCTTTTTTGAACGGGTTTGAACAAAAAATGGAATATTTCTGTCAAAGATGACTTCTAAATTTATTCACCTAAAATCTCTAAGAGGTCTTCTTAAAACTCCCTTTAGTTTTCTCTGTAATACCTTGGTGCTATCCCTGACATTCATTATAAAATCTAAATTCATCTCGAAATTCCTTTGATCCAAAAAAATAGTCTGGTCATTTAAATTATTTACATTTCATTTTGTTAACGGCACCGTTCTATAACTTTACAATTTCATGTAGAACGCTATGCAAACAAGTGGTACTTTATCATGATGACTATTTATTATTATATTTAAGGGTCCTGTGCACCACCAGCGGTGCAAAGGGCCAACGTAAAAGACTTCCATCCTGGGCGGTTGCTCGCTTTTGCCTTGACCTGGGCCCAGGTCAGATTCCTATCGACTTGCTTAATTTCCTTATTGAGGCACCGCCGCCATGAGCCCCTGGGTATGCCTCTGCTGCGATGTCCTGCCGGATTCCAATCCAGTGCTTGCTTGCAGAATTCGTTTCCGCCCCGTCGAAGTGTGTGGCCGACCCACCTCCACTTTCGCTCTCGAATTTCTGTTGCTATCGGCTTCTGATGACATCGACGATGGAGCTCGGCATTCGAGATCCAGTTGTGAGGCCACCAGGCACGAATTATATACCGCAGGCATCGGTTGATGAAGACCTGTAGCTTTTGAGTGTTCTCCGCTGTCGCTCTTGGTCCCGCCGTCCGACGCTATTTGGCTGCCAAGATATTGGAAACTTTCGTTCGTATCATGATGACTGGGTTGGATTTTTTTTTATACCAGTATACTCTTTTGGCTTGAACATTTTTCAAAAAAAAAAAAGGAAAAATTGGACAAGTATTTATTTCAGCAGATTCGTAGAAATCTTTCCTAAAGGCTGCATAAAAAAATGGTACGCACAAAAAGAGCTGTAATTCGTGATTCAATAAGTTTAAAAAGTCCATTAATGGTTGCTTTACAGTACATTTATTAAAACTTCAAAGTAACGGCATTAGTTGGTTAAGTTCTCCAGTTCGAACGAAATCTAGCACCTTCCTCTTGATGGACCCCATCAGCGCCCGAGCAATGGAAACGGACACGGAATCAGCGCATTTCTTCCATTTTGCCCGTATTTGCTGGATGTCCTTGACTCCCCGCCGCTTCGTCGAAGTCGCTGCTTTGAAATTGTCGAGGATGTGACGAAAGGTTCCGTTTTCAGGCCACAACTGCAAATCGCTTGCCAAATCATAGCCTTCTTCACGAACTTGTCGGCAAAAACGATAAGAGCCTTGCACGCTTTTTGGCCACAGAATTCTGCTTTATGTGCTGGTTCGGATGTTTACTGGCTTTGTACGACTTGTATCCTTCCTTGACAAGGATGTTCCGCACCGTTTGAAAGTTGGCGTTGTACTTTTTGGCCACATCTCGGACCGAAAGCCCGGGGTTGGCTTTAATGCAGTTCAGCATCTTGCTTCGCAGCTGACGATCCACGGTTCCAGTTTCAGGGTCCTCAGATTCCTTTCTACACTCAGAGTTTCCTTGTAGGTTTTGAGCACTCGACAAACTGTTGTTTTTGGCATCTTCAGCAATTTAACCAGACCTCTATTGATTTTCCAGGTGCTTGCGCACATTTTTTTTCCTTCGAGTTCCATTTGACGTTATTTTTGAACGCGTTCGACTACTTTGATCAAACTTACACCAGTGTAAACAAACCACTGTAAAAAAATTTCGATTCCCAACACTAGAAGCGTGCAATTTACGTTTAGTCCGCTTTTATCGATTGGTGTATTTGGATTTCAATTTCATCTATAGATAACAAACCCAACACCTTTTGTGACGGTTGCAATTTTAGATTTTAGATTCACCCCCTGTACCGTCCCGTAAGACGTAGTCTACGTCAAAAACGACCTGCACGTTGAAATCCTTTTCCACCTGTTTGGCATAGGGGGTTTCATTATCCGGTGAGGCTTTTCTCGGGCCTAGGATCAGCAGTTCGAACAAAATCAACAGTGGCATCTTCTATGATACCACATATCACACACCGCCGCCTGGTTGCTCTTCTTCGTCGGATTCGATCGGTTTGAGTCTGGGAAGTGGATGTGTGTTGCCGTCACCTCCATGATCCGCTTGGTGTTGCTTCATTTACTGACTGTGAGTATGGCAGAGTGCTTCGATCTGAAAACTGCGAAAAACTGCACTTTTTGCTTGATAATTTGTGTGGATGCAGAAGTGATCAGTTGGACATAGAAGGAATAAATATGATGGATTGAAATTTTGTGCAAGTTGGAAATTTTATGAGAGATTTGGGTAAAAAGGGATAATCATGAAGTGTCGTTCCCCCTGGCAAATTATTATACAGCCATTCCATAGCAAAACGCAGAATATAAGACCCGTATTTTTTTTTTTTTTGTTATTGGGGTGACCATTTTCATGTTAGGGTGGTCAAAAAAATACTTTTTTTTTTAATGGCTTTAAAAGATCATAAATTTTGAACCACTAAGCCGATTTCAAAGATCAAAACATTAAATGACAGGTAATTTAAACTTGTTGATATTTAAATATTTGGATTGTGTATTGAAAAACATTGATTGTATTTGTTTTGTTTTTAATGATTTTCATGGTTTGTAGACAGAGGGCGGAATATATATATATTTTTTTTATTTTTCCTTGAAAATTCAGGCTTTTTTGCACAAGATATCAAAAACTCAGCAATGTGTTTTTTTTTTTAGTTTTTGAGTTATATTTTTTTGAAGTTATTAAGTTTTGGGTTTTTGCTCTGCCCTCCTTTGTTTTAAGACTACCATTCGTCTCCATTGATTTATGGCGACTGGAACATGGTTACGAGGCATGATAGTCTTGTCACATAGGATGTTTTATCCTAATGGTGGTAAATCATTAGTTCAGTGGCTTGGAAAATAGATGTTTCCAAGGTTTTATCACATTTAATGTGAACGATTAAAACAAGACATTATTTAGAGAGCTTTGTATGTCGTTCATCTTTTAATTGAAGCGGCGCCGATGGTGTGTGTGAATTTTACCCCAAAAGGCCGGCACCACCGGGATTTTCTGAGGAATAAGGGAAGTAAAGCCGATGGTCCCCGGTCCATGAGTTGATGGGTCGATAGGTAGGGTCCAGGTGTGGAAGTTTCCTTACCGGAGTAGCTTCAGTAGCATTGGTACTCAGTACGGAAAACAAGATCGACGGAAAACAAATCAATGGACAACAAATCAAAGATTTGTTAGTTGAATACAGTCAACTTTCACTCGTTGGGCTAAACCTGTAGTTCACTTAGTGAAAGGCTTTCGTTAGTTGGGCTGAGCTGTCAAGTTGAAAATTGGTTGAGGGATACAACGATTGTTTATTACCATTACAATCCTTTAGCAACTATTCAAATTGTTCACTGTCTAATTGTGTACTGTCAAAAATGACGTTTGACTTCGATTTAGGTGGGCTACATCCCTACTAACGGGAGCCCAACTAAAAAGTAGCCCACCTAAACATAGTATCGATACACCTTGTTAATATGTAATATGATACGGTAACGAAGCCGGATTACCTGTGGCCCATCTCCAAGACTGACTAATAAATGCATTGATTGGCATAGAAAGCTGGAAGTGCTTCAAGAACACTAAGTTGGGAGCCGGAAAAAGCTCGTTTAAAAGTGTGATATGAAAAGCTGTTTGTGGTGATGAGAACTTCTATTTTCATAAATTACGTATGTAATATACTAAATCGCAGAAGTGACTCAAATACCATTATATGCCAAAAAGTACAATCAAGGCTTTAATTTTAAATTTCCTGTTGGTCTCAGAGTGAAATTATAATGAACCACGTCTTCCTCAGCAGGACAACCCTGCTCCAAGCACAAGGTTTTCCTAATAACACAATAAATTAACAATTCAGCCAATAATAAGATGCTCCGAGACGTGATGAAATCTGCTCCTATAAAGCAGTCTCACAGTACAAAGAGTAAACTCATCAGCCTAATGTGTCGCATAGAATTCAATCGTCGATGTTTGCCTCATTCCCTATCAGCACAATATCTCTACCGGAGCTCATGAAGACAAAGTTTCAGATTGCAAGAATTTCAGCTTTTCCTCATGCCTCACAAAACGGATGCGAGATTAAACGAAACGCGTAGCAAAAAAAAAACGAGTAAATTTCCAGTGACATTGCAGTAAAATTGCTCCACCGTGAGAGCACAACGAGATTAAATTCACAACCCTCGAAGAGCACTGCACCAGCACCAGCAGTTAGTTTCACTTTTTTACGGCTCCCTGATGTTCGTCCATCGACATCGTTTCAAACTGTTTCTCCACCGTCCATTCCTGGTGGACGGAGGAAAAGAACTACCATCACCCGTCCGAGGATGAAACTTTGAAAATAATTTCTGAAATTTTCATCGCCATTCCTTGGGGGAAAACTCGCTCTCCGAATGAGTTGCAATTAAAAATTAGTCTCTACGACAGACTGAGTCGTCGCCGTAGCTGGAGCAAAAGTTGCATGATGGGTTTACGCGATTGGCACTAAAAGATGGAGACGCCGACGCTACCGAGTGCTGAGCTCAACTAGGAAGAGCTTTGTAATTGAATAATTGTGCTTTGGTGCAATTGAAGCAACCAGGAGTAATGCTGGAAATCTTTAGTTCTCCGTGGCACACGTGCTGATTACCGCTTTTTAATTGAGACGGGGAATAGATTTACTCGCTCGGTTGGAGATAATTTTTGAGCGATGATGACAGAGAATAAGGAAGATTTTATATTTCTGAAAATTCACTCAATTGGAAGATCCTTATGAAAAGGTAATACCTCCACCACATACACTTTGTAATGGAAACCGTTCCATCTGTTAGGGTCCCTTCCCGGTGTCTATTTCTAGCAGAACAAAGATCGTTAACAATTGTCTCCAGCTAGATAAGCGCTTGACTCAACATTGTACTCAATTAGGGTGCTGCACTGCATCGTGAGCAGAACAGTAATGGAGTAGTTTCACACACTCGACGTGACACAGTGAAGTCTCTGGGAAATTTCGCGGGTATTGACAGCATCGGTGACAAGGGGAAAAGCGAGCAGGTCTCAATACGGATTGATTTTGCTTGAGTTAGCACAAGTCGGGAAATCAGAGCCAATGGTGAACGGTACGTTTTCTGTGACACGGCATCGGCTGCAGCGAGCATCATTCAGCATGACTTCGAGCAATGTGCACTGTGGAAAATCTTTTTTTTTTTTGCTTGGATATTTGATGAGATTTTTGAAATAATTTCGGTTACAAATTTTGAGAACCACCGTGTCAATTTCCGCAGTAATTCAAATTTGTACGTTAGAGTTTGGCTTAAGCACCGCCTTTGAAGAGGACCACTCGTCAAGTTTAATTTTACCGGTAGAAACCCAACCTCAGGGCAGACTAAGGGTACGGCCAGGGTAGACGCGACACGCGACACGAGACGCAAGGAATAATAATAAATAATAAGATAATAATTTGAATTGGTCGCGTCGCGAATCGCGTCTACCCTGGCCGTACCCTAATGGCAGGCCTGTAACGGTGGGTACTTCGCAGAATGATTTTTTGGGCGCAGACATTTTGATTTAGGATAGGTGTTCCAGTAATAGTGGTGTACCTATAGTTGCGGTATGGAGGTTGTGCCGGAATAGTGAGGAGGATCCGGATAAGATTATTTTTCATCGGTAGCTCACCTTAATTAAAGCATATTTGCATATTTCAAACTTAAAATAATTAATTTTCCTTAAGATTTTCACTTCTTTGCACCTATAGTTGCGGCAGTGTTCCTATAATAGTGGAACCCATAAGAAACCAACGCATTCCACTAATATAGGAACCAAAGTTAGCAACTACCACAACTACTGGAAAAGTGTTCCAATTAATGGAGTTCGAACTTTCTAAAATTTTATGCAATTTTTTTACAATGTAATATTTTTCTAACAAAATAGAGGTTGAAAGTTATAGATTGACGTATAACAATTGTGTGTATATCGTATATTAATTTTTTAATTGATAAATTGGCTTAGTACCTCCACTACTGGCTCACCCACCCTACAAATTCCCTTAGAGTTTCAGAGAATTTACCTCAAAACAAGTTATTCCCGGAATGATCGAAATTATCGGTACTCCCTTGAAATTTTCCTTAAAATCCCTTTGGAATTTCACTCAAAATTCAATTTTTTTGGCATTCTTTTCGGAATTATCTTGGAACTATTCGCAGGATTCACTAGAAATTATACGCAGAATTTTCTTGGAATACTCCCCAGAAATCCTTTGGAGCTGTCCTCAGAATTCAATATCCTTGAGGTTCTTCTCGGATTTTTTTAGAATTCTCCTAAGAGCTCGTTGAATTTCTTCTCAGAAGTCCACTGGAATTATATTTAGAACTCTTAACGATTTTTTATCAAAACACCTTGGAACTGAATGAGCTAGAAATTATCCTCGATATTCGCTTGAACTTTTGCTTAAAATCTCTTTGGAATTTCACTCAAAATTTGACTTTCTCGGTATTCTTTTTGAAATTGCAATATGCACTAGAAATTATCCGCAGAATTTTCTTTGAATTCTCCCCAGAAATATTTTGGAACTGTCATAAGAATTGAATATCCTTGAAGTTCTTCTCGGAATATTTTAAAACTTTTTTTCTCAAAACACCTGTTAGGGAAAGTTAGATCAATAATTGTGTGCATCACTGTAGAGTAAGGAATCTGATAATGAGTGACCACGAACGCCCGACCGTCCTTCTGTATGTAGCCGAGAGCAATAAGCTATCAGTGATACGCTCTTACAGCATCACCAATAGGTAGTTCGTTTAGTTACCCATCGACCGCCGACGGTACCGATCGACCGTGTGATCACGTCGTGCATAAAAAGAATTACAGTCCATTTCGTCAAGATATAAGTGCGTTTTAAAATATAGTTCTTCTTGATCGTATCACCGGGTTTATTAAGTGTTTAGTCCGAACAAGTGACTCGCGGGTGCGCACGGATTGTGCAAACGGGGAAATACCCAACATTTTGGTCCTTCGAGCCGGATTAGCCAGACCCGTGAGAAACGCGTTCGGTGATAGTGCGTGTCGCTTGGATTCGATACCGGTCATCGAACTACCAGACAACAGACCAGTAGCGTCTAGTTGGTCTACGCTTTGTCCTGCTGGCGTGGTGACGCCAATCGAAAAGTGAAGTGATTGACCGGGCGGTGACCCTGGTCGAAGAGAAAGGGTGTACCCAAGGCCCAGGGTGGACATCTGGAGATCATCGAAATCAGATAAGTACAGTGTGTGTGCGAGATTGTGTGGTTGAGGTGGTCTGGCTTGGCTTGTATTTGCGCCAGCCAGTGAAAGCTCTACTGAAGGTGGAAGCATTCAAAGCTCCTGATGAGCATAAAATTGTATGCAAGATTATACTTGAGCCAGTAGAACTGTGGAGAACGTGTTTGGGCTTCTCCGGTTTGATAATTTATTGCCTTTGAAGGCACAATTTATGATTGCTGGAAAGTGATTAATTCACTTTGATAATTTTGGCCTGTCGTCAGTCAATTCGTTCGGTCGCTTGAGGTCTCGGGAGTGAGTTGTGCTTCAGTGAAAAGGTGAATTGAATCCAGTAATTATGCCAGTGTCTGATCTGAGAGCGCTTGTTAAGCAGGAACGTCATGCTTGGATTACGTTGGAGAACATTGAAGAGTTCTTATCAACGTACGAAGAAGAACGTGATAGAGGTGTAGTGCAGTTTCGTATGAAGAAATTAGATGAAGTGTACGATAAATATTGTGAAGTGCGGGTGAAAATCGAAGTTCTCACTGATGACTTGGGTGTTGATGAAGGCGCTGAGGATGCGACTGGCGAAGGATCTACAGATCATGTGTCCATGGCTGAGGCACGTCAGAGGGAAAACGAGGAGATTTTCAAGGAATTTGAAAACAAGTACTTCCGATTGAAGCAGCAACTAAATTCGAAGTCGGTCGGAAACTCTGGAGTTGTAGCTGAACGGCAACCAGGAGTCGAGGTTTGCCAGCCGTCGAGGATGAAGTATCCAGAACTGAGGCTTCCTACGTTCTCTGGTAAGCTGTCTGAATGGATTAACTTTCGAGACAACTTCAAGTCGTTGATACACGACAACAACCAACTGAATATGATAGATAAGTTCAACTATTTACGTACGTCGTTGAAGGACGACGCTCTGCTACAAATCAACCAGATTCAAGTCACTGCTGCGAACTACAATCTTGCTTGGGCTACTCTGGAATCTAAGTACGAGAATCATAAGCTCATCGCACAGGAACATATGAGGACAATTTTCTCGATTCCACCAATGAAATCCGAGAGCTTCCAGGGGCTGAACCATGTCCTAACAACATTCAGAATCAACCTTCAACAGTTGGAGAAGTTAGGAGAGAATACTAACGATTGGAGCACTCTGCTAGCCTTCATGCTTTCCCAGAAGCTGGATGACGATACGATTCGTCACTGGGAAACGCATCATAGTTCAAAGGACATTCCGTCGTACAAGTCCATGGTGGAGTTCCTGGAGAAACACTGTGCTATCCTGCAGTCTACGTCTGCACGAAGAAGCAGTGATTTCAAACGACCGTTCAAGAACCCAGTGATTCACGCTGCAGTGTCATCCAATGGAAATTGTCAAGTCTGCAACGGTGGTACACATTCCATTGAACAGTGTAGGCGCTTTGGGAAGATGAAGGTCATCGATAGGAAGGCGATTGTTCGGAAGCTTGGATTGTGCTTGAACTGTTTACGATCAGGGCACTTCGTTATGGATTGTTCGAGATCTACGTGTAGCAAATGCGGACAGAATCATCATTATCTGCTTCATCCGTACGTGAGTCCAGTGAATCAGGAGCATACTTCTAGTCAGCCCTCCTCCCAAGTTTTACCAAAGAGACCTCAAGCCGCGAATCTACCACAACAGCAATCCAATCAGGCCCAAAACCGGAACACTTCGCTCCCCAACCCACAGTCTACACAAACACCAAGTACTTCTTCGCAGAATGCACGCCCACCTCCCACCAATACTCCAACAATACACCACACTGCAACACCATCCAAAACACACCATCATTCAAACATTGCGCTACTTTCTACCGCTATCGTGAAGCTCGGTGATCGTCACGGAAACACCATTCTTGCACGCGCTTTGTTAGATAACGGATCTCAGATCTGCTTAATGTCTGAAACGTTGTCTCAGAGGCTGAACTTCCAACGGCTTCGGGAAAATCTGCCTGTAAAAGGAGTGGGTGGTTGTTCATCTGTTAGTAAGCAAGCAGTGTTAGCAACGGTCTCATCGTGTACCTCATCGTATGTATCGTGTGAGCTGAAGTTCTACGTGTTATCAAAAATTACGTCAAACCTGCCACAGCAAAGCATCGATGTTTCGTCCTGGAATCTCCCAGAGGGAATAACTCTTGCGGATCCAGCCTTCAATGAATCCGGAGACATCGATGTGATTTTGGGAGCAGTAATTTTCTACGATCTTCTGTTGAATGCCCAGCGGAAGCTCTCTAATTCGGGAATAATACTGCGAAATACGCAGCTGGGATGGATTGTTGCCGGGGGAATTCCTGAAACATCAATCGTGAGCTACAGCACGGTAGCTTCGTCGTCGGTGACTACGGAAGAACTTTACGAGGAGCTAGCCAAATTCTGGGAATTAGAATCATGCCACACGAAGAGCTGTCTATCCATCGAGGAGTCTGCATGTGAAGCCATCTTTGAAGAGACGACTACTAGAGATCCTGATGGGAAGTTCCGCGTAACGCTGCCGAAAAGGAAGCACATGCTGGAAAAACTGGGAGAATCGAAGGCGATAGCGAAGAAACGTTACCTTTCCATGGAGAAACGGCTGAATGCCAACCAGGAAATGAAGGTGTTGTACACGGCTTTCATGCACGAATACCTGTCCATGGGTCATATGACGGAGGTAGTAAATGACGATGAGGAATCTGGTCCGGAATATTACGTACCGCATCATGCAGTGCTGAAACCAGACAGCACTACTACGAAATTAAGAGTAGTTTTCGATGCATCCTGTTCCACGGATTCGGGTGTGTCTTTGAATGACGTCTTAATGGTGGGACCTGTCGTTCAAGATGAACTACGAAGCATCCTTTTGCGGTTCCGATTGTTCAAATATGCTGTTGTAGGAGACGCAGAAAAGATGTACAGGATGGTATGGCAGCACGAACTGGATCAGCTGCTGCATAAGATATTCTGGAGAGATTCGGTTGAGGAGCCATTGCGGACATACAAGCTCACAACTGTAACGTACGGTACATCATCTCCACCTTATCTTGCCACTCGTTGCCTGAATAAGTGTGCTGAAGAGGGAGCAGAGCGCTATCCCGTAGCTTCAGTGGTGGTCAAAAAGAGCTTTTATGTTGACGACATGCTAGCCGGCTCGCATACCATTGAAGAAGGCGAACGGCTCTGTAAGGAGGTCCTGGAGCTTCTGAAAGGGTCAGGTTTCAACCTTAGGAAGTGGAACTCCAACAATCCGAAGATTTTGGCGGCAATACCCTCGCATCTGCGAGACGATCGAGAATTCCGGAATTTAGATGAGAAGGCAACTGTGAAGACGTTAGGTCTCACGTGGGCGCCGGCTACGGACACACTGTGGATCAAGGTTCCGGATTGGAGGCCAGGTGGGCCAATCACGCATCGTGTTGTTCTCTCCGAGATAGCACGTCTTTTCGACCCCTACGGACTAGTTGGTCCAGTAGTAGTCCAAGGAAAACTCTTTCTCCAAGAGATTTGGAAGGCGAAGTACTCCTGGGATGAACCACTAAGCAATGAGCTTCAGTCCCGATGGTTGGAGTTCAGAACCAATCTTTGCGAGTTGGATGCTGTATCTGTTCCTCGATGGATCAGGTTCGGAAGAGATGTAATCTCATGTGAATTCCACGGATTCAGCGATGCAAGCGATAAAGCATACGGTGCTGTGGTATACTTGCGGTGTGTGAACCGGGACGGAGAAGTCACGGTCAACCTACTGATGGCCAAATCAAAGGTTGCGCCGTTGGAGGACCTCAACAGAAGAAAAAAGAAGCAATCCACACCTCGGCTGGAGTTATCTGCTGCATTACTGTTAGCCCATCTGTATGAATCGATCTTCACCAGCATGATGATAGCAGCCAAATCCTACTTCTGGACAGATTCTACGATTGTAAAATGTTGGATTTCATCACATCCGTCAAGATGGCAGGTCTTTGTGGCCAATCGTGTATCAGAGATACAACATGTGACAAAGGGTGGAATCTGGAATCATGTTCCGGGAATCGAAAATCCTGCTGACATTATCTCGAGAGGAGCCACTCCAGCTCAGATAGCGAGCAACACTCTGTGGTGGAATGGTCCAGAATGGCTGAAGAAGGAAACACAGTACTGGCCAGTTAACGCGCAGGTTCCAGATCAGCAGTTCGATTCGGTGATCCTGGAGGAGAAACCGCTAGTGGCAGCAGTCCTACAGATTCTGCCTCCAAGTGAGATCTTCACGTTACGTTCGACTCTATTAAACCTTGTTCGTCTGACCGCTTGGTTACGCCGGTTTTCTTTTAATTGTAAACCACGAAATAAGTTGCAGAAAAGATTCGGGGTTGTAACAGCCGCTGAACATGAAGAAGCTCTGCTAGTTCTAGTGCAGTTAGCGCAATCGGAATGTTTCCCGCTGGAATTATCGGATCTTGCAGCAAAGAGTGAGGTCAGGCCATCATCGAAGCTTCGTAATCTGAATCCTGTGATGATCGACGGGACAATCTGCGTCGGTGGCCGACTTGGAAATGCTTCAATTTCGCAAAGGCGAAAACACCCGATGATCTTGGATAGCCGACATCCATTGACAAGGTTAATTTTGATTGACTACCACCATCGATTGCTGCATGGAGGACCGCAGTTGATGATATCCTGCGTTCGTGAAAGGTTTTGGCCATTGAGCGTCAGAAACCTAGCGAGGAAGGTAACGCACGAATGCATGAACTGTTTCAGAGCGAAACCACGAGCTCACGAGCAGCTGATGGGAGATTTGCCGCTTGAAAGAGTATCGCCAGCGCCACCTTTCCAACGAGTGGGAATCGATTATTGTGGACCGTTTGAATTGCAGCCTGCAACTCGAAAGGGCACTCCTATAAAATGCTACGTCTGTCTGTTCGTTTGCATGGTCTGCAAGGCCGTCCACGTTGAAGTCGTAATGGACCTTACGGCCGAGGCATTTCTTGCCGCTCTAAGGAGATTTGTTGCCAGGCGCGGAAGGCCGGATCAAATATACTGCGATAATGCGACCAATTTCGTTGGAGCACGCCGACAGCTAAGCGAACTAGACCGCATGTTTCAGCAGCAACAGTTTCAACAACAATTGTCCGCTGAAGCTGCTCGAGATTCGATTACCTTTAAATTTATACCGGCCAAGTCACCCAATTTTGGTGGCTTGTGGGAAGCTGCGGTTAAATCGCTGAAAGGACACATGAGGAAGGTCATCGGCAAAAGGATGCTGAAGCAAGACGAAATGCTTACCGTTGTGACTCAGATAGAGGCGTGCCTTAATTCGAGACCTCTGACTCCCTTGAGCAACGATCCAAGTGACCTAGAAGTGCTGACTCCAGGACACTTTTTGATACAACGTCCACTCACTGCGGTACCCGAGCCAAGTCTTCTCGAGCTACCAGAGGGTAGGCTCTCCAGATGGCAGCAAGTGCAGCGCTACAGTCAGGTGATCTGGAAGCATTGGTCAACTGATTACTTGTCAAACCTCCAGAGTCGCAACAAATGGACAAGGCACAGGAATAACCTGGACGTCGGAGCTATGGTTCTATTGAAGGAGGACAACATTCCACCCCTCAAATGGAAGCTGGGACGCGTGACAGAGATCCACCCCGGTCCAGACGGAAACGTTAGAGTTGTCACCGTGAACACGAAGCATGGTTATTTTCGGCGAGCTATTTCCAAGATTTGTATTCTGCCTATCCGCGATAATCAATCCGATGAGTCGCAATAATGCATCACATTGAACTAAGTATTTCTGCCCCCGTTTGGGGCATCTTTAGGCATCCTGCGATATCTGCGATGTCGCTATTGCCTGGGGGCAACCCTACAGTTATGTATTCAATTATTTTGTATGTCCGGGAACATTCTGATGCGTTCTCCTTCGACAGTGTCCATCCATAACACGAGTCCTGCATGGAAACATCATGTTCCGGAATACACCATCGCTTCATCATTTGAATTTCATCTAAGCTAAGCATGCCCCCATTGGGGCAACCGTTGGCAATCCCGTGGCACTCTAGTCACATCTGCCGAGGGGGCCGACACCTAAGTTACGTTTCATCTATCATATATTGAATTTTGGATCCCAATCGCTGTTGTTCTTTGACAGATATGGATCAACTCGCTAGCGGCCATCGCTTCGATCACTGAAGATCAACTCAGCTAAGTATGGCCCCATTTGGGGCAAATTGGCGGTTCACGACACTCCATGTCGTATGTGCCAGGGGCCGCAGCATAAGTTATGTTCATTAGAGTTAAGTAGTATTTCGGAAGCCAATCGAATTCCCTTCCACCAGAATCATCTCCAAGGCTCAACCATTCGATGCTCGTTCCACGGATCAACATCCACCTCGGGGAAGCTCAGATAAGTATGGCCCCATTAGGGGCACATTGGCAGCTGACGGCGTTTCAGCCGTTATCGCCAGGGGCCGCCGTAAAAGTTATGTTTCCTAAAACCAATAAGTTGTTCGAAGCCCAATCGGTTTTCCTCTTCGACAGAAACCCCTCGACCTTTGATCATCTTCGCAGCTACTTCCGCCCCCATTGGGGCACACTTTGGCAAGAATGGAGAGTTTCGTCTGTTAACGCCAGGGGGCGACAGCTAAGTTATGTCCCTTCCCTTACGAATGTGTACCGGAATCAAGCCGTCTTATTCTTCGACAGGATACGAAGACCGATTCCACTTGCAGAAGCCATCATGTTCGTTTACCAAGGCGGAAGTATGTGAGCAGCAAAGTTAACGGAAGGTATCAGTCGGGATAAATTGATTGGGTCAGAAGTACCGCCAACGTTTGGTTCGGCTTGACGGACGGTCATGACCAGTTCCCGATCGCAGAGCACTAGAGGATGCATAAGTTTTGGAGAGCAACGTCAACGAGGATTGAAGACGTTGAAGAAGATCTGTTAACACATGTTGAACTATTATCATTTTAGTTAGGTATAGATATAGGTATTTGAATTGTTTTGAGTGAACTCAAGGCGGCCGGTATGTTAGGGAAAGTTAGATCAATAATTGTGTGCATCACTGTAGAGTAAGGAATCTGATAATGAGTGACCACGAACGCCCGACCGTCCTTCTGTATGTAGCCGAGAGCAATAAGCTATCAGTGATACGCTCTTACAGCATCACCAATAGGTAGTTCGTTTAGTTACCCATCGACCGCCGACGGTACCGATCGACCGTGTGATCACGTCGTGTATAAAAAGAATTACAGTCCATTTCGTCAAGATATAAGTGCGTTTTAAAATATAGTTCTTCTTGATCGTATCACCGGGTTTATTAAGTGTTTAGTCCGAACAAGTGACTCGCGGGTGCGCACGGATTGTGCAAACGGGGAAATACCCAACAACACCTTAGAACTGAAATTTAGTTTTAGAAGAATTTTCTCTGCAGAAATTCTTCCCAGAATAAGCTTGAAATTATGCTCGGAATTCCCTTGAAATTTCGAAATTATCTTGGAACTATCTGCTGGATTCACTAGAAATTATTCGCAGAATTTTTATGGAATCATCGCCAGAAATCTTTTCTTTTAGAACTGTCCTCAGAATTCAATACCCTTGAGGTTCTACTCGGAACTCAAGTTTAAGTTGCCCGCCCATTCACCATTTCTACCAGAAATGTTCAATAAAGCTTGTCCCTCCATTCACCAGAACTGTGCAATTTTTACATCAGGAATTATCAATTCAGCTTGCCTCTCCATGCAGCAGATTGTTGCAAATCTTACACCAGAAATTTTCAATACAAACTTGCCCCCATAAAATATTACACCAGAAATTTTAAATTGATCAGAACGATGCAAATTGTCCACCGTTAATGTTCGATAAAAATTGTTTCTCCAATCTTCTAATTAGTGTAGATTTCCTTTTTTCCATTTTCCACCAGACATTTTCAATATAGCTTGCTTCTCCTATCAATAGAATGTTCCAGGTTTCCCACCAAATAAAGTTTGCCACTATTTTCAGATTTTTCCAGTAAAGCAGCTTCTCTCCAATCATCAAAATGGTGCAAATTTTACACCAGAGATTAATATTAAAGTTTTTTTTTCTCTATTCAGCAGAAGGATGCACATTTAAGAACTAAAATTTTCCAAAAAGCTTGCCCGTTTGTTCACCAGAACGGTGCAGATTTTCCACCAAAAATTTTCAAAATAGCTTAATTTTAAATAAAGCTTGTGCCTTCATTTACCAGACCAGTGCAAGTTTTCCACCAGAAATTTTCAGAGCGATGCAAACTTGTCCCCAGAAATTTTCAATAAAGCATGCTTCTCCATTCACAGGAACGGTGCCCCAAAAATTTTCAGGGAAGTTTCTTTCTCCATGCACCTTTGTGGTGCAATTTTCAGGGTTTTCCTCTGCAAATTTTCCACCATGAATTTTCAATGAAGCTTGCATTCATCAGAACGGTGCAAATTATGCACCAGAAAAATTAATAAACCTTGCTTTTCGTTGCAAACTTTCCACCAGAAATTTTCAGTTAAATATGCACCGCAAAATTTTTAGCGTGATTCATTTTTTTTTTTCAATTTTCATTTTGATTAGTCCCTCCATGCATACCCTTGATGTCATTTTTACACCAGAGATATTCAATAAAAAGCTTTATCTTCAACTTACCACCACGAAGGAGATTTTTATTCAACCTTAAATTAACCCTCTTCTTTTAACCACCCTTTTCATGGAGCCACCTTGAAAAAAAAAATAACACCAGAAATTTTTGGTATGCACAACTGTGGTGCAATTTTTTGACCAAAACATTTCATTGAAGTTTGTCCCTTCATGCACCTTTGTGGTGCAATTTTCAGGCACCATCTCAAAGGAATTGATGCAGTAAAAGGTTTTCAGTGCCCTTATTTAATGAAATGAAGTAATTTTACCTTCAAATCAAGTTATCAAGAAATCAAGTTATTTTATATCATAATTTTGTGAATGTTGAAATAAAAATCTTATTTATAAAAGGGGGGCAATTGCCCCACCTTGCCTCACCCTGTGCACGCCAGTGATCGTGATCTCTTGCCGTTCTGACCAGTTTGCTTTTTGCTGAAGGAAGTGTTGCTGCTACCTAAAGCAACAATACATTTAAACAAAGCAATCTCTTGATCCCTCTTCTGATGGAATTTATTTGAGCAATCAATTGGATATGCTCACGGATGATGAGAATAATTCATCATCCAGACAAATTTTTTTTTAAACATTCCCGGCTTAATGCCAAGAAGGAAAAGGTCCCCCCTATTGTGGTAATCAATTCCGATTTCTATGCTCTTCACACGGAACTTTTGTGCTTCGTTAAATTCAAGATTTCACTTCAAATTGGCCGTCATGGTGAATGCCGTGTATTGGCTGAAACATTGGGTGGATTTAAATGGCTTCTCATGTATCTTACTGAAAACCAACATGTATTGTTTACTTACGAAACTAAAATTTAACGTCTGTTCAAGGTTGTCAGGTCTGCCCGACAGCGAATCCCTGGTACAGATCAAAAGGTTATTGACAACATTCCTTGGAGTGGAGCCTGTTCAAGTAATCGAAATTAAAATGAAATCCCGTATTGGCAATTCAAGCAACGGGATTTCTAATGATTTTTATGTAGTTCACTTCAAGTCTAGTGAACTAAACAACCTTTAGGCCTTAGCTTATGCTCCATGTCTGAGTGAAGTGAGAACACTTCAGGAAGACTGTAGGAAATTTCCAAAGCCTCACACAGTGTCGATAGTTCCAGGTATGGGTTCACGGAACCAAACATTGCTACATGCCAGCTAAATGGAATTGTGGTGATTCCTCTTACGCAAAGGAAGACTATCCTGTGAAGATAGGTCATAAGAAATTTAAATGTTCAAATTGTGGTGAAACCCACAAATCCAACTTTTGGGAATGTAATACTCACAAAGCGATCTTACAATCTCGTTCTTAGAGACGCTCCACGTTCCCAACCTTATACTAACTGTTAACAACGGTCAGCGAGGAACAAATTCTACATTTGTACCCTTTAGGTACCAATAAACTTCAAATTATTCGTCTATACCTGCCGCTAACAATGTTCAGCGAGTTAATGGAGCTACCTATGCTGCTATTGCAACTGGTAGAGATCGGAATCAAAGTTCTAGCCATTATAATTCAAATAAAATTTTTGATGATTTGCTTCTAAAATGATTTTTTTACAGAAATTATGAATCGAAATGATTACTGATATTCTAAAAATTAACTCCTTATTTCCTGAAATTCAAACTGGAGTTAAATTTTCGAGTAATATCGTCATGATTTTGATATTCAGTAATGGGTTTTAAATAATTAAATATTAAGAAATGGAATGCTCGATCTCTTAGAGATAATGAAGACGAGTTATTTAACTTTAACTAACTGGAGCCTGTGGTGGCGTTGCCATCATTGTTCATAGACGTATCAAACATCAAATTCTTTCTTCATTTGAAATCAAAGTTTTTGAAACTTTGAGAATTCCTGGCGATACAAAATTTGGAAAACTTACGTTTATAGGTGCCTATTTACCATTCCAATGCGTAGGCCAGCAAAAGAATTTTCTCAAGAGTGTCCTTCAGGAACTTACCCGTCATAGGTTTAAATTTGTCATTATTGATGATTTTAATGCAAAACACCGCTCATGGAATAATGCTCAAAGCTATTCCAATGGTAATATTCTGTTTGATGATGGATTTGGTCTTAACCAAGGACCAGACATGCCGCCATCTTTTCGTAGCTAGCATAAAAATGTGATCACATATCAATCTAAGCGGGCCCAGAGCGTGGGCCCGTGCTTATGCTCGCTATGGATACTTCAGTGCCAACATTTCAAAGGGGCGTAATTGAATTTGTAAACAATGACTTTTGTCTTCGATTTCTCGCGAATGAAAGCTCACTCATGAAAATGAAAGACACCAGCAGGTAGAGGAATGTTTCCTGTCCCAGCTAGCATTGGTAATTTGGAGGGGTGGGCATTTATTTGCGAGAAATCGACGGCTAAGGCCATTGTTTACAGAAGCAATTACGCCCCTTTGAAATGTTGGCACTGACTTGTTATTAGTAGAGATATGAGTGCCACCACCTTACAACTGATTCATGTCAACTTTGTAGCCAATTGCTAACCCATACTGACTTCGGTTCTGATAACCTTCCAGTAACTTTTGAAATATCCCAAGAAATAATTTCTAACCCCAACAGCTCTACTTACAATTACCATGGAGCTGATTGGGAGCAAAATCGAACATTTATGGAATATAGCTTTGATCCAAACATTCCTTTGCAAACCAAATATGATGTTAATTATGGTCTTGAATATCTGACTGCAAATATAGTTGAAGAAAGAGCTGCCTCAGTACCAAAATGCGAAGATAAATTCGATTCAATGACAATAGACGACGATCTTCAGCTCTTGATCCGTCTGAAAAATGTCCGTAGGCGGCAATATTAAAGGACACGCGATCCTGCAAAGAAAATTATATGGCGAGATTTGCAAAAACAAATTAAAAAAGCAATTCTCTACCCTGAGGAACAAAATTTTAAAAATTTGATTCGTTTTCCAAACCCTTTTGAAAGCTCACAAAATTTTGAAGAAATAAACTCAAAAGCCTATTCCTGCGCTCAAAGATGACCCCGGTTGATTTGACCCTAGGTCAAATTACCGATATAATCCAGGGGAAAATATATATAGATACTGTACTACAATATTTGTATCTTGTATTGTAATTCTTTAACTAAAAGAACGACATTTTTTACAGTGCAATTCGGGATCCCACAGCGCACCAGTGGATATTTGTGTACGTGAGAACCAAGTACCGTGTACCTAGTGAAATGTAAGTGAAATCTTCCCAAGTGGCACATTCTGATCCCGTATCGACATGCCATCAAGCTTCTCGCTCCAGCCAACACCGATCAGCCACCATCGACAACGACAATGTTTTCAACGTCATCGATCGAAGTCACATCACCGTCCAGTGCGCCTCTGCTCTCGATGCGTGATAACGATAAGAACTGAGAGCCACTTTCTCACACATGCGATTGCTTCGACACATAATCAACGTCGTCGACATCGTACACAGCTATTACACTGTAGCAGTCCTGCTAGCTTAGCTGCTGATGTGATTGTGTCAAATTATTCTATTACACTTTGTTTGCTGACGATGCTGGAGAGAAGGCATTTATCACTCGGAATCGGTTTTATGACCCCCGACGCCGGCCGGATTGCAGAAGGAATTATGAGACAATTTATTGATATTTATTATGCATGACGTCCGAACTCCCAGCCGACTCTACTGTTCCAGCACCATCGCATTGAAGCAGCAATGAAACATTTCAATTGTCAACACATCTCATTACGCAGATATGCAGGGTCCGAGTGTGTGTGTGTGTGTGTGTGCAGCATAATGCAATAGAAATGGTTGGGAGCCTGGGAGAAATGCATTTCCTCCGTTTCGGATGCTTAGGAGCAATTCCAATGAATGCATGTTGCCGCTACTATGCTACTACGCTTCTGTTGTTTAGTTGTGGCGCTTCCGAGATTAAGACCGAGTCTTTGAATTGAATTAAAGCCAGGAAGGCGCTGCATGTCCGCCGGTCACTATCGAGAGAGATGTCTATTTTTGTCGCACCAACTGCCTAGGGGCATGGTGAGATTAGTTTGATTGAAATGGTCAAAACACAGAACTGAAAAATTCAGGATGGCATGAACATTCTTAGTAGAAAAGTGCAACGAAAATAACTTTTCATAATTAAAACAATTTCGTCAAGTTTCAAATGTGTGGCAATCATTCCACTATGCATCTGCAGAAAGCGCATCTTTTTTCGACACCCGGCAATAGTCGTCACTCATAGAAATTCACTGACTGCTTTGCCAAAGAAAAGCGTGAATACCCAAAGAGCTGTGAATGAAATGAATTATGAATGTGCCTTCCGACTGTGGATGCTCCCGGAGAGAGATCTCCCACCCAGCCAAAGTGTGGGATTTAAAATATTGTATTATTCGAATAAACTTTCATAGTTTTTTTTTTTTTTTGTTCGCATGGAAATTGTGATTCAAAGTTTTCTTCCTCGTACATATTTTCGAAACGAAAGCAAACGCAAAATTCTAATCCGAAAAACGCAATTCCATCATCAGCAACATGGCGACAACGCACACAAACACGGTATGAAAATCCAACCGTAAAAACTTCACCGTAAGATGAAAAAGAAAAAAAGGAAGAAGATTTATGGATTAAATTATGTATGACTAAAATCTTTTAAAGCCTTTCCCACTCGCCTTCTGCTCCCTTTCGCCTGCTGGCAGAGAGTTAGTTTCGCATATCCTCGCAACACATGTGTAGGTAGGTAGGTAGGTAGGCGAAAGCGCGAGTGATGGTTGCTTTTTAGTACGATTGTGCACATTTGAGCGGAGTGCAGCCGTCAGTCTGTCGCGGAAAAAGTTGTGCTTCGTCTTTTGAATGTATGGGTAAAAAAGAGATTGGGAATGTCACAATGTGTGAGGATTTGCTTTAAAACATTGTGGGTGGATTGCTTTAGTTTGGGCTCCGGATAGGTGATTTGCGAAATAGAGGAATACACAAGGGATGGGCTGGTAGCGAGTCACTTTTTAGTTACTTGGTTACTTTTTTCAAGCCAGTCACTAAATAGTTTCCGTTTTTAAGGCCAAGTCACTAAACTCACTATTTTTAACTTTTTTAGAGTGAATTTATTTCAAGATTGATCATTCTTTGATTCGTGCCGTTTAATCGTCGTTCTCTATCTGTTTACTCATTTTTCTAAATATGCAAATTTTTAAGAAGTTCTAAGTACCTCAGAAAAACTAGATCTAGAGATATTTGGGGAATTTCAGATCTTTAAAGCAGTTCCCATAACTTTAGTCTAGACATTTGGAGCAGTTTGAAGATCTAAAATCGTAAATTTAGAAAAAAATGGATAGTTCCAAGTAGTGCTGAAAACAAAAATCGAGAACCCTTAAGATGTTTCGAGAATTTCAGGGAAGTACAGATACCTTCAGAGAATTTATGAAACTTCCAGAAATATTTCACGAAGTTCACAGAAGTCCAGATAATTTCAGGCAAATTTAAAGGTGTTAACGGGAATTCCATTTATTTCCGAGCAGAACCGAAATCATCAATATAATTGAGAGCTTTAGGGAAGCTTCGAGAACATCAAGACAGATCAGAGAATCAAAGGACAGTTCAAATAATTTCAAGGAAATTTTAGAAACCCTAAGAAGTTTCGAGAAACTCAGGAAATTTCCGGAAACTTCAGCAAAGCTCCAAGAGAATTTATGGAACGTGATCAATATTATATGAACATCCAGAAAATGTGTGAGTATTTTAAGGATGTTATATTATGGAGCTTTCAAGAACCTAAAAAAATGGGAAAATTTAGCTAAGTTGATAAGAGAACTTTTAGCAAGCTGTCAGGAATTCTAGAGAACTTCTAATAAATTTCGATAGATTAATGATATTCAGTGAAGTTCCGAGTACAGAATAATGCAATTAACTTTAGCAAATTTGCAGCAACTTACAAGGATTTCCGTGGAATTATGGGGTATTTCCGAGGGGGACGACTCTATCTACGATGCAGAAAAGATTGTGTTTTGCTGTGGCTAGTTGCACGCACGCTGAGTAGATAGAAGGAAGATTTATGTCGATTTTGAAGATTTCCTGCAAAAAGATGAAGCACGATGCAAGTAGATGCGAGAAATGAAAGATGATTTTTCGAAGATTGATTCGCTAGTATGAGATTTTTTGAGCATCTAGAATTGAGATTTTTTAGAAATAGTGAAATTTTTTAATCATAAATCATATTCCAAATCTCCTTTTCCCTCTCCCGATCCAAACAATTGTCATCCGCTAACCTCGAGAAGACCGCGAGTAATCGGTTCAAATCCTTTAATTTTAGATTTAAGACATTTATAATGTATAAAGAAAATGATAACTTGGCTCTGTAAAGTTTATTCGATTAAGCCTGTACAAATAAAGTAATTAACAAAAAAAAAAAAAGAATTGAGATTTAGATGTGTCGCCCCCTCGGGTATTTCAAGAATTCGATGATTAATCCGAAAACTTCAGAAGCGTCAGGGAATTATAATGGTTATAAGGTTAGGTTAGGTTAAGTTTTCTTTATTAACGAGGCTCTCAGCCAGGGCCTGATTCGCATCCAAATAATGGTTATAATACTTAAGTAAAATTAACGCACTTCAAGACAAATCAATTAAATTCAGTAAAGTTGCGGGTTCTTAAAAATTACTGATAAATTAATGGCAGTCTAGAGAACTACCTAAAAAGTTAATCGAGGTCTTCGCATAATTTCAGAAGTTCACTAAAACTGTAACATTTTTTGGACGGTTCAATTAAATTCAGCACAGTACAACAAGCTTCATGAGATCTGCTAAAATTTTAAAGAAAAGAACAGAGAACCTCAGAGCAGTTCTGTTAAGATTAGAGAAATCACATAAATTTTAAAGAAGTTTAGAGTACTTCAGTGAATTGTTAAACCTTTAGGTGAGATCTATAATCGTTAGAAAATTGAGAAAACTTTAGGAAGTCCTACAAAGTTTAGGGAAGTTTAAGAATTTAATGAGAAGTATTGTGAGCATAAGGCTAGTTTTTCAAACTACAAAAGATCTTCAAGGCGATTTCATTAACTTCAGGAAAAAAAAATCTAGGAACTTTCAAGTAGTTCTGAAGACCTCAGAATAGTTAATTTCATATGCAATGGAGATTTTCATTTAAATATTCCTCAACATTTCGATAAAGCTATCCTTCAAATTCATATAATGAGAGAGAGAAGGATTAGTATTTTCCATTTAATTCCACTACTTTATTTGCTAGTATTAGTACAAGACACTGAAGAAGTCTGCACATTGTAGACGAAATACGCGTATCTGTCAAGGATAAGCAAATAAAGTAGTGGAATTAAATGGAAAATACTAATCCTTCTCTCTCTCTCATTATACCGGTATTCCAATAAGACGCCCACATTCACCAGGATTCTTCAAATTCAATTTTCTTTTAGTTCTCCTCGAAATTACCTTGAAATTCACCACAATGAGAAACCCTTTGGAAAGATTCTCCGAACATTCATTGAATTAATTTCAGACATCCTCTCACCCTAGCAGACATGGGTTCAATCCCAGTCGGCGCCGCCGGGATGTTCTGAGGCATACCATCTGTGATCACGCCTTGTTTCCCTCGTGTTAACCAAGGATTTAAATGGAAAACGGATGCCTAACGGGTTCAAGGATCGTTCCTTGCAACAGTTAGAAACATATTGTAAGCATTCTCTGAGCCATGATCACTTCAAAACTAGTAAAACTTAGATCAACTCATCCGATTTACAGCGAATATCCTAGCGGGTCTTATTCAGGACAGCTTCAATTCGGGCCTCACACCTACCGAGTTTTATCGATACGGCAGTCAATACGGCCGAATCGGGTGATCTCCAGCGATGGTTCGTAAAATGCCTGGTAGATCTGATCGTATTGGACGATGGTACGGTTCGAAATGCAATCGGTGAAATCGTTGAGTTTACCTATGGTGCAGACGGGTTGGGTCTCGTGTCCATGGAAATCAAAAACAATTCGCTAGACTTCCAACGTCAGTTTATGCACGTTCGCAATACAGATCCCTGAAGAGACGAAAATTCTTTGAACGTAATAAATATTGTTCCACCTGTGGAGAAAATTTTGAGGAAGTCTGATCTCATCGTAAATTGCTCGTACATACCGACTACACTGGGTAATGCTATGGCTTTGGAAATTAGAAGCTGGCCAAACCAACCAACAAGGTTTCACCTGTGCCCGTTCGCCCGTTTCCTTTGATTATTAATCCGCTAGGAAACGCAAACAACATCAAGGATGGAACTTGATTCTATATACCGGAATGGAACTGTACTGGGGATGGCGGAACACTTATATTTTGCTGTTATCCGTCCGAATTATAGGATATCCTGTCGTCGGTATCCAATCTCGAAGCGTACAACGACAAATCAAAGCAGGGTCTTCAAGAGTTGAAATACATTCACAGTGTTGTTGTTATATAATAAACAAAAAACTACAAGTGACAGCCCTACGGGTTCTACGCAATGGTGACGTAGGACTAATAAAAAATGGTCTTATATAATAAATCTTATTTGTTTACTGCAGCAGGACTTGTGTTTTGTGTGAAGCAGGAATTTGAGCGGGATTCTCTATGTTTATACTCTTTAGTATGACGCGCTTGACATAGATGGCCTACACCGACTCACGAAGAGCTATTGATTCCGATCAATAGCGGTGTGGCTTCTTTCTCCTTCATAGGATGCCCGATGCTCGTTGCTTGCAGGCAGCCTTTCGTTGTGTACTGGAGAACAATGTTCAACGCCACGCGCCAAAATTACTGCTGCTGCTGATGATTTCGACGACCGGACACCACCTCACACGGTGATTGGAACTGAATCCGATCAGCGGTTAAGGCCGGCTTTGATAGCTAGCTGCTTGCAGGGAGCCTTTCGTTGTGTACTGGAGAATACTACCACTCACCACGTGGTAATTGAATAAACACCGTTTGGTGAGACCGGATGGAATTCAACTTTGAAATCTGTGTTAGAGAAATCGCTTTTCGCAGGCAATCGGTGATAATTTGAATTATCATAGCAACAGTTGCACATTCGTGCTATTTTCAATTGTGATATTTTGAAATATGATTATGTCTTAAATTTCACAGATGCGTTGAAATATTTCTGGTCGATTGATGATAAAATTATTGAAATTGGTTCAGGGGCTGTTGAGTTATTAACGTTCAAAATATTTCATTATTTTGTTACATGTTCCATTTTCGGTTTTCACAAAATCACAGACGTAGTCCTACTTCAAAATAAATTAAGGTTAACATAGGATTGGGCATCAGATCCAGATCTCAATCTTGCGCAGGATCTTCCGGAATGGATTTTTGAGTCAAAGCGTTGATTTCGTGATCTTCGTTTATATCTTCGTATAAAATATAAAACAACCGAAGGTATACCGACGGAGCAAGTTTACCAACTACTAGGCCGTTTCTTGTAGCTCTTGAATCACGAAGCGTCCTCACTGGTTAAGTTTGTGATCTCTGTGACCTAGGCGGAAACTTTTCGAGTTCTATGAAGACCTATATGCACTGGATTAAGCGCTCCCGTTGAAGGTAACTGTCCCATTTCCAAAGTATTTCAGATCTGGACCTGGGGAGGTGTTTGGTGATTTTCTTCGGCGACGCATAGACCATTGGTTTATATTGGTGTTACATTGCGTAAGGTACCACTCCGTGAACTTGATAGCTTGGTAAGCTGGATCAGTTGGTGGTTCAGGTATCAGACACATACTTCCGACTCGATCAGAAAAACTGGATCGAGGATGTTGCTCTTTGGGTGCTATGTGGAATTGAGCAACTACCTGTTTTTATTCTTGATTTGCTTTAGTTGAAGAGGTGGAAATTTCGTCAAAGGGACATCGTGCCAAAATCTTGTGAACTGGTTGAATTTGCAGGTACGGGTTTGATGACTTCCCGTTGAAAAAATTGAAGAAATTGAAAAATTCAAAAACAATCTCAAAAGTCATTATTACTTTCAGGGCTGCCAAACTCATATCCCATGACATAATAATTAGCACACTTCGATAAATTCGGCACAACTTAATCTCTCGGCACGCATTAAGATGTGTAGATTTAAATACCCATTGGGAATACATTTTACTGTCGATTAAATCGAAAATTTAAAATCAGTATTGGGAAATTACCGTAAAATCTCTAGGCAGATGTCGCCATTGGATGATGAGGATAATGCTGACAGGCTACATACATAGAAAATTCATAGAAATGAGCATTAAAATCTCGATTTTAACACAATTTTCATCAAACCTACAAAACATCCTTCCATCACAACCGTCGAATTGTGTAGGAAAACGTCATTCCAATCAGACTGATGTGCATCTTTGACTATTGCAGTTGGATTTCCATACGAAATCCACATTTCATTTCACGACACCGTCTATGCTACATCGCACGAAAGATGTAAACATATGTAAATTTCATAAATTGTACCAAATAAAGATGATTTGCTATTATGGTATCACTGTGCAAACTTTCTAGAATGATTCTAGAGTAGAGTAAGTATTGATTAAATTAAGTTCTGTTGTATTTTCCATCGACATTTGTGAGTATCCAAATGTTTGCCTAAAAAGGATTACAGTGCTTTCCCGATTTTGTCTACCCCCGATTTTGTCAGCCTGAAGATTTTGCTGAACTTTTTGGTTTTCAAGCATTAATTCTCAAGCATTTCGCTCCAAATGACACTTAATTGTTTTGTCGCAACAATAACAGAGGTAACTCAAATAAACCTCAATTGTTGCAACACTGCATAGCTGTATCGAGTCCCTCCCCATAAAGGTAACTAGGTGGCGGATAGAGCTAGGATGGCTGCAATACAAGTTATGGCCAGATACCCCATTCTAGAAAAAGTTTTTTTTTTTTTGATCCCCAAAATTAACGGAATATTCATATGCAGTTGCTAATGGACGATGGAGCAGTTCCACGAGACGCTGGTTGGACTAACCGAAGAGCTAATCGGACGAAGACTGGTAGTCATTGGAGGAGACTTCAATGCTTAGGTAGTGGAGTGGGGAAACAGATGTACCAACGCAAGAGGGCACATTCAGCTGGAAGCTCTGGCGATGCTGGAAATTAGGTTGTTCAATAAAGGCACCACCAGTACTTTTCACAGAGATGGCCGGGAATCCATTATCGACGTCACTTTATGCGGTCTGCAGTCCGTCGCTGGTGGAAAACATGAATTGGAGAGTGTGTGTAGGGTTTTCCCATTGTGACCATCAGGCAATCCGATATGGCATCGGCCAACGGAATCCTGTGGCAGTACAGAGGCCGAGAACTTGCGACCTGAAGTGGAAGACGAGTTAACAGAATCGTTAAGGAGAGCATGTGACACGACCATGCCGAGGAAACTGGCACTAAATAACAGGCGGCCTCCAGCTTACTGCTGCACAGAGGCAATTAGCACCCTCCGCACTAGTTGTCTCAGAGCCAGAATACATGTTCAGAGAGCAAGAACAGAAGCAGACAGAGAGGAACGTAGAGGAATATTCCGAGCACATAAACGAGAGATAAAGTAGAGCAAGTCAAACTGACAACTGGAGCTGGGTCGAGACGCTGCTCCCAACGACGCTCGAAGATCAGATGTCAAGCCCGCTGAAATGTGCTTAGATAACCTGAAAGTCATCGTGGAAGGACTTTTCTCGAAACACGATCCAAAAGACCTACATCATACGGAGACGGAGACGGAGAGGGAGATAACGACGAAGTCACCAACGAGCAACTCGTAGCAGTGCCTGCTGGATACACTCGAAAAACTCTTGAGCTGGGTTTAGACAGGGCAAGTCAATTGATCAAGTCAGTTGAATTCAACTGACTTGAACGCGAATTGAACGTGTAAACCATGCCATTCAACTGACTTGATCAACTCACTTGAATTGAAAAAAAATTGAACCAGGCTCAACTTTTCAACCCAATTGAACTGAATTGATCATTTGACTTGTCTAGTCTAAGCCCAGCTTTGGAGAGGATCATCCTAAACAGGCTGACGAAATGCACGGAGAGTGAGCAAGGATTGTCGAAGAGGCAGTTCGGATTTCGAAAAAGAAGAGCAAAAGTGGATGCAATTCGGACAGTTGCCGAGAAGGCGTCGAAACAGAATTGGAGAGGAGATCGATATTACGCCGTGATAACGATCGACGTCCAGAATGCGTTAACAGCTCCAGCTGAGAGGCCAACGCTACTTCCAGAACTGGGTTCTGATCTACGAGCCAAATATGGGACATAGATCGATTAGGATCACGGTAAGAATACCACAAGGCTCCATCCTTGGTCCAACGCTCTGGAACGTGATTTAAAATGGTGGTCTAACGCTGAAGCTACCCAAACGAGTTGAGATCGTTGGCTTTGCGGATCACGTCGTCTTACGGTAACAGACAAGACGCTGGAATAGATGGAAATGTTGGCAACCGAGGCGGTCGACAGTGTGTGGCATACACTATCACTAGTGTTGGAAAGACTTAAACTTGTGCTTAATCTCGGTTGAAACCTTTCAATTGGGTGCACTGCTGCTGAACTTGCACGAGTGTTGGTGACGGCGAGTTGAAGCCGTCGTCAACGGTTTTCACCTAAACTCATCCTCTTTTCGCTCCCGACCGCCTCACAGGTAAGACGTGCCAAAGCTTGCTGCAACAAGCGCGATACCGAACTGGGGGATTGCTGCCATTTGCATAATCACAGACGCTGCAGCGGTCAGAAATTACAAAACAGTACGTACCGGCTCAACAAACCGTACGCAAACTTTTCGAGTCATTGTACTCTTTGTTGTAAGAATAGTAAACATTTATCAGTAATTCCATTAATAGTGGATAAATAATGGTTAAACTTGATTTCAAAATCATTCTGATGGTTAAAATATTGAAAATGAAAATTTCCCGATTTTGTTAGCTTCCCGTTTTTGTCAGCCTAAAATTTCAGATGGGGCTGACAAAAAGGGAAAGTACTGTATTATGAACTGTTATTGTAGTGGTTAGAATCCATACCTCTCACGCCAAAGTCACGAGTTCATATTTCTCCTCCAGACAAGTCACGAATGACCCAAGCGCGTTAAAGCGACTATAATAAAAAAAAATTCTGGGGGTGCGACACATCTAAATCTCAATTTATTGCACACTATTTTTTGCGTTAGCTTACCAAAACGTGATTTCTCGTGGAAGCGCTGAGGACTTCTCTGTTTTCTTCACAGCGAGTATCACTCCAACACATTCCTTTCCATTCCCTATTTGACCTGCACTCGGACACGGCCTGCGGTGGTATTACTAAATATTAGCATGTCTTTTTTTCCTTTGGTTTGTTTTTTCCGTCGATCTTGTTTTCCGTGCTGAGCACCAATGCTACCGACGTGCCAGGAAGGCAGCTCCCACACCTGGACCCTACCTATCGACCCATCAACTCATGAACCGGGGACCAACGGCTTTACTTCCCATCCGAAGGAAGGCGTGATCAGAGATGTTATGCCTCAGAACATCCCGGCGGCGCCGACTGGAATTGAACCCAGGCCTGCTGGGGTGAGAGGTAATCACGCTTACCACTACACCACCGGCGCCGTTATATTAGCATGTCGCTTAATGCAAGTCCTGGTTGTTCTTGTTAATCAAGTTATCTAAACTTTTGAACGACTTAGAAAACATAAAACATTTTACGATCATGAGCAGTGTTCGGAAAATCATTGTCAAATCTCATTCATTGTACCATCCTGAGGAAATAAGCTCACGTGCGAATGTAAAATTGATTCCAGATTAAAATTCATAAAACCAGCCACTTCTAATAACAATGAACAACGCCAAAATGTACAGCAATTAATTGATGATCCACAAAACTTTTCTTCTTATCCCTCGCATTTCAAGCTTATTGCTAAGTGTTTTAGATGCACTTCAACAGTTATTAATTGAGAGCTCGATGCCTGTACCATTTTTGCACTGGCATAATTGTGTAGCAAGTACTCTATTTATGCCCAGGGAACTCGAGAACTTTTCCAACCCAAAAAATTCCTAGACCGAACCGGAAACCGAACCCAGCCACCTCCAGCATGGGCTTGCTTTGTAGCTGCGCCTTTACCGACTGAGCTAAGGAAGGCTCCGCAAATCTCAGCGGTCTTTGTTGCACCGTTGAATTAAAAAAAAATATACTCTCGTAGGCGAAAAAACTCATAGGCGAAAAAACTCAAACATGAGATTTAAGTTTTTGAGTTTATCGCAACACTGCACTCATGAGAATAGATCTTGAATGATGAATTCAGATTTTATGTGTAGCGTTTTTTTAAATGGAAGATCAGTGCCCAGGTTTGCTAGCTGTATTGTATTGTTATCTGTATTGAAATAGTTCGAAGCCGAATTGAAATGTTTCACCCAAAAAGGTTGATAAAGGCCACCCCCCGAGTATCTGGATAGAAATCCTTAGTTTCACGTACCCACTTACAAATTGTAGATGTCTCCACCGTACGTAAACAATGGGGTCAGCCATCGTTGGTGGCACAACTTTTTTCACATCAGAAAACATGTTTTTGTTTCACTTCATGTGGACGTCGAAAGCAGGCCAAGAATAAATTTTGAGTGAGACGTATTACTGATGTTGCATTATTTTCCTTATATCTTGGAATTTAATCGATTTGATGAAATCAATATTCATTATTTGGTCTGGTCTGGTTAATTCCTCGGGGGCATCTGGGACATGCCCGGAACTGACGAATGTGATCCGCGGCGCTCGAAATGGCCACAATTGAATTTGGTTATCATATTTTGAAGTAATTTGTTTTGTCACATTAGTATCATGGCTAACATTCCCCGAAACATGTTCCTGCCACATTTCCAGCACCTGTCGACCGATTCTGAATCTGTTCAATAATGCTCTATAGACGAGTCTATGGGATCATGATACTTTTCATTTGGTGGTTGTTGCTTGCAATTCGCATTAGCTATTACCGATAAATACGACTTAGCTCAAAAATCCATGTTTATCGGAAACAGTTGACCGATTCTAAATTTGATCACCAGCATTCAATGTGACCATAATACCTTTAGTTAATTGGTTTATTCGGTTATGTGGTTGCTAATAAACACCACTTAGTTCCCGAATTCCCTGATTTTCGGGTCTTGTTCAGTCCATATTCGGGTCCAGTTGTTCGAATGAAAATCTATTAATTAACACCCGCATTAACAATAACCATAAGAAGCGCCTAACCACCAATTCGGGTAATCATCCCATCTTTATGTGGTATGGTCGTACCATCTATGATATCTTTAGTGTATGGTACATAGGTACATAGTAACATAGGATGTTCTATAGAATCATGGTACCTTTCATTTGGTGGCTGTTGCGTTCAATTCGGTAGAGTGGTTGCCGAGAAATTCGTGTAAGAAAAATGTGTTACGCGCTCTCACACACACATACACAGACAGACATTTTCCAATCCCGTCATGTTGAGTCTATGAGAAAAAATATCAATGTTTTTACAAAAACATTTAAAAAAGAGTTGATCAAAAGTAAGACCAATTGTAAATTTACTCCTCCATTATTCGATTCGACAGAACCAGAGTATCAGAATTTTCGGGGTACATTGACATTCAATGACGTTTATATAAGGTCTGGGCCAAAGGGCTTATTGGTGTTAGTGAAATGTGCAAACGGTTAGTGGTGTTCGTATTATATTGCAATGTTTATCTTTTTACACGAAACAGCTATTGGCAGTGACGTATTTCTATCTGTTCTCAGTATGTTGGCAGTGACGTATATCTATCTGTTCGCAGATGTTCAGCAATGTTTACAACATTTTTGCTTCTAACACCAGCAAGCTACCTGTTGGCCCAGACCATATATAAATGTCATTGATTGACATTATACTGGAGTTGTCAAATAGCTCCCGGGGTGATAAAAGCTAACTAAAAGTAAATTGGTACGCCCCTCGCGCGCCGCTAGCACGCCTTTAGTGTTGGGAATCGAAAATCTTTGACTTGTTTACACTTCTATAGAGAACAACTGGTGCAAGTTTGATCAAAGTAGTCGATCGCGTTCAAAAATACATCAAATGGAACTCGAAAGAAGAAAAAGTATTCTTCACAAACCTGGAAAATGCTGGCTAAAGTGCTGAAGATGCCAAAAACAACAGTTTGTCGAGTGCTCAAAACCTACAAGGAAACCCTGAGTGTGGAAAGGAATCAGCGGATCTACGAAAAAACTGGAACCAGGGATCGTCAGCTGCGCAGCAAGGTGTTGAGGTGCGTTAAAGCCAACCTCGGTCTTTCGATCCGAGATGTGACCAGAAGGTACAACGCCAACTTTCAAACGGTGCGAAACATCCTTGCCAGGGAAGGATACAAGTCGTACAAAGCCAGTAAACATCCGAGCCGACACATGAAGCAGAATTCCGTGACCAAAAAGCGTGCAGGGATCTTGTACGACCGTGTTTTGACAAAACACAAGAACTACACTTTGATCGATGACGAAGCATACGTCAAACTCGACTTTAAGCAGCTTTCCGGTCAAAACTTTTACATCGCGACTGGACGTGAGGATGTTCCGAGAAGATTAAAGTTCGTGTTTGCCGACAAGTGGCCTGGAAACGGAATCATTCGTCACATCCTCGATGATGACATCTAAAGTTTACATCGAAGAATGCCTGAAAAAGCATATATTGCCGTTCATCCGCAAGCATAGGGGCAAAGTCTATGTTATTGTTGTCCCCAAGCTAATTGATTGATTTATCTTTATTTAGGAGGCTTTCAGCCTGAGGCTGGTTCGCCTCCAGTGTCCCCCTCCGAATTACCCGTAATCTCGACCAATCGAAAAAATACTGGGCAATTTCAAAGCAGCGACTTCGACAAAGCGGTGGGCAGTCAAGGACATCCAGAAAATGCAGGAAAATGGAGGAAATGCACTGATTCCGTGTCCGTTTCCACTGTGCGGGCGCTGATGGGCTCCATAAAGAGGAAGGTACGAGATTTCTTTCGAACTGGAGAACTGTAACCAACTACTGCCATAACTTTGAAGTTTTTTATGAAAGTACTGTAAAGCAACAATTAATGGATTTTTAAAACTTATTGAATCATGAATTACAGGTTTTTTTGCGCTTACCAATTTACTTCTAGTAAGCCTTTATTGTATCATTTAAAGAGCGAGGAGCCATGAACAGTCCGGAATTCAACAAGTGATGATTGAATACAATACACTTTTTATTTCCCAGCATGATGATAGCAACTCTTTTAACAATATATCTGTTAACTCAACTGAACCCTGCTGCAACAGATTCCTCTCAAAAAGCCAAAACCGATAACGACTACCGGTCAACCAAAGCTGGCCCGAGCAACTCTACCCTCTCCTGGCCCGTCGTCAAGCGAAAGAGATTTGTCTTTTTGGAAATTTGAGATGCTCTATACCGTCATTTGTCACTCGCTCTCATCACAATCCTGCTTCCATCCCTTCCTCAAAACGAGACCGATACGAGATGGAAATGGCGTCTGAGTAATGTAAACCATTGGAAAGGGGTTGGCTAACCACTTTTTATAACAACCTTTCCGGTTAAATTTACGTACCATTTTTTACGACACAGAAGAGACGGTGGAGATAGCTGGACGATGGATGGGATGTGGCAGAGCAAGGTACACTGGAGCAGGTGAATTTTTAATTTCACACCTTTGTGATTACATGCATTATAATCGTTGTGGGATTCCAGAGCGGACACAACAAAGGATTACACAGTTTTTGGTTGGTTTGCAACGTTTTTTTTTAATTTAAAGTGATCTCAAAGGTTTTCACTCACATGCATTGCTAAGCATTAAACAAACTTTCAAAAAAGCTACAATTAAAACTATACAATAGCCATGCATGTGACAGTCCAAGTAACATCATTTCTTCAAAATTTAAATCTTATCCGAATCTCCACCCCCCTGCAACCTTTGCAATTCATATTTCACAACAAAGCTTGTAAAACACTTTGTTAATTTTAAACTATTACCTACCCCTTCCCAATTCGCTGTTAAAATTAATAGTTGCAACACTTGGTAACCGCACAATTTTCATCAACTCACTTCAAGACCCCCAAAGGATCCGGTCAAGTCCAAAACCGTCATTGTCTAGGACATTCATTTTAAATTTCATTGCCTCTGCGTCGCCCTTCAAGCAACGGACGGACAAGAAAACCCCAACCATAAGAGCTTGCCCGGTCCCTCCGGAGGACACAAAAACATTCCTCCAAAAGTGCCAGAGCCACCGCCATCGCCGCACTATGTGTTTGTGCAGAATTCAAATATGAAACCCAAAACAAGAGAAGTTGGGCAAAAACTAGGGAACCGAGTTGATGCACAATCAAACCAAGGTTAGCAAATTCTCAAAAGCGACTATAGGGCCATGCAACAAGGGGACATTTCCCAACAACAAAAGAGCACTCGCTCCCTCTGGATGCGGGACGATGGTGGAAAATTATTTTAAAGTTACAGCCAACTGGCACAAATGAATTTCAATGCACAATGCATAAACCAAACCACCAACGCCGCTGCCACCAAGCTCGAGGCCAGAACGAGTGCGGTTGCGGTGGGACCTCCTCCGGGCTTCAGCCATTCCGAGTTCTTTTTTGAGTGTGGGTGGCAGCAGGGTAGTCCCATGTGGTGGCGAAAAAAAACGAACGAACCGGTTCATCCTGTCGTTTTGTTTTGTTGAATCGATGCATGAGAACGGCGATTAGGGAAACGGGAACATTTCGTGTTCCGGCACAACATTTGCGGTTTAAACAGAAGAAAAATTGATCATTTTATGTCTTTTAAATTAAAGCACTCCTTGCTGGAGCAAAACTAATGGGCTTCATTGTTACCGACTAGCTCAAAACCTGAACCTTGCCTGAAATGTCGATGGAAAACGGTATCTGCTTTCACCTAGTAAGCTAGATAAATTAACACCATTGCACCATCGCACAGGGGGGTATTTCTTTTAAGCTAGCTGGCCAAAAGTCGGTTTTCAAAATTAGCCAAAAATAATCTTTAATTTTTGTATTGCATTCCCAAAATACAGGAGAATAAGGCTCTATACTTTTTATTTATTATTCAGATCTCACAACGTTGTGGTAGTTATTCATTCAAAATTGGCTGCAATGCAAAAATCGTTCCAAATGATCGTTATAGTACTCTTGAATCTGTTCGCAACAAATGTGTATTGATCAACCAGGTACTGAAGTATTTATTCCACATTATAGGTATCAGTTGATTTGACAAAATTTAGGATTCGTTCAAATAGTTCGTCCATTTCAATGTTTTTCCAGTTATCATTCCATGGTAAGAAATTTAACACATTTTGCAATATTCTGTGATGCTAATTTAGGACCATTTGGTTCAGTCCTAAATTAGCATCACGGAATCACATTAAAAACTAACAGAATTGCTATTCGAACTTTTTTACCAACGAATATTTATGAATATATCTATGTGACCCCATTCATTAATTCCATTGTGGAAAAATGAAGTGACACATCTTTTGAATATTCTCTTCTGAAACTCTTCGTGAACTACGCGACGCAATGGCTGATGGAGACCTTTTTCTTGATTATGGTGACTAAAATCAACCACATATAGCATGGGATTGGCTGGATGTTGGAATCTTAAGCCTTGAACCTTCCATGATGTCCGCTGCCAGTGCTGCTCTAGTGGACGGTACGTACTTCCAGGATTTCCGACAATACATTTCTATTAGCAACCACCTGGGGCGTCTCCTGGATCTGGTTTTCTGTGATTCCGATAACAATATTGTAATTCTAAGCTGGCTATTGATTTGCATCATCCTCCGCTTCTTTTCTCCTTACCAACTCAATCAACAGCTCGACTACTCAAAAGTTGATTTTGCGATGCTCAACGAGTTCATGTTAAACTGGGATTGGAACAGTTTTTTGATAAAATCAATCACGAGATTGCAGTGGCCGAACTAGAGTGACTTGGTTTTCACGGTTCCCTTCTTGCTTGGCTTCGCTCATACCTCACCGGTCGACATATGTCAGTGAAGATTGGAGATAATTTTTTTCAACCGTTCGCTGTTTCTTCTGGTGTACCTCAAGGCAGTCATCTGGGACCGTTCATATTTTTATTGTATCTAAACGACGTTCACTTTTCGACTCGTTGCTTGAAACTGTCTTATGCTGACGATTTCAAACTATACTTTGTCATCAAAGATAGAAGTGATGCATTGTTTCTTCAGCAGCAGTGGAACGCTTTTACTGTTTGGTGAGACAAGAACAGGATGGTAATAAATGCTTCTCAATGTCCCATTATAACGTTTTCCAGGAAAAAATCACCTATCGGTTATGCTAACAGCCTGCAGGAGGAAATATTAAGTCTTGAATCTACCATTAAAAACTTGGGCGTCCTACTTGATTCACATCTCACCTTCATCATGTGGCTTATGTTTCCGCTAAGGCATCTTCTCAACATGGTTTCATTTTTTGTTTCGCCAAAGACTTTAGGGACATTTTCTGTTTAAAAAACACTCTATTGCTCGCTAGTCCACTCCACATTAGAATACTGTTCCGTAGTATGGGCTCCTTTTTAGAGCAACGGAGTGAATCGTATTTAGGCCATTCAGCGAAGATTTGTACTTTTTGCCCTTCGTTGGCTACCCTGGAGGGATCCTTTCAATCTCCCTAGTTATGTAAGTCGCTGTAATTTGATGTCCTTACAATTACTTAGAGTTCGCCGAGGCGTCTCTAAGGGTACCTTCATCGATGATCTCCTACGATCGGAGATTAATTGCTGTTCGCTTCTGTTCTTATTAATTTTTCAACATCCCGGCTTCTCGCACAAACTACGGCGCTAATGAGCCGTTAACTAGCATGTACAAGATTTTCAACAAATGTTAAAACTGCTTTGATTTTAATATCTCCCGTGTTAGGCTTAATAATCTGTTTTATAATGCACTTTTAAATTCCTGACGGTTTATGTTTTTTGTATTTAAATTATGTTAATTATGTTATCATTAATATATTTTTATATGTTTAGGGCTTAGTTCAAGCAAATATATCTGTAGGATTTCATGTTATCTGTTGGTACTGAAATGATGAGGTTTTGCGCCCACTAGTGTGGGCTTTTCCCTCCAAATAAAAAAAAAGTATTCTGGCAACAAATGACATTACCGATATGGCAGCACAATTTTGCATCATAATTCGCAACTGGCTCACCGATAACACTCCAATACGAAAACATCCTGTATCTCATGTTTGGAGTTCTTCTCTTATGTAGCTTTTGAAATGCGATAAAAAATTCTGCCAGCGTAAACCTCTGGAACGGATTGCAACTTTCACCACGCTTGCAATGCCTATCGTAAGCTTAATTTGACCCTATGCAAGTCGTATGTCTTACGTGTCCAGACCAAATTTACGTAGATATCCAAAGAGCTTTTGGAAGTTTGTGCACTCCAAGCGAAAATTGTCGAATATTCCATCATTTCGTATTTATTAGCGATTCGTAGTTTACTTATATGCCCAATTCTTGTGATCGATTTTTCCGCCACTTCAATTCGTTTTTTTTTTCGGATTCAGTCGTCAATACAGATGAAGTATAAAGAGCTGCTTAGCGGCGCCGGTGGTGTAGTGATAAGCGTGATTACCTCACACCCAAGCAGGCCTGGGTTCAATCCTAGTCGGAGTCGCCGGGATGTTCTGAGGCATAACATCTCTAATCACGTCTTCCTTCGGAAGGGAAGTAAAGACGTTGGTCCCCGGTTCATGAATTGCTGGATCGAAAGTAGGGTCCAGGTGTGGGAGCTATCTCCCTGGCGTCGGTAGCATTGGTGCTCAGCACGGAAAACAAGATCGACGGAAAAACAAACCAAAAGAAAAAAAAAAAAAAAAAGAGCTGCTTGCAATGTTCCTGAGGGTCTCATCGATCTGCGTACATTCGTGGATGGATATCTATGGATGTCATCAAGCTGATCCACTGGCTTGCATCTTTACCGCTTCGTTGGACCAAGGAGTTTTATCCAAACTATGGAGACATTCCTTTATGTTCCCTGTTTATAAGAAGGGCGACAAAAGTGACGAGGCTAACTACCGTTGTATAATAAGTCTTGAACGATGCTATCTTCTTTCATGTCAAAAGCTACATCTCAGCAATGCAACACGGATTTATGCCAGGACGTTCAGTTTTGATCAAATTTATTGAAGCTCACCTCAACTTGTATAAATCACATGGTAAATAGGGCTCAAGTAGATACCGTTTATACTGACCAGAAAGCGGCCTTCGATTGCATCGATCATGGTAATCTTCTTCGGGAAATGTCTCGTCTGGGAGTTTCAGACGGTTTGGTTGATTGGCTGCAATCATACCTTTCCAATAGAACTCTCCGTGTCAACCTCCGGTGTTCCCCAGGGTGGCAATTTAGGACCATTGCTGTTCACAATCTTCTTCAAAGATGTGACGCTCATCCTGCAGAGTGGTTGTGTGCTCAAATACGCCGATGATCTCAAACTATACATCGTTGTCAAGGACGCCGAAGATTGCCGTCAGCTCCAAGAAATGTTGGACCAATTTGTTGACTGGTGCCACTCAAACAAGCTCTCGCTCAGTATATCAAAATGTGTAGTCATGACATTTCAAGGACGCCAATCGTATTCGATTACTCAATTGAAATTTGTACTTGAAAGAGTAGAACAAGTTAGTGACCTAGGTGTAATGTTAATGGTAGTCACTAAGGCAAATCGTCTGCAGGGGTTCATGTTCCGTATTCTATTACGGGAAGGATATGTTTGTAGACAGCAAGCTTATTTATTTCAGGGACAGGGTAGACCTCATGTTGGTGAGTGGATACAGTGATCTTATCAAGATGTTACACTTGGTTTTCGTTTTGTCATCGTGTTCCCTGAAAATCAGTTTGCTGTCTAGTGTTAATCCGAGGTAGACTACCTCTTTCGACCATTCCACCACTGTGCCATTCAGGCAGATCTTATTATTCTCCGACGGAACAAGTCTGGGAAATTTAGAGTGTGGAAAGATGATGACCTGGGTCTTTGCCGCGTTGATACGGATCTTCCAGCTGTTGAAATATTCTCACAGGACGTCCAGGCCTCTCTGAAGTTTGGCAGTCAGAGCTCCGATGACCCTACCCTTGTAGACAATGTATCATCAGCAGTGATGGAAAAGTTCGCAAAAAATCACTATGACTCGCGAACTTTTCCCTTTTGCGTGAAATATCGCGAACTTTTCCAACACTGATCATCAGCGAGAGCTGGCATATCGGAGGTGAACAGGTTAAATAGAATGGGGCCAAGGATGATTCCTTGTGGAACCCGGGCACCGATATTGAAAGCATTCTATGTTTTGCCATTCAGAGAGACTGGGAACGTCCTGTCCGATAGATAGTTGTTTATTATCTTCACTAGGAAGATTGGAACACCAAGCCACGTTCAACAACGCCATGGCAGATGTTTTTGAAACAGACTTGTTCCGTCTGATAATGTTTGTTACTCGAGTCAGCTGGTGGACGGTCGAACGACCTTTCTGAAATCCAAACTGTGCCTCAAGTAACAAGTAGTTTTCTTCGGCAGATGTTAGGAGCCGGTGGTAGAGTGCTCTTTTGAATAGTTTTGATAATCCTGAGAGAAGGCTGATTGGTCGATAACTTGAAGGAGAGGACGGATCCTTCCCTGGTTTCCGAATGGGTATGACTTTAGCTGACTTCCAGCACGAGGGGAAGTAGCCAAGTCTGAGGCACAGATTAAAAATCAGTGTCAGATGATTGTAGAATCTGGAACTCAATTGAACCTGGTGTTTTCATGTTTTTAGATGATTTTATATAGGCCAACAGTCGTAATCTCGAATTCGTCGGGATAAACATTGGGAATCTGATAGAGGTTGGTTGCGTTTTCAGCAACCTCAGCCTCGTGAGGGTTGACGATGGTTTGACCGAGATTATGGGAGCTGACGAAGTGTTGACATATCGTGGCAGCCTTCTCTTCAGGCGTTATCACATCAACCACTGGGTCGCTGGTACTTATCTTTTGCGTTTCGGTGCGTTGGCGATCGATATCCGAGCAGGATTACCGTGGGTAGGGTGCAAGCAAGGTTAGAAGAGGAATAAGAATCGAACAAGGTAGAACATTTTCTGGTAATATTTAGCACTGAAAAGTGCTGTTTAAATTTGTTGTAGCTTTACGTAACAGTAACACTTCCTTCAGCAAAAGTCAAATAGATAGGCAAGAGAGCACGATGCGGACCTAATGATCGTTGTAGTTATCTTGCCAACGGCAGGGATGACTGAACCTGTGTGTAACAAATTTACATTGTTCTATCAGGTATTGAAGTATTTATTCCACATGATATCAGTTGATTTGGCTAAATTTAGGAGTCGTTCAAAAAGTTCGTCCATTTTAATGCTTTTTTTTTCACTTATTATTCCAATATAGGGGAAATGGATGTAATTTCAGCCTAAATGCCCCAAATTTGGGCCCATACATAATTTTAGTTATTGACTAAATTTTAAAACAACCAAAAATACCTATTAGTACCGTCCCAATGACACGTTCATCTAGATAAAATATTGAGTTAAAATAATTGAATCTTGCACAAAACTAACAAAAATGCTTTTAAGTACCTCAACCTTTGCATGACATTTTATAGATGTTTTTTGTTTTGCTTGTCATAAACATTTGGGTATACAATTTGATAAAAAAGGCAGACCTTGTATTTAAAGGAGAGGGGTTGCCTTCAAAATAGATTTCTTTTTTGAGAGTTGGTTGGAAATGCTGTCTAACATGAAGCTTTAGTGTGATAATATTTTTGCTAGAGAATGGTCTTTAGAAGAAGGTAGGTAGATATTTCCGTTAGAGTAACGAGAATGTAACAACTCAAGGCGGGAGTAAATTATGGTAAAATAAAAAAAATAAAATATGGTAGGATTTTTTTTAAATAGAAAAACAATAACATTAATGGTGAATGGCTCAAGTTTGTTGGGAAAAAAGTGATTTTATGTACGGTTAAGATAAATAACAACCCCCTTGTTCTATTGTAGATTATTGACCATAGATTCTATTGTGGAAACAAAAAATCATAGGGTTATTTTATCGTGGAGGACAGTAGGATTTATTTTAATCACAATAAATTCTATTGTATGGTTAAAATACATTCCATTATACCTCTATGGTTCTTTACGGGTCGTCCTTTGACGGCAACATAATAAGAAAATAGCTTTTCAATGTATCGATTTTCGAAAATAAAACTTCTTCGGAAAGAGACCCTCCCTCTCAAAACATGACCTAGCCCCTTTTTGACCTCAAATCATCATATCTATATAATAAAAGCACGTTTTTGACAAGTTTGGGTGGTTTAACATTTTTGACCAGCTAGATAGGAAAAAATACCCCACTGTGCATCGGAGCCTGCAGTATATGAAACCAATGAAACACTTTCAACAATGCGACCCGAATTTAGAGCGTTGCCAGGCTAGGCCAGGTAATGCCTCCCCATTGCACCAATTCTCGTAAGTGTTATTCGCTAAAGGATTTAGTTTTCTATACCACAGTGTAAGTCTAGGGCGGCTTTTACCGCATCCGATTTTGCACGTGCACGTGTTTTCCTAGCTATTCAGGCTGCCGCAGTAGGTTGGTGGTGGTACCTCGGAGCAAGGTCGTATTTTTCCCTTCAAGTGTTTTCCCAAAACGGTTTTCATCACTGACGGAATGGTGGAATTTATCCTCATAAAATGTACATTCCATTCGGTGCACCACGTTCACGACCGCTGAGATGAGGTAAATGCAGGCAAGGTCTGGAAATGGATAGGATTTCTGGCTTACAAATGTAACCAAGGAATGCAAGTCTATAGCGAATGGCTGGGGGAATGGAAGGTGTATGTTTGATTTAAAAATGCATATTATTTTTGACTTGTTTTCTTAATTTCGACTCAACTGGAACTTTGCAACTGTCCTTAACAAATGTATTTTTGCCAACAATCAAATGCAGCACGCAGCTAGTTTATTGGATATTCAAAGCCCAAAATAAACGTCTAACTTTTAAGGAAGGTAGCCAGTGGTGGCGGGGGGGGGGGACACCCCTAACCATCCCTCTCCAAAGGGGGAGTTTGGTAAAGAGTGGTGAAAAAACAGATTTGTACCTTCCTTAAAAGTTTTCCTAGCTCGCTATTCTAATATCTATATTCAATCTTCACACTGCCGTACTCTAACGGAACTATCAACTCTATGCTTTCATCTGCTCTATCTATCGTATAAAAATTACCACTACAGTCTGTTGTTTGAAATTAGCATCTTCAACTATGTAAATCGTTGACTTCACGACTTATAAAACTGTCATAGTAGATGGGTAAAATGTTCAAGATACATGAAAAATCAACAGAATGATTGTGTTGTGTTGAGCAAAGTTGAAGCTGAGATAGTTTCAACAAACTTACAGAAATATTGTATATATCTCTTAACGTTATCATTTCTCAAATTAATTTAAAACACCCATAGTCAATGCAGAAAAATTGTTCGAAGTGATAGATTTTTTTAAATGATCTAGTATGAAATCATCTCAGCTACAACTTTGCTCAAGAAAATGTGTCTCTAATCTAAAAAAAAAAAAGTAATTTTTTTTATACCAACCATTTGAGGATATCCCAAATTATAAAAATGGACAAATGAAGAAACTGTTTAAATTGAAAAAGAACATGAAAGGCAAAAATCATTTAAAACAGCGGTTATCAAACTTACCCTACCTATCGACCCATCAACTCATGAATCGGGGACCAACGGCTTTAGGCAATAACAAGTTAATTATGCGTTTGGTACGATCTTTTTTTTCTCTGTTCGGGACATAAAGAGTGTCCTACATAAAACTGCATTACGGAAAAAATAACTCTGAAAAAAATTGCCCATTTGGTATTTCCTCTTAAAAATTTGAGTAGAAGTAGTTTAGAGTGTATTGCTGTATTTTTAACGCTGTACGTTTGTCGAAAGTTGTCACCCGAAAAGCAACGTCGCGAATTGATTTTGCGCAAGCACCTGGAAAATCCTCAACTCTCTCATCGGGACATCGAAAAACAACTCGGAATCTTTGACTGGGTGAGTCGTGTGATAAAACGTTATTACGAAACCCTGAGCATCGAACGGAAGTGCGGTCATAATGGCTGTTCTATTAGAGATCAGGATCACAAGCGTCTCGATAAAGCGTTTAAGCAGAATCTCAATGCTTCGGTCAGGGATGTGGCCAAAAAGTGGATTTTTTCCAAGTCTTTCGTTCAGAGAGCCAAGGACCGGGAGGGACTGCATATGTACAAAGTGCAGAAGGCTCCAAATCGTGACGAAAAATACGGTGTGAAAGTCACGGGCCCGGAAACTGTACACTCAGATGCTGATGAAGCCGCATTGTTTCATCATGGATGATGAGACTTACGTCAAGGTGGGCTTCCGGCAGCTTCCGGGGCTACTGTTCTTCACCGCCCAGCACAAGTTTGATGTTCCGGAAGAAGTAAGGAAGCAGAAACTTTCAAAGTTTGCCAAGAAATACATGATTTGGCAAACGATCTGCTCATGTGGCAAACGGAGTGCGCCGTTCGTGACTACCGGGACTGTAAACGAGGAGATCTACCACAAGGAGTGTCTACACTCGTCACTACAGGGGTCACTTTCGTACCCAAGTACATGAACCTCCTCCCACAAACGCACTGGAACTAAGGCCCATCAAAAAATACTGGGCTATTATGAAGCAGACACTACGGAATCATCCCAAGGAGGTCAAATCTGAGGAAGACATGAAGAAAAGGTGGGTTTCCGTACAGAAGAAGCTACAGCCAGATGTTGTACAGAACCTAATGAGTGGAGTTAAGCGCAAGGTGCGAGCGTACAGTTATGGTATTGAAATTGAATGAAATAAATATGCCAAACGCTTACTAATTGGTTATATTTTATTGTCTGAAAGTTTGAAAAGGATCCGGCAACTAGGTAATTTTCTACCGCGTTTTTTACGTGGTGCAATTTGATGTGGGACACCCTTTAAATCCACTGTGAGCAGTTATTTGATCTATTGTGGTATAGTGTAGTGCATGTCGTATTACTCCATCACTATTGAGAAATGATGAAGTACTCGGTTTTGATACAGTAGTCATTCTTGCCTTCATCGCAAAGAATCGATTCGAATTAAAAGGTCCCGCTCTTTATATCCGGGAACACCCTTTAAAGGCGAGCTCTCGGGGTCAGTCAAAAACTGATCCCTTCGCAACAAAATGAAACATACGTAAAAGCGGACTCCAAAAAAATTCCGAGAAACTAGTATGTGACTGCGAAAGACAAGTTCGATGTTTCAGTGTCCCTCAGGAAACACCAAATGTCGAAGTTCCCCAAGAAATTTATGATTTGGCAGGCGATTTGTTCGTGCGAAAACGGTGAAAGCATAACAATTGAATTCTGAGAAGCAAAGGAGTTATGGCTATAATTTCAGAAGAATTTTTAGGAGAATTCGATGGAAGTTTTGAAATGAAATTTAACATGTATTCCTAAGGAAGTCTGAGGAGATTTGCAAGGAGCTTGGGCGAGTTTTAAAATAATTCCATGAAGTATGCTCCCACGACACGAATGTAACAGAAGTGATTAAGTGTCACTTACAATTAATATAATAATAATAATGAAGTATGCTTATTCTTAAGAGAATTAAATTCCATGATAATTCTGAAGCTTATTTTGAGAAAGTCTTAAGCTGATTTTAAAAGTATTTTAAGGAATAATTCCGTTGAAGTTTTATGGAAAAACTAAGAAAATGCTGTGGAAAATTCCAAAAGAATCATAAGAATATAGAGGAATTCTAAGTTAATTGCAGAGCAAATGCGAAGAGTTTTTTTTTGATAATTTCTAGCGTACACATTTCGAAATAACTAATTTTAAACGTGACGGAATCCATCTTTGACATGAAAGATGAGACGTAAACAAACATGTCATGTAATATTAAGTGCTCCGAGACTAAAAGTTCGTTACTCGACAAAAAGTACGTTTGATTGAGCTATATTTCGCGTCTGTTATGACTCAAATTTATGTTAAAATTGACGCTCGTATATGTCACTCTCAGAGCACCTAAATTAACATGAATTTTTCTAAGTGTGTATTCTGAAGATAAGTATGTGGGTATTATCATAGATAGTCTGAGTCCCACAATGGATTTCAGCAATTATTTTAAAGAAATTCTTGAGCAAATCCGAAAGAAATCCAGTTAAAGGTTCCAAGATAAATCTGACTTGCAAAAAAATAAGATTCAGAGACTTCAGATAAGATTCAAGCTAAATCATTTGAGATCATAAAATAATATCCTGTGCATGGATAATTAATTGAAATATTCAAAATGCTGAACTTTTTAACATAACTAATTTTAAAATAAAACAAATGTCAAAGACCACTTAGCACTTAAGGTTCATGAATTTTTAAATATTTAAAAAAAAACTGAATTTAAACCCTTTTTTTTTCAAAACTCTAGGGTGTTGGGATTTTTTGCGACCTGAGATCTAAATCAATTTTCGATATTTCGAAATTTGTACACATTTGAAATTTCAGTCATGAAGAATTTTTATTTTTCGTAGCAGATTTATCTTTCTTTGAAATATGATCACTTCGAGAGATTTTGCTCTTCTTATTTTGAAACCTGCTTACATTTACTGCAAAATCTACTTCATAGATCTTTAAAACAGTTCCAATAATTTCAGGGCAATTCCAGGAACATGACCTAGACAATAGCGAGAACTTCAGAGAAGTTTTATGAATATCAGGAAAGATTAGAGGTCTTTAGGGTAGTTCAAATGAATTCACAAAATTTGTAGGAACTTTAAAGAATTTATGAAGAATGAAAATTAAAGCCCAGAATTTGAGGGAAGTTTCAAATCAAACTGCGGAAACATACGGGGGGTTGCAAAAATATCTGGAACATTCTGAGAAGTTCAGAAAAGCTTCATGAACTTCAAGATAGTTCCATTAGCATCAATAAAACTGCAGGAACTGTGAAGAAGTTATAAGATCTTCATACAGAGAGTTTTAAGTCTAGAGAACTTCGGAGAAGTAGAGGCAAATCTATGAATCTTTAAAGAAGTTCCAAGTAGTTCAGAACACCTTGGTCTAGAGATCTTATGGGAATTTTAGAGATCTTAAGGGTGGTTCGAGTTGTTCACCCATAGTGCAGACTATACCGAAATACTACAGGCAAAAACCCTACAATAGCCAGCTGAAAACTTGCTAAACTATCAAACAATATCCCAACAAACAATTCTGAATCACAAACAAGCATATATTTTGAATAAATGCTCAATAACAGTGTACAATGCTGAATAAAGCGGGTTGTCAAATTATGTGCTGAAAAACCCTCATTGAGATCGTTTGATGCGCCTTTAGTCCGCTGTTTGCTCTGATTTGATAAATATACTTATTAAAAGCTATACAAACGATGACTGTCTTCCTGATTCAACACCAGAAGTTTGATCTAATAACATACTGAATAAGTGTAATTTGCACATACATTCACGCTTTAATTCGATTGTTTTCAATTGATTTAATAACATGCTTTATTATACGTCTCATAATTGTTTTCTAGCTCCATTATTAGGTTCCATTGCATTGCTTAACTATATTGCTGAATAAAGGTGAATACAGTCAGCATGATAGCTCTTATACCACTAAGCGGCCATGTTTTAATTGCATGCTTTGTAAATGCTTAACAAACGTATTCATTCATTATTCCACAACACTGTTTCAGGCTAACAACAAAACGAATTTGGTAACATAGTGGTAACCGTTTTCGCTTTCAAAGTAGAAGGTCGCTAGTTCAATCCCAACCTCAACCCTTTTTTATTTATTTAATCATAGATCGTATCCCTCACGACAAATAATTCATCGATCTATCGAAAAGAATAGCCCAGCATCCTTTCAATCGAAATAAGAGAGAATCATTCTCACATCTCCTTGAACTAGCTAGAGTTACGGCCTATTTAGCTGCCCATATCATGTATTCTAGGATAGCTCTGATGGCAAGGCAAGTGGCTGGTGATCAGAAGAAGGTCATGGTTCGAATCCCATGGAACGACATGTGTGTATAGCCGGTGCTGGTGGTGTAGTGGTAAGTGTGACTGCTTTCTCACCCCAATGGGTCTGGGTTCAATCCCAGCCGAGGTCGGTGGGATTTTTCTGAGGCATAAAAATCTCTGGTCACGTCTTCCTTCAGAAGGGAAGTAAAGCCGTTGGTCCCGGCCCATGTGTGTTGAATGGGTGCGATATCCTACGCAGGTGTGGAAGCTGCCTTCCTGCACATTCGATTGCCGTCAATGCATTGATTGCAATGGATGGCAATCGATGCCCGTAATTGGCACTAGATTGCGGAGAGAGACCGACGTTAAATAAAGGAAAGAAGACATGTGTGTATGTATGTATGTATGTAATACTTTTTCTAGTATCTGTGTCGTGGGTGCGTGCTTGGACAGAAATAATGACTCAACAATCACTAACAAGAACAAACCTGCTCTGTCCCATTCTTATTTTCGGATTAATTATTCCGTAGTTGAAAAATCGTTTAATAAACGTATAATAGTGTCTAAATAAACATTATTTCACATGAGAATTAAGCGTCTATATACACCTTTATACCATCGCTGTTCAAGGAAGTTATGATGTCTAATAAATGCTGAATAATCAAAATTTGATCGAATAAAGCTCTGTTACAACTTTTGTAAGTCGAATAAAAGCTTCTCGACATACCTTATTCTCTAATTTTCAAATATTTCGATGTTGTGGTTGAATAAATTCTCCAGATTTGTGTGAAAAAAGCCTGAACAGAAGTTATTATTCAAAATAGTACAAGTATTATTGAGCATGCAGTTGATTAAAATCGTCAAGAAGCCGTTTCTTTAATAGACAATTGCTTGTTGGGTAGTCCTCGTCAGTTATGATCTTTCCATGCATTTCAGCACCAGATCAAACCCTCTGTATATATAGGATCGACTGGCTGATTGCATGAGCCATGAGATTGTAGGAAAACTATATATTTTATTTTATTTTGGCGTCAACACAAGTGATTACAAAGAAGTTGCAAAGACTTTAAGCAAGTCCCGTAACGTGGGCAGATCACCTTTTCGTGGTACGTTACGGGACGTAAGATCTACCACCGATTCCTATTCCTGACTACTTCAAACTAGGGGAACAGGATTTTTCAGTAATCCAAGGAACACATCTTAGTCCTTGTTACTTTGTATGCCTTGTTGATAGTGAAAAGACTCGGCTTTGTCCACCGAGGATGATATTGAAACAAGGAAAAAATGAGTTAGTAATCTTCATCTATGTGATTCGTAATCTTCTATTCGTTGTTCCCTAGTTTGAAGTGATTAAGACTAGGGTTCTGATGCATGGTCATTATCGGTGTCTTTCCTTAATTTTGTTGCTAAGGAATCCAATTTTGACTGACAGAGGGGCGCACCTTTGGAGGGTGTTTCAACACTCCAAAGGGTATAAATAGCGGAACCTTTCAATTAGAGTCGGATCCTTACGATAAATGCGAGAATGACAACTGTAAAAAAAATCGAATACTTCATCATTTCTCAATAGTGATGGAGTAATACGACACGGGATATACTGCAATAGATCAAATTACTGGTCGCAGTGGTGTTAGATCCCGAACAGAGGAAAAAATGTCCACATCTGTAAGCTAAAGTTCCAACAAATTAAAGACAAATCCATTTATGGGTACATTTCGAAAACTACACGACAGTTAAATGAACTTCGGAAAATTTGCGAACTAAGATTAAGAACAGAGAGCTTCGCGACAGTTTTATTAACTTCTAAAACATTTTCAAGAACTTTGGAATTGTGGAAACTTTAAGGAAAGTTCCGATAACTTTAGGAAAAATTTTAGAACTTAAGGGCTGTTCAATTATCTTCAGAAAAAATGCAGTATTTTAACAGATTTTCCAAGAAAATGTCCAAACAATTTTACATAAGTTGGGAGTTCCATGAGAGTCAAGAAAATCTTACATTTAAAATTAAGTTCCGGGAAATTAACGAACATTTTTTAAACTTTATGCTAGTTCCATTAACATCAGAAAAAATGCAGGAACCTTCAAGAATGAGAATTTCCTAGAATTTCTAAGACTTAAATGATATTTTGAAAACTTGAGGGTTGTCCTGAAAACTTCATGAACGCTCAGATAAGTTCCGATAGCTTCAAGAAAATTTCAAAAAATGCAATAAATATCAAAGTGCTGCTATTTTTTATTATTATTATTACATATTATTTTTATTAGTCACTTAAACGCTCTTGGGTCATTCGTGACTTGTCCGGGGGTGAGATTTGAACTCGTGACTTTGGCGTGAGAGGTATGGATGCTAACCTCTACGCCGGGGTCGCCCACGGTAGTTTCCTTAACTTCAGGAATGTTACAGAAGCTTAAAAGAATTAGCCAATACTTAAGTTTTGTTAAAAGATCTTAAAAAAAAGCTACGTACCTTGGAGCAGTTCTGATAAATAAGGCCATGATTATCAGGAAAATTGTGGGAATTTTAGGGAAGTTCCGTGAACACCAGGTAAATTTCGAGAACCTTTGGACAGTTCCATTGAATTCCAAACATAGAAGTTTCAAAAATTACTGAGAGCATCAGGAAAGTTTGGAGAACTAGAGAGAAAAATGGCCAGCACAATGTAAACAGGTGTCAGCATTTCAGGATAAGGTACACAAGCCCAGGTAAGTTCAAAATAGTAAAACAATTCTCCCATAAGGAGTTGATTTCAATCTCCGACAAAAGTAATACACTCCTAATGAATACAATCAGGAAGTTGAATTAATAACTGCTGCCCGGCAAGAACTTTCCGCCCGGTATGGTAGCAGACTCTTCCAATGATGGACTTTTATTTGATGATAGCGGAAGGAAAAGTTTGCCTCCATATTGCATTGCTTTCCACTTGATAGTTTGCAAATGAAGCTCACTGCACCAGATCCGATTTTCAAATGATGCTTGAAGCAAAAGAAGCGAGCAGTTCTTGTTTTAGTTTTGTGCTAGACAAAGAACACAACTTGTGAAACGACACTCTTGGGAGTTGTGGGTGGGTGTTTTGCATCTAAGCCAAATAAATGGCTCCTTGCTGATGATTTACCTTTATTGCACACCGAGAAAATGTCTGTTTTTTGTCAAGACTGAAACTGGTATTGCATATTATTGAGTATGCTGTTTCAACTCATCTAGGTCACTGGAAGATTGATACACCAATCGAAAAAAAAAAGAAAATTGTAAACACTTCCCCAAAACTAAACAAGAGGTAGCAATCGAACCAGCTCCAGGCTATATGATTTCATTTTTCAAAAACAAGCTTGAGCCCTGCTCTTCTGTGGCTACAAGTCCTTGGTTCATCATCACCATCATTTTGAGCTGCTGTGGAAAACAAAGATAGTTTCTTCCGAGATTTGTGCCGTCCAAACAAAAACCTAGCTTCCGTTCGGACAAACAGCAAACAGTGTCTTCTGTGATGGAAATTGCTTTTAAAAGTTTCTGACTGCTTCGAGTGACCTAGGAACTGGTAGTTGTTCGTAGAAAGTACGAAATGAACATTGTTAGTTTGTTTGTCGTTGAAAAAATGGACTTTAGCAGGAAAGCTAGCTTCCGATTTCGTGAGTTGTTGAATGGCAAATCTGTTTATTTATCCACTGGCTTAAATGAACATTTGAAATTCATATTGCAAGCACGAATGATACACAATCAGAGGGGTATAGATAAGAATCGATTGTTTTATTAATGCAGGGTAGATGTACCAGTCATGGCTATACGGTCCTATTATGGTGATCGAGATAAATCCCAGTTGACTGTTGCGAAGCGTTACATTGTCAATGCAGTAGTCGTAAAGGATTGAACTCCTAGAGCGGAAAAACGTCATCACTGCACACTTTGAAACGCTCATGATGAGTTTATTGCGACAGCACCAATCCACAAACAAATCTAGCAGAGCTTGAAGACGATGACAATCCTCAATCGAGTGAACTATGACGTATAGCTTAAGATCATCTGCATAAACGAGCTTGCATTTAACTCCCAACAAAAGCTGCTACATCCTTGAAGAATAACGTAAACAAAAGTGGACCCAGGTTACTTCCCTGGGGTACTCCAGAGGTTCTGGTAAACGTAGAAGAGACACAAGATCCTAGTCGTACTCGAACAGTTTGTCCAGTCAAGTAGGAATGTAACCACGACGTAAGTTGCTCAGACGCTCCTAGTCGGGAAAGCTTGCATAACAAAACCTTCTGGTCGATTTTGTCGAATGTGGCTTTCAGGATAGTATATATGACGTCGACTTGTGCCTTATCCTCCATCGCGGTGATGCATGTACTGGTGAAATCCAAAAGGTTAGTAGCTATCGATCTACCGGGAATAAATCCATGCTGGTCAGTTGAAATGTAGTTCTTCGAGCGATTCAGGACAAATTCGCTCAAGATGATCTCAAACAGTTTGGACGGTGAATACGGGTTTACCGCTGAATACGGGTCTTATGACTAGAAGTAACCTGAAACGTGCCAAACACGTCATGCGACACCTCAAATCACATGAGAATCCGAAAATAAAATCTACGGTACCCATAAAGCAATGGAGACGCATGGAAGTCTAGTTGCATAGGAGTATTGAGTGAAAACCCAAAATTTGATAACTTCAAAGAAATATAACTCAAAACCGACATTTTCTTAAGTTTTACAGGATGGTTAACAAAAAGAACAACAACGCACCGAAATATTTAAGCCAGTTGACCTATAAACAAATATCAATGAAGAGAATTAGCGCTTATGATTTTGAACACTAAGTAGAAGCATTTTTAGAAAACCATTTCAGATTGACATTTTTCATCATTTTTATGTGTGAGTGAATAGTTTCCTTGTGGAAATCAATTTTTCTAAAATTAAAAATAATATTCTGACTCTGAAAGACACAATTTCGACGAGTGGACTAGATGTGTAACCAAGTAAAAATGTGTATTTATAAGGGATCTGTAAACCAGAGATTAGACTTGTAGAATGCTTTAAAATATCGATAAAACTGGTAATGTTACTTGGCTATTCAAAATAGGTACTTGAAACTATGGCTGTTGAACAGCGCCGAGGAGCCATACAATTTAATTTATTTTTGTATTTATTAAGAAACCTGGTTTGAAGAAAATTAATGACTGTTAATATTGCCTTTGGTGCACTCCAGGGCCTTCACATATGTTCGGCCCGGGCGCTCACAAACGCAGAACCGGCCTTGGCCATACCCGATAATGGAAAGTCCTGGGAGCCAGGAAGTAGGAAAATGAGTAAAAATTTATCTTTCAGTCTGAAAGTTAAATTATCAAGAAAATGTTGGCAAGCTCTGGGTACCACCGGGAAAGTGACCAGAATCTGGAGTAACCTAAATCACATTAAAACATTTTGAAAAACTTGGCGCGAGTTAAAACGACCGAATTCCAGCTCAATCTTCGTTAATGCCCCCAGCAAACAATTATGCAAAATTTCATGGAATTCGGAGAAGGTAAAGTTTGATCAATTCGTCAGTTGGCTCATATATGTGTTACCGTTTGTAACATTTGTCTTTTTGGTACTATTTTTTTTTAACATATAGCTAATTTCTGCATGTCCTTGTTCAAATTTAAATAACTAGAATTGCCAAAAAAATATACCCCTAGGATTAGTACATCACTACCACCACAGTACACTACCAACTGCTGGAATCTGAGTCGAAATAATAGTTCAGTGGACAATCTAGAAGAAAAGGACAGGAGAAGACCAACAGAAAAGGGATAATTTAGCAAGCGGATGTACTTTTTCACTTACTAGGTAACCAGAGAAGAGAGTAGAAGCAGATTATATGTTAATAGTTCGTAAAAATTTAAGAAAAACCAGATAAAGTTGGAAATTTGGAGAATATATAAGTGAGGAAGTAAATTGAAAATAATTAGAGTGTGAAAAGAAAACAATCAGGTATGGAATTAAAACCATTTGTGATGGCCCTTGGACAGGCACGTATATGGAACTTAAGAAGGTTATGTGTATCTTCAATAGGACCCGTAAATCATTAACAGGAAATGACTTTCCGGAAAGGCTCCGAATAAGCTGTCTGGGACCGTTTCGTCCTTTGCAGAGCCAACATCGTTTTTCCACGAGGTTCAGGAAGAGAGATCTTGGCTGGTCTTTGTTGCACTGATCAGGGGATTGCCTATCAATACCCACGAACCCAGTTTCGCCTCTAATCGGGTTACCGGTGCTGTAGTAGTGGAGCAACTGGAACCTACTCTCACCACGGATCACCACCGGCACTTGTCGGCGGTCGACAGCATCATCGCCACCCTTACCGGCGCCCAATCACCACGGTAATCGTCGTCCTCCTCGAGCCCAATCACCGCCACGTTTCCCGCCTTCAAGCCAGCCATCATCTTCGAGTCCATCACCACCGCTACCACCCAGCGTTGTCCTGCAGTTACCGGATGGCCAGATAAAGTTAAACGAACACACTACACACCACACCCACACACAGCATGTAAAATTTAGGGAATAAAACAATGCGTATGGCTATCTTTAGCTTTTTATTCAATTATACCACACTATCCGAGTCCTGATTAGTCCAGTAAATCTACACCAGCCGACTTTGAGACTAAGTATAGTTTTCCAGATCGAGCTAGCTATCAAAAGAGGTCCTTGGATGACCCACCCTCACTAGTAGGCCGATGCTTAGCCAAACCCTCCGAGGTGTTTGTCTGGTAACCCTTTAGGTACCCTACCCTAAACAGTGACATATGGTCAAAGTCAAAGATCATTTTTTTTTAAAGATTTAAGTCCAAAAACTGGAAAATTTTCAAATCCAACATCTCAACCTTAATCATTGTATTCACGTTTATGGCTCTGAAACGTGATCAGGTCTGAATTGAATCGTCGATCTTGAATAGTGAATATGTTTAGCTCTATCAAAGCTACAGTGCAATGGTCTACCAACTGCCGTCAAGAAAGTTCCCATTGCATTTGTTCAAGTCCAGTGTTTTTTTTTTTGTAAAAGTCTTTCCAATACTGGATGCAAATGACAACGAATGATAGCGGTGCTGGTGGTGTAGTGGTAAGCGTGATTACCTCTCACCCCAGCAGGCCTGGGTTCAATCCTAGTCGGCACCGCCGGGATGTTCTGAGGTATAACATCTCTGATCACGCCTTCCTTCGGAAGGGAAGTAAAGCCGTTGGTCCCCGGTTCATGAGTTGATGGGTCGATAGGTGGTAGGGTCCAGGTGTGTGGGAGCTGCCTTCTTGGCGTCGGTAGCATTGGTGCTCAGCACGGAAAGCAAGATCGACGGAAAACAAATCAAGGGAAAAAAAGACAACGAATGATTTGTTCCTTCTTTTTCAATAATCATGTGAATAATCCTATTCGGTAATAATAATTTACAATCGATTAATCGAATGGAAATCGAACATCACTAGAACAGCATTTAGATACACCACCAGAAACCTCGAAAACAGCACTGCAGCAGCTGCAACTATTTCGGCATACGAATTGTTTAACGTGCCCCAGCAGGTCACGCTTCAGCTGTAGTTTTGCTCAATGTTCATATTTATTCTATTTAACGCGTGCGAGATGCAACTTTTTGTTTGCTCCCTTCCTTCCGGGGGGCAAGCACATCTTGCAGCATCTTTGCAATCCTTCTTCCCGTTTTGCAAGACTCTTTCTCTCAATCTCTGTGTGTGTGTGCTTACTACATGGCATCAAGTTTTGCAACAACTTCCGGGAGCTTTTGGTGTGTTTGTGTTGAACGACTGACAGACAGACAGTGTCTGAGTGTTTGCAGGGATGAGGGATTTTTCGGGAGGAAAAGTGAATCGTTTATTCTAGAGCTTCCAGCAGAGTCCTGACGACAAGTCACCTCGTGCATCCACTCGCAATCTTGATCTGTTGGCTACGCTTTCACCACGTTTCGGGAGTTGTTTGTAAGGAACGTATCTACACACATGGATACAACTGCATTCGGGATCGGATGCACAACAATGTGCAATCGTACGTGCGGTTTCCTAGCTAGTACATTCAAGTTGACAACGAGAACTGCTGTTTGTGAGAAGCGGGTTGCTCGGAAGAAAAAGCATGCAGCTTCCCAACGTCCCCTGATCTCGCCATTCTCACCCCCCCCCCCTCGAAAGCGAACGGAAGTGTTCATGTATATCCGAGTATTCTATTGTGCAAAAAGGAGGTGAAAAGAAAGCCATTTGCTGGGAATGGCTGCGGTGGAATACGGGACATTCAGCTTCTGGGATGTCTGTTTAAGTTTGTTCGTATGTATGTGTATGTTGGTACACGTACGGAGTGGTATTCCCAAAGCTTTTGCGTTGTATGCGAGCATTGAAATCGGAGAGACACAATAATTCCGGTGCAGCTCGCCGGAACGCCGGGTCTTTGTGCCCCCGTTGCCAGCGCCACCATGCCTCGTCGGTTGGAAATTATGAGCGCTAGTAAATGTGTCAAATTACAAGCACAATTGTACTCCGACAATGGGAAATTACAATGGCAGTGCAGCAAAATGGAAGAGTTGAGCTCGTTCTGCGTTGTAAATAACACACTATTGAAATCTTAAATGGTAGCATCTCCGTGACTGAAGTTTCAGAACTGCGCTCAAAGCTTTAACGATTTCACCGGAACCATCCGGTCACAGAAGCGAGTAAAAGTTACAGCTCACTCCGATGCGACGGAAGGAGGTCAGGATTACTATCGTTTATCATCATTTCAGGACTGGAATCCATCCATTACTTTGGTGCCATCTCTCACCGGCTAACCCTACGGGGGCTTTCGTTTTTCATCGCAAATGGTACAAATGAAATGCTTCCTCTGCACTGTAGCAGGCACACTGGCGGTTTAAGTCAGGCTACTGGGCAAGGGTTAGGACACGATTCTTGTAGTTATAAGGCAAGTCCAGCATCAAAATGACAGCAAATCGAAATCAAATTTTGAAATCAACATCAAACTGAAATCATAATTTGATTTCAGTTTACGCGATTGACTAATTTGAAAACAAATTTTATTTTCATTGCCTTAGCAGAACATAAAATTGAACACCCGTTTTGATATCAACAGGAAAACATTGTGTTTTCAGTTTGCTACACAGGAAGATTGTTTGCGGCCAACACTATCATCCGGAGTAATCATTTTCAGCGACATTACAACATCAAAATAAGATTTCAATTTGATCTCATACTTTTCTCGGATTCATGATAAGGATAAGGATTATATTCTGTTTTACAAAACGAACATGCATCATTTTTTTCAATCTTTATTATGCCTTTCAAATTTTATCTGTTTTAGATGGATTGGTATTAGAAGACTTTTTCAATAATAAATTATGGTATTCTGCCATCTAAAAAAGCGTTGATTATTCGACAGTTATTATAATATATAATTGATTTAGTGATTAGTTTGTTATTCGTAGAACATTTATGGTGTATTATTTTTAGTATTTTACCTCTTATGACAGGCTAATCAATACCATGTTTAGGTTTCCAGTTATGCTATTTGCCTATCTGAATTTGGTATTCTTAAATTATTTTCTCTTGCTCGGGATAACTGACTTAAATTGACTCACTCTCTGAGTTAGTTTTGTTTTTTCAGTGTTTTAAAATGGGCCTCCTTTTTGTGTAAGCAATTAGTAGGGTGGTCTCCATTTTAAAATCAGAAATCTAACTTTATTGTTTGATGTTATAGGTGGTTACATTCTTCAACAAAGTTGTAGAAACACACATTTCAAATAACACTGCCGAAAAAATTTGTTGTAGCTCATCAAATTTCAAACAACTCTGTTAAATTTTTAATGTTGTGTCTCTTGAATTGACCGATTGCGAACGATTTTGCAGAATTTTATTAATGTGTCTCTAAAAAACAGTTGTTTTTCTCTATTTTTTAATACCAAAATTTTCAGCAAAGTTGTCATCAATCTTTAAGAACTTTTGAAGACGCAGTCTTGACCGTGCATAAAATACGCCTTTTTACATGTTGTTATCTAAGATTGGGCAAACATAAAATATATATCTTGACGGAAATTGATGAAGCGTGAATTATTCTATAGAATATCAAGAAAGTTGAGATTATCTATTTTTTTGACTTCTTTAAATTCAAATGAGTTTATTTAATTTTTTAATATTTATCTGGCTATAACTTTTTTTTTATAAAAGAAAGGATAAACTCGATTTTTAAACCTAAAACATGCGTATCATGAAGCTTTAAAAGTCTCTCCTAAATGACTTTCATGAGAAATTTGATGAAGGTTTTCAGAGAGCCATCCTAAAGTAATATTAAAGAAAATGTGCTATACTATTCATTTCCTACTTGGGTGTTTGAAGTCTCTTTGTACTTATAAAAACCCTTTTTTGGGGTGCATGTCAACATTAGGGTGGTCCTCAAATTCAATGATATTTAAAAAAAAAACTTTTTTTTTTAATTGAGACGTATGTTTCTCAGCAAAATTGTAGCTAAGTAAATTTCAAGCACCTTTGCATATGAAACATTTTTCTTTCTCTCAATGTACTCAATTAAGAGCAATTTTTCAGAATTATATTACGATGTACCTTAAAATATAGTTTTTTAGTACATACTATCTGTTTTAACTCAAATTTGCAAAGAGGTCATTGTTCGAAACGAGAACTGAAGAAACTCGAGGACACTCGCGGGAAGATTACGACTCCGCCGACATGGCACCAAGAGAAGGCAAACGGAACGAGTCTTGCTTCCAACAAATAAACGTTTTCAACACTTCGTATTTAGAACAATATTGTACGGCCGATAAAAACGTGTGTACGTCCAGATCGGTGACTATCTTCTCTATGTATCCCGATCTCGGCTACTACCGGCTGCTACACTCTCGATGACTACCTACTATCCAGAGAGCCACAGAAGCTGGTGTTGGTCTGCTATCACAGGTGTTGATGAAAAGAAATCACGCCCAATTCCGGACTTTCGAACCGATGTTTTTTGAATACCTATAAGATTTCCTAGGTGTCCGACATTCTATTAGTTTTAGGTAAACAGAAAGAGAGCCATCGGTTCAATGATATGAGTAATTCGTACCCCTCAAAAATATGCGAAAATTAACAATAACAATTAAGAACAATCACAGTGTTCACTCGGCTGTCGACAAAAGCAGGCCACTCTCGATGTGTGCTACGCGATCGTCTGTTTTACCGGCAGCAACCATTGTGTGGAGGAGGACCATTGTTCTTCATCAGCAGTTCTTTCGGTCGATGCGTCGTCGACTTTGGAAAGCAACCGTTTCGTGATGAGTGTGTGAGTGCTGACCACGTTGCTGCAATGGACGCGCTCTGACCCTCGTTGGCGTACAACAATTTGCCATACAATGAAACTACTGGAAGCGGCTCCAGTTCTGATGGAGGAGGCTTTTTGGATAGCGGAAGATAAAGTGTTTATTGTGTTGTACCTTTTGACTATAGTTTTAAGATATATTGTATAGTGACCAAGAATCCTCGGCTCTGTAAAGTTAATTCGGTTGAGCCTTATCAAATAAATTAATAAACAAAAAAAAAATTAAGAACAACAAGTTCAAAATCTTTTGGGTTGGAAATTTTCTCGACTTCCCTGGGCATAGAGTATCATTGTGCTTGCCACACAATATACAAATTCATGCATTGGTATTGACATCGAAAACTCTTAATTAATAACTGTGGAAGTGCATTTAGAACACTAAGTTGAGAACACGCAATAAGCTAATATGCGCTAAGCAATAAGCATGAAATGCAAATAATAATAAGAAAAAGAACAAGTAAGTGCGAGTAAGACGAACGGAAGACGAAATCAAAAAAGGGAGAAACAGAAAATAGCATCAGACAGAGAAAGCCGATTAAACGTAAAAAAAAACTCATTCGTACACGGTAAGAAAAAAGTATTCGCAACGGTCAGTTCACTTTTACCTACTTTTGTCTCCTTTTCTCCTTCTAATGTTGTCAAAAGCCGAGGAGCATTGGAGTTGCAACACACATCGCGTTCGATAACACTGACTGACTACACGGAAAGCAAAACATAGGTTTTGAACATTTTTCAAGATTACTAAGACTGTGTACATTGTGAATTTTCACTTAAATTTGACAGATGTAAAAATTTAAAATAAATCTGTTATAGACCTTTCTGACGTTTAATCGCCTTTCTCTATCTAGCACACATGGATGAATCCACGGTTTTTTTCCCACTAATCTGTTTCCCTCTTGCTCGCACTCGTTCGATTTAAATGGTGCAGTAGTGTGCGCCGATTAAACGTCAAAAAACTCTATTCCAGCAGACTTATTTCTGACCAATCAGGAATCAATCTTGACAAACACCTTCTCAAAAATCGGACGATCAACAACAGAAGGATTTTCGAAGACTTTAATTTATTTTCGAAGTGTAAAGTTTTTTATAAAATTCACCAAATGGAACACGGTCTTAAAATCTGTGATTGTCGGTAGGAAAAGTGAAAAATCGGTAGTTTCGAACCTTTCGTTTGTAAATTGGTAAGCATCCCAAAAATCGGTATTACTACCGATAAATCGGTAGGTCTGGTCACCCTGATTGTGCTAATCCCGGGTCAGTGAGAGTATATGAGGCACATGTCAAAGGCCGACATCGATTTACAGGTAATAAGGGTGGTGCGAACAGGATTATATATAATTGACTTTAGGATTAGGATTTTAATATAAATACTTTTAAGTACATGTATCTAGTGGTAAGTTTACTTTTAAGCAATGGTGTTTGAACAAATGTAGAATTAAGAATTTGACCTAAACGAACTAACTAACAGTCTTCTTTGAGAGTCCTTTGAAGCTTTATGAGATGCATGTTTTTTTTTTTTTAACATGGACTTTAACTCTTTTTATATAGAATTTATATCCAATTGAATGATTCAAAATAAACACTGTCCAATGGATTTTATAGAATTATATTATAGAACCAAAACATAAAATATCCCTATATCTTAATCTCTTTCATAAGAAAAACGTGAATAACTCGTTATCCGAAAATATGTCGACAAGCTCAAACAGTTATTCGAAGACAACATAGCTGAGGATTTCAAAATTATAGGAGCAATAAAAAAAACGATTGAAAACTTCAAAATATGTTACCATCCATTTAATTTCACTTTATTAATTGTTGTATCATATTTCGCCTACAATGTGCAGTGTTCATAATTGGACGATAACCTTTTGTTGCTGTTTCAAAGCATCATTATTTCATGTTAAAAATTGGTTTTTTAGAGACACCCTAAGTCAATTGAGGAAACTGGCTCTAAATCGATCAATTCAAGAAATACAAATAAGGGGCTGTTCATAAACTACGTAGACAGTTTAGGGGGGGGGGGAGTTGGCAATTATCCATGGTTTATCTTTTTACTCGAAACAGTTTGCAGTATGGATTGTTTGTTTTTTGTAGAGTGACGTCGTCACTTGGGTGTTCAGCAATGTTTACCTGTTGACCCAGATTGATGAGCTACAGACTTTTATTTTTTTCAGAGGCATTTTTTCCGTTACAGACTTTTTAGTTTTTTCACAGATATTTAAAGACTTTTTAATCAAGGAAAAACTTTAAAATTTATTTGGTTACACTGTATTACATCTTTAATCAAACACGTGCGATGAATTTTGTAACAGGCCACAGAACAGAAGGGGAAGTACAAACAAATCGGTGAATCAAAAAGTGGTTCGTTTTTCTGCTCAACAAGCGATGCGTTGTGGTAGCGTTATCATAGCATGCTGCCTATCTTAACAGCAGGTAAAAGATGCCTTCCACCGCTAGATGCGCTAGTGTTCGTGTAGTGAAATTTTTCGTCGAGAATTCAATAGACGGTCATAGTTATAGACCTGTCAATGTGCTACCATGTTGTATCCAAATCGAACATTTTCCATACGATTTGACGGTTGGTTTGGATACGTCAACTCACGTTGGCCGGTCTATAACTTGACTGTCTATAGTCACTGTCACTGAAAAGTAAATGGAACGGACAGTGTGTTTCCATCCTATTCCATCTTTTTATACGAGAACACCCACTCTCGGATGCAGTTTTAGCACAAATGAAGTGACAGACGGAGCGGCTCGAAAACTTAGGTGACGAACCTGCTATTGCAAATGACAAAATGATACACTCTTTGCACACTGTCAAAGATCATTGCACACAAAATCAACTTTGTTCAAATCAAAACAAAAATACTAGCCCATCTGGTGGCTGATGGCACAAGCTTCTAAGGAGTTTAAATTACTCAAACTCTAGAAAACGTAGATTACATGTGGACTGAGTAAAATTTTCCAATCTTCATAATTTTTTTCGCATATGACAAAAATCAACTAAGAATTTACTCATTCTAGAAGTATACATTCAAAGAATAAATCACATTCCAATGGGAAACATTCATTAAAATTTCACATAACTTTCTTGTGTTATCATAATTGGGAATTGCACCACAAAATCATATGCACCTTATGTGTCAAATGAAATTTAAGTGATATCATATCATATAGAACTGAATGTTATGTGAAATTCAGATAGATATCACACGGGAAAAAATCCGATTCCATTTTCATGAATAAAAAATCATGAAATCGAAAAAAAAAACATACCATCCCATGAAATAATAACCATGATTTATGATTTTGTTATGGAAATTCATGATTTCCTAATGCAGCGGAATCGTGACCACTTCAAGCGTTACCTTGAAAACCGTGTTCACCGCACTACATAGGTATCTTTTATACGCTTTTTGCCTTCCATCTTATACAAGTACTGATAGTCTAGTGGTCAAAGTATGGGTTCAATGATCGTAAGGTTCTTGGTTCGAATCCAGTCTGTTGCTTTATTTTATTTTTTATATGTTTTGGTTTAAAAACTAAAAGTTAAACTCATGAATTTAGTTGATGATTTTAACCCGGATGATTCATGATTTCGGGAATCTTGGGTGCGTTCTGCAAACATAGCCCATGATGTCATGAATATTATTCATGATGTATTTTCATAACATAAAAATACGATGTGTCCATGGCATCATGAGTCATTTTTCTCATTTCGGATTTTTTATTTGTTCCCGTGCATTGGTTTTGTTAATGGAAAAATATTATGTGCATTCCCAATGGAAACTACATTATAACTTTTTTTTCGTGTACTAATTTCATGTGTACATCGAGATGTTGCATATTAGAAAACAAATTCCTGTCAAAGCTCGGAAAGTTTTACTAAGTCTATGAGTTAACTACGTTTTTAAGAATATGAGTGAACTAATCTCTGCTTTGAGTCGACCTCATTTGTCGTGTAATCGTAATTTATGTTATTATTAATTACTTTCAACGTATACGGCTTAAATAGATGCATTTCCAACTCCAATTGGGCTCAATTCGTTAAAAACAGGTTTTTTTAGCTCGAACATGACTTTAAGTAACATTTCAAATTTCGCATCTATTTCTTAACCTCTGCTTGCTTCTAGACAATGACTTCTTTGCAATTTTGAAGAAAATTAATTATAATAGGGGAAAGTTTTCTTCGGCAATACCTTAACCTATTATCGTCAGGGGGTAAATAAAGTCCTAGAGTACTCAAATTTGGCAAATAGTTGCTCTGAAACACAATGTATCCACATGCCAAAGTTGAGCTCTCGAGGACGTTGTTTACCCCCCTGACGATAATAGGTTAAGGTATTGCCGAAGCCAACTTTTCCCCTATATTTTTAAAAAAAATCTTAGATTAACGGAAGGTATTACATTTTATGTCTTTTTTTAAAGATGCTTATCCTAATGAAGTTTTCATAACAGCACTGAAACGTTGGTGATGCTCGAATAGCAGTCAACATAATATTTGAGAATGATTACCGATAAAAAAAAAACCCCAAACGAAGACTATTAATAATATTTTTATTTAAATGGGATCCGACCCCCCATGCCCTTCCGTGGATCTACCTGTGGCAGCAGGTCCCAGTAGTGAATCACGGTGAAGCTTTCATACCTGTCGCAATCCTTTCTCTCGCGCTCAGACTCTTACGTTCTCGACTACCGTTATGTCATGCAAAGTAGATGTAATAATTTGACTGACTTTTGCGGTATAAATTATACCAAGGGTGAGGGGTGTAAATTATGCTGAAGAGATGTGGAGTACCGTCTGGGTAGAGAGTAGAGAGTGTCGTTCATTATGCACCTCTAATGATGATCAGATGATTTCTACGCAAATGCTCTGAAAGTATTGTTTACATATGATTGATGCACTTTTTTATGAATGAATAATAGTCAGCAATCACTGTGGCAGTGATATAATTCACTTTTAAAAGGCGAGTGAAAAAAAAAATGACGGCATTATTCATCTCGAGACTATGACAATGCGGGCGTTATGAGAAAAGCAGATAGAATGGTTGAATACCGTAGAGTGTGGATGGTTCCATACTCAAATAGGGACTCTTATAGATTGGCATTTATATGAATCCTAGTTGGGTAGACCTCCATTAGATCTCCCTTAGCTCAGTCCAAAGAAAATTTCAGCTTTACAGCAAGACCCAGCTGGAGAAGGCAGGGTTCGATCCCCAGTCAGATTTAGGTTTTTTTTCGGACAAGAAAATTCTTGGAGCATACAAAATAGTATAAAATAACAATTACAAAATTATTCAATCACCAACTGTGGAAAAGCGTTCCATGATGGGTTTGCATTGTTAAGGTAAATTGTTGTCAACGATTTTTTTTTTTTAAAGTAAACTGACTTGTTACAATTTCGAGGGCATTGTTTTTTTGCAGATGATCTTTAAAATCAAGACTGACTAAAAGAAAATTGGTACGCACATAAAGACCTGTAATTCGTGACTCAATAAGTTTAAAAAGTCCATTAATGATTGTTTTACAGTACTTTTATTACAACTTCAAAGTTTCAGAATTAGATGGTTACATTTCTCCCGCACAGTGGAAACGGACACGGAATCAGCGCATTTCTTCCATTTTGCCCGCATTCGCTGGATGTCCTTGACTGCCCTAACGCTTCTTCGAAGTCGCTGCTTTGAAATTGGCCAGTATTTTTTGATTGGTCGAAATTCCGGGCAATTCGGAGGATTCATTAGCGTGGGGACAAAATCGATCTTGTTGGCAGCATACCACTCCAGAACCACCTTGGAGTAGTGGCAGCTGGCCAAATTGGGCCGAAAGATGACTTTGCCCCTAGCTTGTGGATGAACGGCAATACACGCTTTTTCAGGCATTCTTCGATGTAAACTTGGGATGTCATCGTCGAGGATGTGACGAATGGTTCCGTTTTCAGGCCACAACTGCAAATAGCTTGCCAAATCATGGCCTTCTTCGCGAACTTGTCGACAAAGACGAACTTAAATCTTTCCGGCACATCCCCACGTCCAGTCGCGATGTAAAACTATTGACCGGGAAGCTGCTTACCCAAGTAACATTGCAAGGTTTAAAGAGGTTTTATAGCATTCTACAAGTCTAAATCATGGTCTACAGAACCCTCATAAATCCAAAATTGTTACTTGGGTACAATCGAGTTTGATGCATGTTTCGTCATCGATCAAAATGCAGCCCTTGTGTTTCGTCAAAACACAGTCGTACAAGAGCCTTGCACGCTTTTTGGCACGGGATTCTGCTTCATGTGCCGGTTCGGATGTTTACTGGCTTTGTACGACTTGTATCCTTCCTTGGCAAGGATCTTCCGCACCGTTTGAAAGATGGCGTTGTACCTTTTGGCCACATCTCGGATCGAAAGACCGGGGTTGGCTTTAACGCACCTCAACACCTTGCTGCGCAGCTGAAGATCCCTGGTTCACGTTTTTTTCGTAGGTCCCAAGGGGTAATCAACTCTGCACACCTCAATCTGTGCCGAATGTTTTAGCGGTGCAGAAGTCTGCCAATCAAGTATCCCATGAGTTTGGCAACACTGAAGTTTTAATGACTTTTGTGATTGTTTGTTTGTGATTGTGCGAAAAAAATAAGCGTGATGAATTGATGTATTCAACAATCACTGCTGACTATGGAATTTCTATCCGAATAAGAAAACTGGGCAAAATAAACCAAATCTGTTTCAACATTCGGACCGTTCAATACCAACACAACACTGATTGTTGCGGAAGCCGGCTCCGAAGCCCAACTCCGGCGGATCCTCATAAATCCGGAAACGCTTATCAACCACGAGTACATCATGACATAGTTCGAGATTCTGGTGGATTGCGGCAAGCTGGACGTGGTTCTTTGTTCGTGGCGGTGATTATGAAGCAGTATGACAACGATAGCAACTCCGAGGCGGCGGTGCAACTGTTCAATCAGCAGCAAGTGGAGGGCGGCTACTTGAAGATTAGTTGAGATTTTGCAAAAAAAAGCTCGATTTAGTTCAGGTGAACAACTATTGAGCTGCCGAATGTGGTTATGTTGTATGCCAAGGGAAAAGTTTGAAAGGCTTAAGGATCGGGTTCAGATTGTCAAAATGTGCCGAAAAAGTAGTGTAAATTTCTGTTCAATATGATACACATAAAAGGAGCGTCACATCTTCTCTCTTCTATATACATAAAAATGAAGTTTTGTCTGTCTGTCTGTCTGTCTGTCTGTCTGTCTGTCTGTCTGTCTGTCTGTCTGTCTGTCTGTCTGTCTGTCTGACCCTTATAGACTCGGAAACTACTGAACCGATTGGCGTGAAAATTTGTATACAGGGGTTTTTGGGGCCGTGGAAGGTTCTTATGATGGTTCGAGACCCCTCCCCCTTCTGTAAGGGGGGGGGGGGAGGCTCCCATACAAATGAAACAGAAATTTCTGCATAACTCGAGAACTAATCAAGCAAATGGAACCAAATTAGGCATGTGGGGGCGAGTGGGGGGTATAAGGAGATAATAATAGGGGGTAGCCCCTTAGATAATAGGGGGGGGGGGGCTACGTACAATATAGCATGCTTTTTTTTTTTAAATCGGCGCATAAACTCAAGCTAATATTGAATCCCGAGCAAGACCGGGCACACTCAACTAGTATTATATAAGCTTACATTATAAATGGTGTAAAGTTCTGAGACATTTCATGAAATGTTGCAAATATTGTATACAATAGCTTATCTTTGTAAACAACATTGCTTACAAGTAACGAGAAACTTGCGTGAAATGAAATACAAGTTTATGTGAATAAATGCTTACATCACTATTAAAATTCAGAATTTTTTGCTGTGTGTCTAAGAATGTACAATTGGGTATCATAATATTTATTGAAATAATCCTGATTATTTAAACAAGGTGAGTGACTAGTGGTGCCATAGATTGCTCATCCGGGAGGAAGGTACCTGATTTGTATGATGCTATGTATCTGACCACCTTGTGCCATTGACCCATGCGAACCGTGATTACCGATATTGGAAACTACAACGGGAACGCCAAGCAAATATTCGTTGCTAATGTGGATGACCCTGAGAGTGATCTAGTTATTGCTGTTGCTGGTGATGATCTTGGCGCTGGTATTTGACAATTCTTGCAGGGAATTGGACGAAGTACTGACTGCAGGAGAAATCCGAGCAAAGTATATGTTTATCTTCTAATCCGGAAACCGATCCTCTAGTCCGATGGTGTGTCAATTTCATCCTGAAGTGAAGTTTGACAACAGTCATCAAAATGCGAAACATTAGCAACTATTGGAACACGATAACAAACAACAGTGATGCCGTTGAATATTATATTTTGTGTCATACTTGTCAAAGTGTGCCCTAACCGTGTGCCGTGATGTGTTTCGGCACAGTGTGCAGAGTTGATTACCCTTTGGTAGGTCCACTGATTCCTTTTCACACTCAGGGTTTCCTTGTAGGTTTTGAGCACTCGACAAACTGTTGTTTTCGGCATCTTCAGCACTTTAGCCAGCTTGGATCCGGACCACTCCGGATTTTCCAGGTGTGTGTGCACAATATTTTTTTTTTTTTTCGAGTTCCATTTGACGTTATTTCTGAACGCGAGCGACTACTTTGAACAAACGTTCACCAGTGAAAACAAACCACTGTCTAAAATTTTCGATTCCCAACACTAGAGGCGTGCTAACGGTCCGCGTGGGGTGTATCAATTAACTCTTAGTCAGCCTTTAAGGAAAGGATATTATTTGGAATAATATTAAATAAAATGCAATGAATTATTGTACACTTCAATGGTGCACTACATAAATCCCTCCTAACAAATCTTAGAACCACCAACTCTTGAAACTCGAGTAAAGAAACACGTAAAACAAGAAATTCTATCCTAAACACAACGCAGAATCAAATCAAAGCACCGACTGAATGTTTCATCGAAACCCCAACCTCCCCGGAGATCAATCACAAATCGAAAACATTTTCCTAGTAAAATTGACCCACTGGAAGCATGAAATCCAACCGGTTTACTACCTTCATGGATGAACTTCCCACATCAACCACCTTGCCATCCTGACAAAGCCGTCAAAGTTAGAATTGACCTAAATCAAAACTTATCAATCACATTCCAGTGCCTCGGTGGTGGTCCTAGCTGACGCTCCAATATTTATCATCCGTTGCCATGAATTCGAATGTAGATTATCCGACACCGGTCCCTCGAGGTGAATACTCATATCTCCCCCGGAAACGAAAGATATCAATCACACTCATGAAGCATTAATTGCTGATGGCTAATTCCAATAAGGGCCTAAAGAGCAACAGTTTAATAAACTTCAGCTAAATTAATCCACTTAATTTTTTTCTCGCGAAGTTTCAACTGTTGGATCATAAAGTGTTTTCATTGCACCAGCAAATCAAATCCATTCCCGGAACCATTTTAACTTTGGCCACGCGACAACTTTTAATAGCATTATACGCTTGGAAACATACTCCAATCTAACATGCATAATCCAAAACGGGCCAGCAGCAACAAACATCATTTCACTTTGATACATGGCAACTCATAAATTCATGGAAAAAGCTCGGTGAAATTTGCTTTTGTCATGAAGTTTGCACAAACCCGGACCCGGGTGTCGCTGTGTGGACCAGAAAGTTTTTCTCCGAGCGCCACTTTGCTGCCACTCTAACTGCACTGTGTTGTTGCAATGAATATGGATGATACCTACCCAGCTGGAGATGCACCGGAATATTGTTGAAAAAAAAAAAAAAGTTGCTAACCAACGAATTAGTAGCGCTCCTGTTTGGGGCAATTGTACGCGGCCATACACATACTAGACTGGTGCGGTGTGAACTTGAAGGCAGTGATAAAAATCATAATTTGCACACTCAAATGGGCTGAATTGTATGGCAAGTTTTGTTCGTTAATCATTACCAATTGTTTTCCGATCTTCAGTTGAATCATAAATCTAATTGTATATTTTACTTCTCTGAAAGAAATCTTATGAAATTTTGCTGTGGAGGTTCTTATTGTTAGCGGCGCCAGTGGTGTAGTGGTAAGCGTGATTACCTATCACCCCAGCAGGCCAGGGTTCAATCCCAGTCGGTGCCGGCAGGATGTTCTGAGGCATAACATTTCTGATCACATCTTCCTTCAGAAGGGAAGTAAAGCCGTTGGTCCCCGGTTCATGAGTTGATGGGTCGATAGGTAGGGTCCAGGTGTGGGAGCTGCCTCCCTGGCGTCGGTAGCATTGGTGCTCAGCACAGAAAACAAGATCAACGGAGATCAAACCAAGGGAAGAAATCCCGCAGTCTGTTCATCAAACTTCCCCGAGATCCTCGGCATTGCATTTTATTCCTTAACCACCCTGAAGTTCTGGTTATTCTTGTGAGAATGTTTTTGTAATTAATTAAATTGCCCTGAAAATCTCTTGACCTCCCGAAGTTGTCGACACTTTCTTGAATTTATCGGAGCTTCTGCGAAGTTTCAGAATTTTTTCTTAATTACCCTTAACATTCCTGATATTCTCTGAAAGAGGTTTAATTTTTGAAACTTCTAAAAATTAGTAGCATTTTTTTTAATTTAGATGAGCAGCCTTAAAATTATCCAGTTTTGTTTGTGAGTGTGTTATTCAGTGCATTCCTGTTTAGAGCACACAGCTTCTGCACAGCTTTTCGTAATATACCAAGCATCTGTAATCCCTTAAGAGTGATCTTTTAATATCACAGATGGAATAAACTGTTTAATGATTTTTTCTAGAAAGTAAAGAAGACAAAAATCATGTGTTGTCAAAAATGAGAATGCACCGTAGTCACCTACGTACATTTAAGGTGGATGTGGGCGTCTTAGTGGAATACCCGCATAAAGAGAGAGAAGAATTAGTAATTTCCATTTTATTCCACTAGCTTATTAGTTTATCCTTTTTTTTTCAATTATTTAACGTCGGTCTCTGTTCCGCAATCTAGTGCCAATCACCGACGGACATCGATTGCCATCCATTGACGGCAACCGAATGTGCAGGAAGGCAGCTTTCACACCTGCGTAGGATATCGCACCCATTCACAACAACACACGTGGGCCGGGACCAACGGCTTTACTTCCCTTTCGAAGGAAGACGTGATCAGAGATTTTTATGCCTCAGAAAAAATTCCACCGACCTCGGCTGGGATTGAACCCAGACCCATTGGGGTGTTAGAAAGCAGTCACGCTTACCACTACACCACCGGCGCCGGCTTGCTTATCCTTGACAGATACGCGTATTTCGTCTACAATGTGCAGACTTCTTCAGTGTCTTGTACTAATACTCGACTGTCGAGTCTTAGTACGAGACACTGAACAAGTCTGCACATTTTAGACGATATACGCGTATCTGTCAAGGATAAGCAAATAATGTAGTGGAATTAAATGGAAATTATTAATCCTTCTCTCTCTCTCTTCATACATTTAAGGTCGTTTATGACTTGTTCTGGGCTGAACTTTGAACTCGTGACCTTTAGCATAAGAGTCATGAATGCTAACCGAAAAATATCTTAAACTCTCAGAACTTCCCTGAAGTTCTCGCAATTTTCCTGACATTCATGGAACTACTCTGAAGTTCTCAGAACTGATCTTAAAAATTCCCTGTAGCTCTGGACGATCATAAAGTTCTCGCAATTTCTCAAAGCTTCCCGCTATGTTTCTGATGTTGACACTCCGAACACGGTGGGTAAAAAACTTTACGCCGACTACGAAGCCTCCGAAAAACGTGTACCGGCAAGTTTGCAATGACATATTTTTTTTTAATCCTTGTCGGGTATTTTCATCACTGCGACCATTTTTCTGACCTATTGTGATATATACTCCAATTTTTATATATATCAAGATGCCGTATCACTATTATTAAGAGTGATCACCATTGTTTGACTAATAGCATTATCCCAGCAAGGCATTACACTTCGAATAAAGTACACTGCCGTACTGGGAGTTGTTCTCCAAATGTCAAAGGGTTCTATCAGCCCCTTGTCGAAGAACTTTCGCCTTTTATTGAAAATTGCCGGACAGTGGCATAGCAAATGTTCCGAGTCTTTCTTTTCTATGCCACAGAAGCGACATACATCATCTTGAAGTTTTACAATCAGCTTCAAGTGATAACGGCTCGGACAATGACCTGTTATAAGACCTGTATATATGCTAAGATCATTCTTAGAAAGTTCCAGGATTTTATTGGTCACAGAAATGTTTGGATTAATAAATCGCTTCGACTGCCTAGCAATGGAAGTGCTCTTCTAGTTTTCCTCCACTTTTGAAGATTCCCACGCTTTTAGCTCCATTTTAAGATATGCAGCCCATAAACCATAAAAGGGCTCTGGGACTATGAATTTATGAGAAGATCCGAGTCTTGCTAGTGCATCAGCTCTTTCATTTCCGTCAATCCCGCAATGATAAGGAACCCAATATAAGTTTACTTGATTATGACAAGACAATTTTTGAAGTGATTGAACACACTCCCAGACAAGTTTTGATGTACTTGTCACCGATTTTAAAGCATTTAGAGCAGCTTAACTGTCGGACATTATGGATATATTTAAACACTTATAGTTTCTACGCAAACATATAATAGAACACTCTAAAATTGCTTGGGTTTCAGCTTGGAACACAGTTGGCCATCTACCCATAGGAACCGATATGTCTATCCATGGGCCAGTTTCTCCTGCTCCCACTTGATTGTTCAATCTTGAACCATCTGTATAAAAAACAATCGATCCTGGACGAAGAATCGGACCACCAAATTGAATTACGCCGAGGGCCAAATACTTCAGAAAGTCGATTGAAATTGTATATTTTCTCCATCCAATCCTCGTTGTTTCTTACTAGAGAGTTGATACTAACGGTTTTTAAAATCCTAAGATGTCCTCTAAGGTCTCCTTCCAAGAGTGTCACTGACCTTGGCACTCTTTTCGGCTTCTAATTGTACAAATTGATGCAATGGTAGCATATAAAGCAAAGCATCCAATGCCTTCGATGGTGTAGTAGCTTTGTTTATTACCTGCTCTAGATGCATGTTCCAATTAAGTTTACTATCAAGGATTTGACAGCATTTGAAGTTTCTAAAAGTGTGCCTTTCAATCTTATGTTGTCTAATGAAAATTTCTTCCTTCGCGTAAATGACACAATAGTAGTTTTAGAAGGACTTATGTTCAATCCTTCCATATCACACCGTGATGAGACAAAATTTAAGGCAATTTGCATTCTGTTAGCGATAATACAATCATATTGGCCACGTACAATTATGACCATATCATCTGCGATGCCAACTATTTCGAAGCCTTGGGCTATTAAACTTTTGAGAAGATCATCAACTATTAAAGACCACAATAGAGGTGACAACACGCTTCTTTGAGGGCATCCTTTGGTTGCTCTTACACTGATGAGTGAGCTTCCAAGGTTTGCTGATATTTTTCTTTTTGATAATATCTCATTGATCCAATTTAAAATGCTTTGATCGAAACCACGTTCCATCATAGCTGTAGTCATTGAATCGTGAGATGCATTATCGAATGCACCTTCAATGTCAAGAAATCCGGAATAAAAATTTACCATACAAAAACAATAGAACCTATTGTTACAATACAATAAAACCTATTATAGCAACAATAAATGTTATTATCAAAAACAATAAAAATACAATAGAACTTATTGTTATGTACAATATAATCTATTGTTAATGAGACATGTACAATAGAAAAGGGGGGTTGTAAATTACCGTAACCATATAAAAAATCATTTTTTTCTCGAACAAATTTTATCTCATTACAATAAATTTTGTTGTTTTTTTATTGTGCAAAATTTTAATTACATAGAATTTGTTGTAAACCTTTTGTGCTGACTATTTGATTATTTGACTAATACAATAAAATTAAAGGGTGTCCACGATGAAATTGCCACACACAAAATTGATTCGCAAAATTCGAGTTTTCATCCGATTGCCATCAAATTTTAAAAGAAAAAACTATTAAACTTCATTTTACCATTTTACTCGTATTTTATTTACAGTCCATACGCAAATGCCCGCACCTTGGCCTTAACCCCGGCCATAAGATTCTGCACAACCTGTGAATCAACCGTTTTTTGCATGTAAACCCATACTTTCTTCAGTTCCTAGACTGTCTTCACTACCTTAGGTCGTTTAAGAAGGTGCTGCTTCATAATCGCCCAGTACTTCTCGATGGGGCGGAGCTCCGGAGTGTTGGGAGGGTTGAACATTTTCGGCACGAAATTGACCTTATTGTCCGCATACCACTTCAGCACGTCCTTGGAGTAGTGGCATGAGGCCAAATCCGGCCAGAAGATTGTTGGGACGTTGTGGGCCTTCAGGAGAGGAAGCAGCCGCTTCTGGAGGCACTCTTTTATGTACACCTGTCCGTTCATCGTGTCCTGGGTCACGAAAGGTGCACTCCGCTTCCCGCACGTGCAGATGGCTTGCCAAACCAGGAATTTCTTCGCAAATTTGGACATCTTCTGAGTGCGGACATGCTCCGGAACGCTGAACTTATCCTTGGCCGTGAAAAACAGGTTGCCGGGGATCTGTTTGAAGTCGGCCTTCACATATGTTTCGTCGTCCATGATGCAGCATTCAACTTTCGTCAGCATGTTGAGGTACAACTTCCTGGCACGGGTTTTGGCGGACTTGTTCTGCTTCTCGTCGCGATTAGGGGCCTTTCGTACCTTGAACGTTCGAAGCCCAGCCTGAGTTTTGGCCTTCTGGACAAAACTTCGGCTTAGGTGCAGCTTCTTAGCCACATCCCTAACGGAGGCGTTCGGATTTCGGTTGAAGGCCCCAACTACGCGGTTGTGATTTTTGGTGTTGTACGGAATACTTTTTCCTTCACTTCTGGGATTCCGATCGGTGGTCAACCGTTCCTCGAACCGCTTAATCACTCGCGACACCGTGGAATTCGCGATTCCCAACGTTTTAGCGATGGAACGATGCGAGAGATCCTTGTTCTCGTGATGAATGCGCAAGATTGTATCACGCACGAGCTGTTCTTTCGACTCCATTTCCGCGAGTTTTGATCACAGGACTTTAAAACTTGCAGGATGTAAATAATGCACTATGAACTAAATCCACCCAAATTTTCATTAAATTCTACCCAACGGTTAAAAAGTTAGAGCAATTTCATAGTGTGGCAATTTCATCGTGGACACCCTTTACAATTAGATTAATTGTCAACAATAGAATCTATTGTATTTTATTGATATTTTATTGTAATTTTATGGTGAAATGTGAAATGTGAAATTTCTTTGGTTTCAAAAGATCTTTCTTGTTTGGTAACAGCCGTATGGAGTGCCGTTACTGATGACTTACCTTCCTGGTATGCAAACTTATTTTTCTCAGAGACCCTAGGAATTCTAGAGGTACCACCATTTTTGAAATTCATCAAGAAATGGCTAAGTTATGACATTGCGAACGTGTCGTTACACGTTTTTCGGACACATCGTATTCGGAGTAATGGAACTAACAAAAAGAAAATCAAAATTTTATGGAAATTCGTAGAACTTCACCAAATGTTTTGTAACGTGGGTAGATCACCTTTTCGTGGATCTACCATCAAACTAGGGGAACAGGATTTTTCAGTAATCAAAGGAACACATCTTAGTCCTTGTTACTTTTTATGCCTTGTTGATAGTGACAAGACTCGGTTTTGTCCACCGAGGATGATTTTGAAATAAGGAAAAATGAGTTAGTTAGTCTTCATTTATGTGATTCCTACAATAATTATACAATTTGAAAGAGACCGGGGCTAATCACAAATTACGTCCCCACGGTAACTAAAATAAACACGAGTGTTCACCGGTTGGTAATACGACATGCACAAAACTAAGGACACGGGTATACTACAATAGATCAAATTACTGGTCGCAGTGGTGTTATGTCTTGAACAGTGGGAAAAAAAGGTTTCGTATTTTTTCGGATGCTCATGACACTCTCAATTTCCTTTAATTTTTCTAAACATTGTTCTTGGAACATCTGTAAAGATCCTTAATTTTTTTTAAGTTAATCGAACGGCCCTGAACTTTTCTAAAGATTCCTGAAGTTTTAGGTATTTCCTTAAATTCTGCACAACTTTTCGAATGTTCGTGAAACTACTCTGATGTTCTTAGAAGTTTCACGATACTTTTCTTTTTTAAAGTTCTCTTAACATACAAGAAGTTTTCATAGTTCCAGAAAAGTTCTTGAAGTTAATGGAACCGTCATAAAGTTCTCTGATCTTCATCAAGTTCAAGAAATTTTCTGGAAGTTCATGGAACTGCCCTGACGTTATCACAACTTACCCTTAAAGATAACGAAACTTCCCCGATGGTATGAACTTTCCTATTGACTGCGGAGCTTTTCTGAATATTTTGAAACATCCTATATCGATATTTCTGCGCCCAGTTAGATTTTATAAAAAAGATAGCATCGGTTTTGGAGCTGGATTCGCACGGAGTAACCATGAGTAACCACCATGACATACCTGGTTTTATACTTATACTTATACTTATACACATTGAAAACGAGATCATTTAAGGCGATTCTTTGTAGAGTCCCCTAACGGCCGCTACGTAGGCTATAAATGCACTTCCAGTTTAAATTTTTAATTACACAAATCTCGGAAATCGGTTCTCTATTTCATTTGAAATTAAAGCTATGTCCATTTAGAATCCGGAATAATAAAATCATCTGTATCTTGGTAACGGATTGACGTACAACAAAGGTAATTCACTGTACTTTTAGGAAAAAAAATACACTAATTTACAGCATTTTTGAACTCGGTAAGGTGATGATCATTTCCAATGCAAAATCCTACGCTGAATTCAATGCCGTGGTCAGAAAAAATTAAAGTAGAGCCATTTTTGAGATATGCAAAAAAATTTATTTTTTGAATTTTGGACAAAAGTACGCTTACTAAAATGTCAATATCTTTGAAACTAGTGCACCAATTTGAAATCTTTTTTTATGAAAATGAAGCTAAATAAATTTTCTATCGTTCACTAGAATATTATGTCTTAATTCAAAATTTAATTTTGAAGTCATTTAAAAATTTACAGCATTTTTTTTATTTTTCCTGCGAATTTTCCATAAAAATCTTGTTTTAATCAACATTTTTAATGGGATAAAAAGATTCAAAAAATCATTTCATAATTTATTCTTAAAGTCCATTCAAAACCGGAGAAAATGAGCCTTTAATGGATGAAATCGGTTGGAAATTGTCGAAGTTATGAGCATTTTTGTAAAACACTTAAAAATGTTGCTGAAATACAACAGCTTTAGAGTTCCTTTTCTTGGTGTCGTTGTAAGCATCCAAATCGCATGTAAAGTTTTCATGGGAGATTCTTTTCTCTACATATCAATTTGATTAAGGCATATCAGGATTTAAAACCGAGTTGATACAAAAGAAATTTATTTAGGTTTTATTAAAAATGATTGATCATTCGCTTGACTTTGTCTTCGATGTTTTGAACTTGTTTCTCGAATCAGAAACCAACAATAGTCACCCATCATTGCTTCATCCCAAAACCCTTGGTAACGACGTTCCATCATCTTCATTTGTTGGTGAAAACGTTCGCCATGCTCATCACTCTCGTCACCAAGATTTTCCGGGAGAAAATCCATGTGAGAATGTAGGAAATGTATCTTCAAAGACATATTCACACCTGTGTTCAGTGAAATAAAAGGATTTGAAATTAATTATATGTAACAAACACAATATTTTTGATTTATACCTATTTTCTCATAATTTTTGAGCAATTCATCGACGGCTTCCTCATAATCTGGGCTTCTGAAATTTCCTAAAAAGGTTGTGACAACACGCTGGAACGATTTCCGCGCTTCTTCCTCATCTGGTGTCAAAACTGTATTGAATGCGGAATTATTGAGCAGTTTTTTGATCTGTGGGCCAACAAATACACCTTCCTTTATCTTTGCGTCAGATAAATTTGGAAATACTGATTTCAAGTACTGGAATGCCGGCCCTTCTTTTTGCAACGCTTTGACGAAATTTTTGAATAGCCCAAGTTTTATATGTAGTGGTGGAAGTATTATGCGTTCTTTTACCACAAGAGGATCATTTTTAACGTTGTCTTTACCAATTGTGAAATTATCCCGTTTTGGCCAATCTTTTCGGACGTAGTGTTCCTAACGAGCTCGACTGTCCAATTTACACAAAAAACACATATATTTTGTGTATCCCTGTTGCAATCCAGTCAACATGGCAACCACTTTAAGATCGAAACAAATTTTCCAATTGTGTTGATTGTAATTTATCAAATTGAGCAATAGAGCGATTGATTCATACGTTTCCTTCATATTAACGGCATGAGCTAATGGAATAGAAGGTTTCTCATTCCCTTGATGCAGTAAAACGGCTTTCAAGCTCAACTTGCTGCTATCGATGAATAAACGCCATTCAGCTGGATCATATGGCTCACCAAACTCTTCAAACAAGCCGTTTACGTCATGGCAAAAACATGCCTTGTCCTTTGTAGAATAATATTTGTCAAATTTCTTGTGACGATTCCTGTGACAAGAAATTTTGACCTCCTTGCTCAGCATGTTGTGTTCTTTCAAGCGTGATGTCAGCAATTCGGATTTCTCCTTCGATAAGTCGAGATCTCGCACCAAATCATTAAATTCGGATTGTGTAAACAGTTTTGGGTTTCTTTCCAATTCCACCTCGAAGTCTTCTTCACATTCCTCCTTGAATTCCTCCTCACTTTTTGTAACGGTCGATTCAACAGAGGGCGCTCGTTTCCGCTTTGGATAAACAGAATACGGGACCGAACTTGAATGTGGAACAGGTTTTGTTATAGAAGCCACTTGTGGATACTCAACTGTTTTGTGACGTCCTTGTTGCTTAACTTTTGTCAAGCAGAAATAACAATCCGTTGCATGACAAAACGGTCGACGCCATATGGTAGGCATGTCAAAGGACAAATAGCGACTGACAGATAACAAATAAGTGAGTTAGTAAGTAAGACATTAACACTTATCAAAAATAGATGAAGTAAGATAATGTCGATCAGGAAAGAACAAAGCACTACCATGCTGTACATAAATTGTTTATATGAAAGTTATTAAAAAAATCAATTTACCTTGCGCCTGACATCCACCTAGCCAAGCACGTTTTGCAAGAAACTACATAATACTTTTGGAATCCACGGTTCGTCAAAGTCTCCAGGATCAATTTTAAAATAAAGCCTGTATGCAGTTTGCAACGAAGCAGTGAAATTGACCGATTTTGTAAATATATAGTTGCCACACGCGTAACAAAACTTTTGAGGATCATTTTTACACTTGAATTCACGTTTTGTCGTATACATCGTTAAGCAATGTTAAAGAAAGAAAGCTGTCAAATTGAGTTGGTTGCGTTAGGTTCTCGCCGAGCGGTCTCACAAACACTAGCGTTAATATTATATTGTTGAAAATATCCCATTTAATTTTGCGTGACAGCTGGTAGTGTTAGTGAAATGCACCGTATGCGTAAACGTCCGCAGAAAGGCTTACTGGAAGTGGTGCATGAACCTAGGAGCGGGACAACGGCCAATCTTGGAACATTCAATTTCCATGATTTAACAAAAAATTTCATAACTTCGACAATTTCCAACCGATTTCATCCACTAAAGGCTCATTTTCTCCAGTCAGTTTTTATTGGACTTTAAGAATAAATTGTGGAATGATTTTTTGAATCTTTTTATCCCATTAAAAATGTTGATTAAAACAAGATTTTTATGGAAAATTCGCAGGAAAAATAAAAAAAAATGCTGTAAATATTTAAATGACTTCAAAATTAAATTTTTAATTAAGACGTAATATTCAAGTGAACGATAGCAAATTTATTAAGCTTCACTTTCATAAAAAAAGATTTAAAATTGGTGCACTAGTTCCAAAGATATTGACATTTTAGTAATCGTACTTTTGTCCAAAATTCAAAAAATCAAATTTTTTGTATATCTCAAAAATGGCTCTACTTTAATTTTTTCTGACCACGGCATTGAATTCAGCGTAGGATTTTGCATTAGAAACGTTGGTCAACCACTAAAGTTCACACTTTTTATGTTGTTTTGTAAACTAGTGATATCAATACAAATCATTTCTCTTCGTTTCTAATGAAAATTTGCACTTTCTTCTTTAATCCTCCCATCAAACGCTGCACACCTCCGGAGTCAACTTCCTTGGCACATTTGTTCCACATTTTGGTCATCTGAATCGCGTCCCGAGCCGTTTTTCCACTTTTCTTAAGCTTCCACTTCATTATTGCCCAAAATCTCTCAATGGCAGTTGGGTGGATTTATGTTTTTATCGATGAAATCTACGTTATTATCGTGGTACCACTGGATGACTTTGCGGCTGTAGTGGCAACTCGCTAAATCTGGCCAAAATGTCACGGGACCTTTATGGGCTTTAATGAAAGGTAGTACACGGTTTTTGAGGCATTCTTCCTTGTACAGCTTCGAGACCAGCATCTTATTCGTCACGAACACTTTGGTCTTTGCTCCGCAGCTGCATATCCCTTGCCAAATCATCAGGTTTTTGTCCATAAAAGCAAACAAAAGCAGGAACGTGCCGTCGCCATGTAGAATTTTTGGCCAGGAAGCTGTCCGAAATCCATTTTGATGTAGGTTTCATCGTCGATGAGCAGGCATCCTTGGTACTTCGTCAAAACCTGCTGGTAAAATTTCCGAGCTCGAGTTTTGGTGACGAAACTTTGCTTCAACGTTCTGTTTGGTTGCTTGCTGGCTCGATAAGAACGATATCCTGCTCGTAAACGAGTTCTTCGAACGGTACTGCGAGCAGCAGCGTATTTTTGTGCGATTTCATTATCTGATGTCCAGGGTTTGCTCTAACGGTTCTCAACACCTTCTGGTTCAGCTTGCGGTCATATGTTCCACTACGACGCTTACCTTGAGGCACTCGATCCACGCTCTTTCGCTCCCTGAAACGTTTGAGCACATCATACCCGGTTGATTTGGCGATTTTCAACGTTTTTGCGATTTTTATTGCGGACCACGTTGGATTATCAACGTGGGTGTGCAGAATTTTTTCTCTCCTCTCGGCTTCCATCTGGAATAATTTTTGACTCACTGCACGAAACACCGTGAAATTTATACCACAGAAAGTGGGCGCCTAGGTAAACAAACCGCTGTAAAATAATTCTTGCAGAGGTCACTTTCCGTGCCGCTGCAACACAATAAGTGATTCCGGATTCTAACTGGACAGAACTTTACTACTTCATGTATGGGGCTGTTCATTAACTACGTAGACAGTTTTTTGGGATTCTTGACCCCCCCCCCTCCCTGCGCAGACCATTTCCCATAATTTGTATGGGCCGTGGATGATTGCCAACCCCCCCTAGGCAGTCTACGTATCCTGATGAATGTGGGCGTCTTAGTGGAATACCTGTTCGTGTTACGCAAACGTGTCATAGAAGCTTATATTTGTGCACTTATAGTTTCGAGGTGGTTACGAGAATAAGGATGTCACAGCGAATCACCTTAAAGGGTCATAGCACATGGGATTCATAGAATTTTTAGTAAACAAGACAAAAACTGTCACAATGGCCACTTGATATGATTCTGTATTACGATCATCCATTAAGCTGGAAAAATGTTGGTGTGGAACTCTCTTCCAGGTTAACTTTAATCGTAGTTAAAATTTCAGATTGATTGGTTCGAAAACAGCAGGCTAAAAGCGGTGGGTAGAACTTATTTTCAATCGTGGTACTTGTGCGTCAATTGTGGAAGTGCTCAAAGTACGCTAACGTCAGCGCTCAAGATTTTCAGTTAGGACCAGAAAGAAAACAGCCAGAAAGAAGCAGAACAGTTCTTCATGCAGACCAGTCTAACTTACCAAGGCAGGAATTCACGTTTCCCAAAGCATGCCACAGCCAATGTGTGGGCAAACCGAACAAGAATGAATATATAAATATGCTACACCAACTTCTGCTCACACCAATGTCCATCAGCTTGGGCACAAATTCCACCCGAAAAAACAACTGCACAATTTTGCATGTTTCACACGTAACTTTTTCCACATCCGTACATTAAATTGGTCCCTGTTCATTTTTTTGGCATGACTTTCCTTACGGCCACCACTTCATGATCTAACAATTTTCCGACAAATCCTTCTCTAAAGCCACTTCAAGCGAGAGGACAACCGACCAACAGTCGATTTAATTTTCATTAATTTGCAGATGAGTCGTCGAAAAGTTTTTCAACGGGCTGCCTACCGGGTGAGTGCTATGAATTTGCTGAGGCGGTCTGTCGGTGGGCTCCCGGGCTGGAGATGCAAAATTTGAACGTTAATTTTTTATGGCCATGGCCGGTGGGGTGTCGAGCATGTTCGTCGTCGTCGTCGTCCTCCCAGAGGACACAGAACACTCGTGGACATCGTCAGCAGTATGCGCACGGTTAGTCCCCAGAGAGAGGTGGTTTCATCTGAATGGACACGTGTGTTTCAGTGTTGAAAATTAACACACGGTATATGTGTACAACTTTTTGCGATTTGCTGAATGTTGGGAGGTGTTGTGGGACGGAATGTCTCTTGCCTCCGGGGGCAAGTTAAACTCAGTTCATTAGAAGTGGACAAGCTCTGGAAATCTGATAGTGACTTGGATTTTATACTTGGAAGCTGTAAAATTAAACTCTTACCATTAAATTGCGAAATCTTGTTTGTAACTCTACTGCCATTTTCCAAAAGTCACAATGAGTTGCAAAATGAAAACCTGTCATTAATGGGAATTACTGCCAACCAGCGTAACAAATCAATCAACGCGGCGAGAAAAACCAAAAATGTCACTTTCCAGGGCGTCAATCAAAATCACAAATGATGACGCGGTGGAAATTATTTTTACGAAACCCGCTAGAATACGTGACGGAATAATAATCAATTTTCCAATTCCAACCTTGGCAGGTATTTATTAATAATCACAAAATAATTCAATCATTTTGAACCTCCATCAGCAGCGCAATCAAGCAACTTTCTGCAAAACGCAATAAATATAACGATTTTAATTAGGCCGTGGGTGTCAGAACTGCGGTATTGGTGTGTACTGAGCACAATTAATGGCAAACCGTAATTGAAATGGCACTGTGCCGCAAGGGAGAGAGGCAAACGAACCTGTACTTTACACTCACCGACACCACGCAGTGCAATTAAGCAGCAATGGAACAACTTAAATACAAAGGCACAATATTATGGTGGCATGGGAAATAACAGCGCCATTTGTTGAGTGAGGTGCGCATTGTAAGGGAATGAAGCATGGATTGATGTAATTGTGGGATAAATCACATAGTCGTCACCACGCGTGTGTTTGTTTTAGCCTCAATTTGGTTTCATAAAAGTAATAGTAATTGAAATAGATAGTAGTTTATGTTGCCGTTTATTTATTGCCATTGATCTCATAATCACTAAGGACTAACCATAAGATGCAATAGAAATAGCATCAGCGATACACACAGAACAAAAAGTGACAAATACTTGCATTACATCTAATCTAAGGATCATCTAAGGAGCTTATGCAGCTTCAAAAGAAATAAAAGCATTGTTTTTACACAATTTGTTTCAATTAAATCGACGACAATGGATTCGATAATACATGATTTGTACACACAAATTTGTAATGCGATGCGATATTATTTAAGTAAATGTCGTCTTTAAGAGCGAATTAAGATTTGAGAAGTGAAAGGTAGAAAACAGGCAGGCTTGCAATTGCTCATTACAGCTAAAATGCTATTTTTCGGTATTATGAAACAATGGGATACTACAATGGTAATTTTTATTTGTAAGATGCAAGAAGAGGTGGTAAAGTTTGTATATGACATATAAAATTTGTCAATTTTGCTTTAAGAAGGTCACAACAAGCGATTTGCTGTAACGATGAGCAACGCGAAGAGGGAGGAATCAGCGATCATAAAACCCTAGTTGTGACCTTATGAAAGCAAAATTGACAAATTTTATATGTCATACACAAGCTTTACCACCTCTTCTTGCATCTTACAAATAAAAATAATCATTATAGTATCTCATTGTTTCATAATTACAAAAAAAAAGCATTATAGCTGTAATGAGCAATTGCAAGCCTGAAAACAGGTATTGAAATTTCTTGCCCTGAGCAGAGCTAAATCGTTTGATCGTTCTAATGCAAATATTACGAATGGGTGAATTAATTTGCATCTGGATGTTATTCATACAATTCTGGACCATTTGTTAATGTATGTAATTAGTAATTAACTATTTTGTAAGAAGATGTTTTTCTTACGCATACCACATAGTGATGACACCTAGAACGAAAGCGAGCAACGAACGAACATCCTGCGTTCGATTGTGATGCACTGTCTATTCGTTCAGCACATATTGAGTTCTCCAAGCAGGATCTCACGAACACTACTTTAATAACATAATTTTGCACACACTAGCGTATACTGTCATGTGCACGGTAAGAATCAAACATCCATTAATGAGTAAAAGTGAATCCATTGTCATTAAAAGTGGCACTACTATGTAATGAGCAACTTATTATGCCAATTAAGTAGTAACTGTTAGCTACTGTTGGCAAAAACTCATTGTTGTTAAAATAATTGACTCATTAATGAGTAACTTTTATTAAAAATGGGTCAACTTTTTCTAAAAAAAGGGTATTTGACTGTTACCGCGCAAGCGTAGGGTTGGTTTTCGTTTTGTTGTTTATTTTTACTTTAGAATGACAGTTCTTACAGCAAACTAAAAATTCCAGTATTCCAGATTTATCTGAATTTTCCAGATTTTAGTCGTCTTGCCAGATACACAGACAGACCGCGTATATTTCCAGATTTTTTTTAAATATGTTCCAGATTTTCCCAGATTTTTAAACATGTTGCTTTAAAAATATCACTGCAATTGATTTACCATCTAATCAAAAAATAAAAAGCAAAACTTGTTACTCAACGTCTATCAACGTTGGACATTACATAATTAAGGTAATTCTGAAAATAGTTCACAGTGAAGTGTAATACCATTAACAGACATACAAAGCAGTACCGTTGTACCAACCGGTGGAGAAACTAACCTTATTAAATTAAATATCACTACTTGACTAGCATATTGGTCCCAAGCAAATCGATTAACGTACCCCATTGTAGTCAAAATTCTAGTACTACACAATGTTTTTTTTTTCTTTCCTTTATTTAACGTCGGTCTCTGTTCCGCAATCTAGTGCCAATCACCGACGGACATCGATTGCCATCCATTGACGGCAATCGAATGTGCAGGAAGGCAGCTTCCACACCTGCGTAGGATATCGCACCCATTCAACACACATGGGCCGGGACCAACGGCTTTACTTCCCTTCCGAAGGAAGACGTGACCAGAGATTTTTATGCCTCAGAAAAATCCCACCGACCTCGGCTAGGATTGAACCCATACCTATTGGGGTGTTAGAAAGCAGTCACGCTTACCACTGCACCACCGGCGCCGGCTAACACAATGTTTGTTTTGATTCGCTGTAAAAGTTTGACAGATAAAATGAGGGGCTAGCGGTGCCGGTGGTGTAGTGGTAAGCGTGATTACCTCTCACTCCAACAGGCCTGGGTTCAATCCTAGTCGGCGCCGCCGGGATGTTCTGAGGCATAACATCTCTGATCACGCCTTTCTTCGGAAGGGAAGTAAAGCCGTTGGTCCCTGGTTCATGAGTTGATGGGTCGGTAGGTAGGGTCCAGGTGTGAGAGCTGCCTTCCTGGCGTCGGTAGCAATGGTGCAAAACAAGGAAAAAAATGAGGGGCTCGTGGATTTTCCTATGTTTCGAGGGGTGCATCGATTAGCTTGGGAACGAAGATAGTACCAGAGCTGAGCCAAAAAGTTGAGCACGTTTCTTCGGGACCTACTAGTCTTAGAGTTACCTCTATGGTTGTACTAATTTAATCTAGTACCTCAAAAGGTACAATTTGAGGTACTAGTTTAAAGAAGTACAACGGTAGTACAACAGTGAACTTTGTATGTCTGTACAAGGTATAAGGTGAATTCCATGTGAAATCAAACGAGATTTTCAAGCTAATTCTGAGTAGAGTTCCATCCATCTTTGTGGGCTTCGTGTTCGTGTGACTTCACCCGTCGTTCAGCCGTATTGTGAGTGCCACGAAGTGAGGGTTCGATTCCCGCTCCAGCCAGTGCAAATTTTGACTACCTGAAAATTTCCCTACTGGTCTACTGGGTGTGGTGTGTTGTCCGTTGTCTAGTGTTAAATATACAGTCTGTGCAACCTCTGGTTGAAGACGGTGTCAGTTGTCTTGTCAACTCTGATGACAATTGCATGGATATTTTGTGTATAAAGGAAATACCCAGAAGAGAAATCATAGAAAATTCTTATGATGAAACTTAAGGAGTATGCTGATACGAATCGTGAGAATAATTTCAATTGAATTCTGTTCAATGTTTCTATGGAGATTAATTTTAATAAAATTATAAAACAGTTAAACAGAATTATGCGCAATATTTGGGAAACTTTCAAAACCATTTTGGCAAAGTACTTGAGTAATTAGGAAATACTGAAGAGGATTTCAAAACAATTCTAACCTTAGGGAAGGTCCATTAATTATGTCACGCAAATTTAGTCCATTTTCAACCCCCCCCCCTCCCCCCTTTGTCACATATTTTGTATGGAACTTAATTTTTTTTTGTATGACTCGTCACAGTTTCCAAAACCCCCCCTCCCCCCTAAAAGTGTGACATAATTAATGGACGACCCCTTACCTATAAAGCAGTTAAAAGGAGATTATCGGATGAGTCTGAGAAGAGCGTGACGGTCATTCTGAAGAGTGTACCAAGGACATTATGAAAAAAAAATTAAGAATTTATAAGAGATTACAAGAGGTAATGCTAGGAACTCTTAGAATGTTACTGGAAAAGTTTGGATATTATCAAGATTATTTTAGGAGAATATAGAAAAGAAGTATGATGGCATTTTAGAATGATTCAAATGGAACTAAAAAAGGGCGAACATATCCTGTGAAGGGTTCCAAGTAAATTCAGACTAACCAAAAATTTAATGATCTGGGACCCAGGAAAAATAGAATCACTTAAAGATCCTGAGGCTTCAAGAATGAAGCTATCAGACTTTCATTTTAATAATATAATAAAATTATTCTTTGGCATAAAGTTATTCGTAATGGTCATGCGAATAGTGGAGTTATCCATAGTTTAGGTAAACTTTGTGTGAGTACCACCCAGGCAACCAGAATGCACGTATATTCAAAGTTGTTTTCACGATATACAAACATATATACAAACCAACAAATCGTATAGAATGCAAAGAAATGGCTTATATGTACGTAAAAAAGTGGAGGCCATATACGTGCAGATTTGAATTTAATTTTGAACGAGTAGATTTAACATCATATGCGATTTAATTTGTAACAACAATTTCACTTTGAAAAGCATAACGATGTAATCCGATTTGATTTGTGATACAGCACGACGGAAAAATGAATCATCGCATATAGGTCGGAAATTTGTATTCTATACGATTTAACTTAAACATAATGCGATGCATGCCATTCTTATATGCGATTTTGACTTAAACTGTAGTAATTTACGACAGTGTCTGCACATTGCTATACGACTTCTAGTTGTCTGGGCACGATGTTAGACTTTGATTCCCACTTCAGCCAGGTGAATTTTGCTTCAAAATAAAATTGTCCACTGGTCTACTGGGCGTTGTGTGTTGTATGATGTCAAGAATTAAATTGTTAACCTGATCAACCTCAGGGTAATATTAGAATTATTTAGAACTAATAAAATCTTTAAATTCTGGTATTGCATCAAATAGTAAGTACTACATCGATAATTATTAGTTAAAACAAATCCATCCCATAAAATTTGCTTGAATCTTTGCTTCTTATTCTTTTTAAAAAAAGTTGCAATTAAAAAAAAAAAACAATTCTAAACATATTTTCTGCACTATTTTACCCACATTTAATTCAATTTTTGAAATGCTGCGTAATGGATGTTTAAACTTTTTAGGCACACTGTGTCAATACTTTTCAGCTTTTGGATGAATTCAGCAATGCTAACAAGTTATTTGCTTTATATAATTTATTTAAACATGTAATTCATAATCATTATAGTACTTCAAATAAATTCTAGATGATCATACTGACCAATTTTTACGGGAGATTGGCACATCACTTTGATTTCAATAGCATTATGTTAAAAACTTGATTTTTTTTAAGCATTCCAGATTTTTCCAGATTTTATATTTTAACTGTTCTAGATTTTTCTGAAAATGACCTGGCAACGCAGTCAGCACCTATAAACCGAACCGAAAGATGACTGTTGCAGTCCCTCTGTTCGGTTCTCGTGTTGCGAACGTAACCGAACTATGCGTTGAACGAGTGCAAACGAACCGAGCGAATGGGTGAAACAAGAGTCGGTGTATAATGAGTCACGCCAAGAGTGAAGCCAAGTCTACCTATTCAACTGTCAAACCGGCTACCTATCGAGCAAAGTAAACAAACATTACGAAGCTATGAAAGGTCCACGAAAGGTATTGTAATAAAATATAAAATATAATCGAAGAAATGATCATAAATACGCAGTGAACATTAAATTGTCATGGGATGCGTTTAGTAATGATCAGTAATGAGAATTTTTACTATTTTTTGTTAAGATAATTTGACAAAATCACTGATATAATTATTTAATACAGCCACTATTTTTGTTTATGGCTAGAAGTCATTTGAAGTTGATGTAGAAGTCCTCTGTTGCCAAGTGAAAAGAAAGGAAATCTTTCAAAAAACCGTGATGCGAGTTAAACTGTTTTTCTCTTGGCGTGACTCATTATACACCGACTCTAGGTGAAACGAACGCTTCGTGTCTACGTAGAAAACGCTTCGTGTTGGTCAAAACTTACGCACGGTGCGTGCAACTTTATGAACGGCGGTGATATACTGCCCAGAAAAATTTAAACTTATAGAACTGTTTAAAAACTAAAACAATATTAGCATGTGTGTGTGTGTGTGTGTGTGTGTGTGTGTGTGTTTGTGTGTGTGCGTGTGTGTATGCGTGTGCGTGTGTGTGTGTGTGTGTGTGTGTGTGTGTGTGTGTGTGTGTGTGTGTGTGTGTGTGTGTGTGTGTGGTGTGTGCGTGTGTGTGTGTGTGTGTGTGTGTGTGTGTGTGTGTGTGTGTGTGTGTGTGTGTGTGTGTGTGTGTGTGTGTGTGTTTGTGTGTGTGTGTGTGTGTGTGTCTGTTTGTGTGTGTGCGTGTGTGTGTGTATTTGTGTGTGTGTGTGTGTGTGTGTCTGTTTATGTGTGTGCGTGTGTGTGCGTGCGTGTGTGTGCGTGCGTTTGTGTGTGTGTGTGTGTGTGTGTGTGTGTGTGTGTGTGTGTGTGTGTGTGTGTGTGTGTGTGTGTGTGTGTGTGTGTGTGTGTGTGTGTGTGTGTGTGTGTGTGTGTGTGTGTGTGTGTGTGTGTGTGTGTGTGTGTGTGTGTGTGTGTGTCTGTGTGTGTGTGTGTGTGTGTGTGTGTATTCCCTCTAGCCCCCACTGGCCGGCCGTTGTATTATGGAAGAACTCTCTCTACAATGTCGCATTTATGGTCATTGTAGACAGCTTTAGTCCGGGAGTTAGAAAGTGATACCCCTTTTGCAGATCTAGCAACCCATTTCAGAATATCTGGATAGTCACGCCAGGTCAAGCCCATTCCGAGGTTACTTTCCAGGTTCGAAAATATTCTGGCACGCATTTAGTTTATGTTTTTTTTAAATTCTAAAATGTATTTGGACTGGTCTCACCATGTTAGTTTGATCCTCCAACCCTACACACTTAGAAAAAATCATGTAAATTTAGGTGCTCTGAGACTGACATATACGAGCGTCAATTTTGACATAAAATTGAGTCATAACAGACGCGAAATTCAACTCAATCAAACGTACTTTTCGTCGAGTAACAAACTTTTAAGTCTCGGAGCCCTTAATTTTACATGAAATATTTGTTTACGTCTGATCCTTTATGTCAAAGATGGATTGCGTCACGTGTAAAATTAATTATTTCTAAGTGTGTAGTTTTGATTTTCTCTAAACTTTGCATCTCATTTCGTGATGCACTTTTGTCGTCGCAATACTTCCTTCAACGAACACAAATTTGCATTGCCATGGTCATCTGGGAGGAGGTTCGCATCTAATGCTTTCCCCAGGAACAGTTCGCGGCCACCAACTACCACCCATCCAGTCTTGGGCGTATCCAGCGAGGCATCTTTCATATTGTTCGCAATCTCCGACACCGGCGAGAGACAAGCAACCAAGCACTTTTGCAAGCGGAAAACTTGTTGATTCACGGAAACGTCGGCCACCGAATCACCATCAAAACTCGCGACGGACATATTATCAACACGTTCTCGGGCTAATTCACCAACCGGACCGATCTCTCAATAGAAAAAGTGTAGCATCCAAACTCGGAGAACCGGGCTCCCGGGAGGCAATGAAAACCGACACCGAACAATGAAACTGAAGCTGCGTCGTATATTTTGGAGACAGGTAAAACACGGTATATCACTAAATGATAACTTTATGAACACTTGAAACTAAATTTTAGCACACAAATTAACAAATTTAAAACAAAAAATGTTTAATTCGCTGAAGAAAAAATACGCAGCAAAAGAAAAACACGTCAGCTTTCAAGTGCGGCCTACTGCGATCCAAAACTGAAAAAAATATTAGCATGATGCGAATATTACACACCCACATTAAATCCGTTTGCGTTGCGTTAACGTAGATTTGACAGTTAGACAATAGATTTTCTGAAGCAGAATACGCCATCCGTGCCTCCTAGTCTAGCGCGGATAAAATAAATTCACAAGACAAATACTGTCAACAGTGTCTGAGCTCTCGTGTTGGTATGGTGTGTATGATAAATATAATTTACTCATAAATGGGTAAAATTTTACTCATTTAATGGGTAGTCCCAGTTTCCCTTAAAAATGCATACTTTGTAGTCATTATTGGGTATTTTGCGGTTACCATGCAACGCATAGTTCGGTTACGTTCGCAACATGAGAAACGAACGGAGGGTGTGCAACTGTCAGATTTCGGTTTGGCTTACACACTTTTTTGAGGCTACTCATTTTTGAGTCGAAAATCACTCAGTTCAGTCAAAAGGGAAGTTACCCAAAAATGGATAAACATGCTTTTACTCAAATTTGAGTAAAATTGCCTATGGCGGAAACTGGGTAACGATTACTCAGATGATGACATTTGTCAACTGAGCAAACCTTACCCATTTCGATAGACACGAATAAATGCCCTCGTGAATGTCCCATGAATACTTTATATATAAATTATTTCGTCCAGGAAGAATATTAAAAACACATTATGAAAATTATAATTCTGTATTGATAGCAAAGAATTCTAGATAAACATTTCAAAAGGTCCTATCTGCATTGATCGATTCTCTTCATCGACTTTCTCTTCCGTTAATAACTCAACTTCAACAGCATTCCCTGCTGTGTTCAACGTTCTAAGCACAAGATAGAAAATTTCTGCTATCAAAGTGTGTGGCAAAAATAGCACCAATAAAGTAAAAAAATAGATAGAAAATTTCTACTATCAAAGTGTGTGGCAAAAATAGCACGAAATGCATTTGCGTAGGCGTGGTTTTCAAAAGAGAAAGTTGATGAAGAGAATCGTTCAAAGCAGATAGGACTATTTGAAATGTTCATCGAGAATTATTTATATTAAAGTTGCATGCCTCACCAACTAGCTGAGCTTTCGTCATCCAGACTAATACGTAGTTGATTAATTTTCACTGCCTAACTTCTAAAAACCTCACTGCACAAAAATCGCCTGTTCACAACGTGCGCCATTTTGAACTTAGGAAAATGTTTATATCAGAACCATTTACCCAGAATCTGGGTAGATTCCACTCATCGGAGCAAAACCAGTTTACTCACCTTTTGACAACCCCATATAGCATGCAAAAATGAGTGAGATCTACCCAGTCACTGAGTAGCCTCAAAATAGCGTGTATAGATTCTAAACAAAGTATGAACGCGTTCAAGCACATCACTGTATCACAATAAGTTTATTTTATGATTGTGGGGACAGCCGTTGTTGCACGACGTGCTGTATCACCTTAATGATTTCATATACTTTTTACAAAGTGAAGCACCCTTCTGCTCATGTCTACTCCAAACGAAAGAAGCGACAGTCAAGCACTTTCGGTTGGATTACTAAAATTGAGTTCGAACTAAAGGGTGATACGGTCAAAATTTGGTCAATATCAACTTGACGTATTTCTTTCAATTTTGCATTTAAAAAACCTGAACACCCCTCATTTTGAAGGTGTGTGTGTGTAGAATGTTGCTCCTATTTTGATTTTGGAATTCACTCTTCAGTTGTCAAAATGCCGTCCAAGCAAGAAGAGCAACATATCAAAATTTTGCTCGCGCATCGCGAAAATCCGAGCTACTCGCACGCAAAGTTGGCAAAATCGCTAAAAGTTGCCAAATCAACCGTTAAAAATGTAATTAAAGTGTTTGGGGAACGTTTGTCGACAGCCAGGAAGTCTGGATCGGGGGGAAATCAAAAACCGGAAGCCGCTGAGACGACAAAGAGAGTTGCCGGTAGTTTCAAGCGAAACCCTAACCTCTCTCTCCGAGATGCCGCAAATAAGCTGGGTGTATCGTCTACAACCGTGCATCGAGCCAAAAAACGAGCCGGACTATCGACTTACAAGAAGGTAGTGACTCCAAATCGCGATGATAAACAAAATACGACGGCCAAAGCGCGATCCCGGAGGCTGTACACGTCGATGCTGACGAAGTTTGACTGCGTGGTAATGGACGACGAAACCTACGTCAAAGCCGACTACAAGCAGCTTCCGGGACAGGAGTTTTATACGGCAAAAGGAAGGGGAAAGGTAGCAGATGTTTTCAAGCACATGAAACTGTCAAAGTTCGCAAAGAAATATCTGGTTTGGCAAGCCATCTGTACCTGTGGCTTGAAAAGCAGCATTTTCATAGCTTCCGGGACTGTCAACCAAGAAATTTACGTGAAAGAGTGTTTGAATAAACGTCTGCTGCCTTTCCTGAAGAAACACGGTTGGATTTGGCATCTTGCCATTACGGTAAAAAGGCCATGGAGTGGTACGCCGCCAACAACGTGCAGGTGGTTCCCAAGGACAAGAACCCTCCCAACACGCCAGAGCTCCGCCCAATTGAGAAATACTGGGCTATTGTCAAGCGGAACCTAAAGAAGACCAAAAAAACTGCTAAGGGCGAGCAGCAGTTCAAGGCAAACTGGCTTTCTGCGGCGAAGAAGGTGGACAAGGTGGCTGTACAAAATCTGATGGCAGGGGTCAAGCGTAAGGCCCGGCAATTCGGATTTGGAAAAGCGGAAGCCTAACTGAATATTTTTCCTGAATTTTATGCTAATTGAACTTGAAAAAGAAATTTAATTTGATTTTTTAAATAAACGATTTCACCGATTTACACGCGTTTTCCCTTGACCAAATTTTGACCGTATCACCCTTTAGTTGCGTAAATCAGTAAATTTCTTATTTTAGAAGAATACAAACAATGTCATCAAGAAAAGCAGTAGTTGGTAAGCCCTTTCTATTATTCTACCGCACGCTTTAATATTCTGCTACATCAATAAATCCTTTTGTGAATGATCAATAAATCAACAATTTAGTATCAAACAATCCATCCTGACCTGTTGTACTTAGGTTATGCCGATACCATCGTTACAATTACACATTCCTTTGTTGCAACACATAACATTGCATACAATGTTATCATTTCTAAATAATAGGAAAATCGTCACCCTGGGTAAAATAACACTCGTATCATCACATCCTGAGGCTCCCAGCACCCATCGCGGCAAAAGACCTTTACTGATTTCATCAACCGGGTCAAACAACAGTGCATCCCAACCAGATCACAATCTCCAGCGACCGACCGACCGACCGGTGTACCTACATTTGTTTTATTGCATATCGAGTTCAGAATTAGATCCTGCCACAGGCACTTGAATACAGGGATTGATTTGCTTCCGGAGTGAACAATGTTATTTTGTTTCGAACTACTCATCATACGCAACGACACATGAAGCCCAGAAACAGGCAGGTATGCCTCCGGGTGGTGATTTGATGTGACTGTATATTTACCATCCAAGCGTTAATGAGTATCGAACTATCGAGCTGGAAGCTAATCATGGTATGGTAGTTGTACCAATCATGCTTATTCGTCTATGAACTATGGGATTCCTATAATACAAACGTATAACCATAACTGGTACACCTACCCCATTACAACTGTTACAAAATTGTATTACGGTACAAGGTTCAAGCAAACTAAACTAAATCCATTTGTTTCTGTGTAAGCCGAATATCCTCGGAAAGAAAAAAAAATACACGCCTTATCCTAACATTTGAAAAGGCGAGAAAATCCATTAGCACCTATTTATATGTGACCGTTGGTTGAATATTTATCATTCCCCCCCCCTCCCAGGAAAACCCGCCTAGGAAAAACCATCATCACCGAAAGTGTAAGCCACTGGCACTGCCATAACTCTTATTTGCAACCAGCCACCACCCAATGAACGAACGGGAGAGCAGGAACAGGAACCGAGGGAGGGATGAGGGAAATATTAATAATTTATTGTGTTTATTGTTCTTTCATCAGCACCACGACCAAACAGACCGACCTTCTTGCCTATGCTGCTATGCTTCTTCTGCCAAAAGGGCACACCCTTTGCCACCCGTGTCCCCCCGGAGCATTCGACTCGCTTTGAATTCGATGCTGCTTCATTTGCCACTTCCGTGTCGGGAGCCGTCGTCGTCGCCACGCCAGCCGTCACCAATAGACACCCCCCCCCCCCCCCGCCCCCCTCCTGGCAGACGAATGCGATGAAGAAGATTATGAATAAATGCGACTACGGCTGGATGTGCTGACGGAATGCTAATGCATTCTTCTTTCTCGGACTCACGACGAAAGTGGATACAATATATGGAATGCAGCAAATTCAATAGAATAGCAGCATGGTTGATTTTGGCAACAGATGTCGCTAGTAAAAATAAAGTTGCGGCATTCTACGTTGTGTAAAACACATGCAGATCAAGTTACCCAAAAAATGGTCCCATCAATCTAATGATTGATTAATTGCGAAGAAATTAACACACAAGTGTTAACAAATTCAGTTACAAATTAGGCGCGAGTTCACAAATAGGCGCGAAAATTGGACAGAAGGGTGGAGAAACAGCAACAATTGGTGAGATCGCTTTAAATTTTAAATTTTTATTATTGCTCATATATACAAAACAATGCTGGGATTCGGAGATACCACCAAGGACACCTATTGTTAACAACTCGTGGAAAACAGGCGGGCTCTTCTCCACACTCATTGGGACGGCTCATTATTTAACCAATGGTATGATCATGTGGCTGGAATGAGATTCTCCACCATCCCGTGGAGACGTATAGGTGAATTTACCTATCGATCCACCAAACCCGTTTTTGGCCCTTCATACAGTAACATGTTGAGGACAATCAGAGGTTATTAAGCTTGATCAAATCAAACAGTGAGGAGCACCCACTGCTACCGGACTTAGTTTGTGTGCTACAATGAGTGGTAGACGATTGTCATACATACATGTAAGTAAAACATTGTAAACCTTGTATGTAGTCTACTTTGCTTGACGAAAAAAATAAATAAATAAATAAATAAATATTACCTAAAAGCCGTGGCGCATCAAAGGTTAAAATATTAAACCTATTAAATACTAAAATAAAGGAATCGAATAAAGAAACCTTCTATCTAGTCAACATATTGAGCTAAAGCAAATTAAAAATGAATGGCATGCTTGCACTGCCTGATGAGTTGAATTCTGGACTAAACTTTTTGTCCTACACACTTAAAAATATCCATTTTTTCACGTGACGTTATTCATATTTGATGTAAATCATGGAACGTTAACAAACATTTCATATAAAATTAAGTGTTAAAACACTGAAGCATACAAAACTCGACGAAAAGTGCATTTGATTATCGGCGGCGGTGGTGCCGATAGGCAGGCCTGGGTTCAGTCCCAGTTGGCGCCGCCGGGATGTTCTGAGGCATAACATTTCTGATCACGCCTTCCTTCGGAAGTTGGTCCCCGGTTCATGAGGGTAGGGTCCAGGTGTGCGAGCTTTCTCCCTGGCATCGGCAGCATTCGTGCTCAGCACGGAAAACAAGATCGACGGAAAACAAATCAAGAAGTGCATTTGATTGAAATGATTGTCTCACCTCTTTCAACTGATTCTTATGTCATTAGGGCCGCTAGCATGTGTCGGTCTTAGGGCACTGAAATTTACATGACTTTTTCGTAGTGTGTAGAATAGGACTATTCAGTCTAGTTTAACCGAGGACAAAAAGCTTCCATATAAGCAGGATCTGTAGATATGAGACAGCCTAAGTTGATTGTTTTAAAATTAACGTCATCTAGTGTGAAAATTTTGTCATACACTATTCATAGTTTTGAATGCCTTGTATTGCTAAAAATCCTTACTGAAGGAAACAATATACTATATGGTTAGGATCTCATGACATAAACATCCCTAACATCGAAATATTCCACTTCATGTGTACATTTTTTCAACGAACCCCTTCCTTCGAAAAAATATTGATAGTTTTAACTTTAAATTCAACAAAATTTACCTTACAGCGATTGAAAATTTCAAAAATTCAATAAATTTCGATAAGATACGGACATTTAAAATTTGGGATTGAAATGACCCAGGGTACAGACAACATAAGTGCTGCGATAATATTTGTCTAAAATACAATTTTTGGTTTTTTTTGGGACATATTCAATCAGGCTTGTTTCCACTCACTTGCTATAAAAAAAAATATTTTCGGAATGTTGAAATCATTAGATGTTATAGTGATATTTTATACTTGTTATATTCAAGAATAGGTTGCAAGGCAAATTTCTGACCCATAAAACCTGTCAAATTCGATTTCAGATAGTCACAATCAGCTTTTTTAAGACTCGCAAGTGCTCACTCTGAGTGAACGCTCGCGAATCACAAAATCGTTGATTGTGACACTCTGAAAGCGAAATTGACAGGTTTCATGGGTCAAACACATACTTGCAATCTCTTCTTTTAACTTAAAAGTACAAAATATCATAGCAAGTGAGTCGAAGCTACCCTGGATTTAATCAAGCATTACAGAATTCCTGTGGGCACACCTTTTCACAAAAGAATTAGAAAAACAAATCAACAAAGATACAGCCTCTCAAAATGTCCTGGGGTCTATTAACCCGAAGGTACAGACAAAAGGTTAAGCGGAAATGATTTTTTTAAAGGAAAAATCATTTTTATAATTAATATTTAAAAATTAGTCATGAGTATCTTGAAGTAAACATGATTTCATTAATAATCAAATAAATGACGGCGAAAATCAAATAATTGAACACATAGTAAAAACAATTTAAAATTGCAATAAATGCATAAAAAGATCTATTTAAATTAGACATTTGAATCTTGTTCACGAATAAATTATCAAATAGTCGTGTCTGATTTTCAAAGCAATGATTCGAACGATGTGTCGATTTGTCGAAACTGCTAGCTTCTAATCTAATCTAACAATCTAATCTAACACCAACACAGCCAGTTCTTGAAAGCATACTGGAAAATGATATATATATACCTACATCATTTTTCTTGTAAATTTGATATATGTTTCACATCGAAGATGCGTCACAAATATTAAAACGACCAGGCCTACTGTGCAGCATTTAAGGGGCAAGATGATTCAGAAAACATCGGGCCGTGGACATCTCATACCGTACATTCCGATTTTGCTAATTATGATTGGTTGGTCATTGGAAGCATCAAAGCTTTTCTTCTGACGGTTGGGGCATGAGCACTAACTCTTGTCCTAGACTTTTATGACTTATGGCTATAGCGCCATTACTCGCTTTCTGAAAAGAGAAAAGGGAAAGTAAAAGAAGCAGGACAAAGGAAAAAGGATTATGTAAACTCTATGAACATGAACAATATTTTTGATTTGAAATATACAATATAGAAATGCATAACGGCGGTGGTCACTACCAGAGTCTTGTCAGTATTACCAAGTCATAAAAAGCAACAAGGAATAAAATGTTATCCTTTGTTATGTTAAATATATTGAAAATCTACGAAAAAAGTTACACTCAAAACAATTATTTGAAGGAGTGAGAGTATACTCCTGATTTTTTACAAGAATCACTGATTCTGGTTGCTCGCGAAGGTGTTGTTTGAGTAGCTTCTTTAATAACTTCTGTCGCATCATTTTGCTTTGCTTCTCGAAGCTTTATTTGCGTTGCAAATGCCAGCTGATTCGATTGGTAGAGATTTCTAATACAAGCTGATTATTTCCTTTTCGTTGCATTGCAATCTTCGAAAGAAACTGCTCTTCGACCGATACTTACATCTTTCGGAACTGATAAAACATTTGAAAGATTTTTTGAAGTATTCGGAGCAACGTCCTAAAACCCTCTGCTTTGAGCGGGCATATTCATTCCATTTTTATTTTTCAAGTAGATACAAAGATTTTCAGCATGTTTTATTTTTTATTTTAGAAGCTACAACCATAGAGACATCGGAATTGATTGTGTACGCTTCGATAACGTGCTTGTGAACATTTTGAAATTTCACCATTGGCATGCCCTTCAATTCAAATCGAGAAGAGACCAAGTTTATCAAATTCTATGGTAAAGAACTAGAGGCAACCAAAACATTACTATTAGCATATAAATTTAACAAAGAAAATCACTTCTTTGCATTCCGGTTCTTGAAATAATAACATACGCATACCTAGAGTTGATGATTCCGCCATTTTTTAACGGTTTGCAGCAGTTCACCTCTTCCGTTTCTACTCTTATAGAATTTGACAGCTTACTATCAGTAAAACGCATAAATTTGTTTGCTCAAGATAAAGTTAAATTTAATACTCCTTCAAATAATTGATTTGAGTGTAACTTTTTTCGTCGATTTTCAATATATTTAACAAATCCTACAAAGTTGTTTGCCGTACAAAAATACATATTTTTGCTCAACATTGTAACATGCTATCTCAAAATTAAAATATGTATTCAAAAATTTGACATTTGCAGGAGTTTTTATTTATTAAAAAACACCTAAAGGATCGCGTGCTGCCACATGTTTTTATAATTTTTTGGCAGTAAAATAAGTATAGATTTAGAATCCTTCCTAGAATTTTGCGCCAATTTGCCCCGAAAATAGTTATTTGAGAAGCAAATACCCCCAAAAATATCGATTATTCAAGAATAACTCTTTTGTTTCAAGAGATAATTAGTTACAATGTTGAGCAAAAACATGTGTTCAAATATGTTAAATATAGTTGTAGAAGAAACCAAAACTGTAGGATGCCTAGAAAATCAGTTATACTAAAAACATGATTTAAAGGCGCCTTCATGAAAAATGATACATATCCCGCAATTTATAAGAGCTAGTAATTTTTAGTGTTCAGTAAAGTTGCCTAAAATAATATTTGCTACAACTTTATTGAAGACTAAGTCTCTATCTGCATCAGATAAAAAAATATTTTTTTGATCTCACTTTTAGGTAAATTTATCACCAAACCGTCTACATCAAAAGAAGCGGATTAACAAATTATGTCTCCTAAGGACTTCGGGGTGTTTTTAAAAAAGAACTACTGCTCACGTCTACGACTAAAACTGGAATGATTTTTATTGCGTCAATTTGAATTTACTTTGAAATACAAAAGAGCTTCAATTCCTGCAAAAATGCTTACATCTAATTATTATCTATGTACTGTCTACTCCTGCTACCATGCGGTGTCTTGTTGCATCGATGTTGCTGTTGCCATGTGGTGATCGTCGTCGTCACTGTAGCTGCTGCTGAGTTGGCGTTCTTGGTGATATGCTGGTGCATGCTTTCGTGGTCATCGGGGTGCCGATGGGCTGAAGCATGTTACTGATGATGTTGCTATTGTTGTTGTTGTTGTTGTTGTTGTTGTTGTTGTTGTTGTTGTTGTTGTTGTTGTCGACGTCCCCATTCGTACTACGCTGAGACGTTGAGTTTGCCTGGAGATGATGGCCGCGCAATTGAATTCAATGCTAAGGCCACTTGCTGTTGGTTTCGTTGAATTGAGTCCAACCGATGGATGATGTCTTCTGATGTTGGGATGGTTGCTGATGGGTGGTCCATAACTACACCCTCCTTAGAAAAAGAATCGTCCCGATTCGTATTTGGATGTAATCTGGTGGGGTCTTGGGTAGTTTTTGACTTATTTTTCCAAATCAGGTAGATCGAAACTGCTATTCCAATTAGTATGCTGAAACTAGATAATGTTATAGAGGTGGATGTGTGGAATCTTTGCGTTTTAGTGAACGATTCTAAACGATGCCTGTTTACGATGTTGAGCTTTTCGAAATCTGGTTCTGACTCTATGGTGTCTACTTGAATATTCAGGCCATCCAAGGGAATTATGTCGGGTAATTCGGTTTTTACGATCTCATCGTTTGAAAATTGTAGGCTGTTGATTTTCACTGTACAGTTATGATATTCAATTAGAAATGTGCCTGTCAGTGTTCGGTTTGTGATACCGCAGGTGGACCAGATGGTTCCATTGCTAATTTGTTTCAAAATTACGTAGTTGCTCATGATCGATTTGATTTCATGTGGTTGGCTTATTTCTTTAAATACGCAATTTCCTGATGAGCCTCTTAACAATCTAGAAAAACAGCCATCTTGGGTAGAATTTGACAAATTTTCAAGTCCGCAGACGTAGTACTTATGGATTTGTTGACAATTTCTGGTTATGAAGTACGTTTCCTCCTTGCTCAATATGATTTTGGTTGCGGGCAGCTTGATGATTCTATTTCCTACGATTAGTGGTTCCAAAAACAATATTTCGTATTTATGGGCTTTGAATAATGGTATCGTTACAACAAAAATAACCCTGCTCTGATTATAAAATGCTTCAAGTCCTAAAAATTGATAGGCTTGTTCTGGGTGAGTAATAGAGATGCCCTGATCTTCTAAGTGTTTTATTGCGAAGTGCAACTCGTCTGGTGAGAGGATGTTTTTTGAGATAATGTCAAGTCTTGCCAGTTGAATGGCTTCTGAAATTGTTTCTAAATGTGAATTAAGGATATCGATATAAAGATTGATTTTTATAATTTCTTCAATTATTTGAATGCTTTTGTTTCGTCCTAGCTCCGATCGTTGAACAATTATGTTTTTTCTTATAAGGTTGTGTTGACATTCTAAATCATTTAGGACTCTGTTTATCCGATTTTGTAGTTGGATATTAATTTTTGCCTGTTCGTTGTTTTCATTGACTAATATTTTCATTATCGAGCTCTAGTTTTCTAATAGTGTCTGAAATTTGAATGAGGTCATTATTATCTAAATTTCCTGTGATTTGTTTGATAGCTGATCCTAAAATGTTAACAAGACCTCGTTTGCGTCTAACTGTGGGAAATAGATCATGATACAAATTTTTCATGGTATTGTACTTAGATTCGAGCAAGTGAATGGTATCTGTGAAGTTTCCAATAGTTTTCAAACCATTCAAGGTAGCAGGTAGTTTTGCAAACATTAATTCGTAATTCTTAAAGTCTATTATGTGAATATTTTATGATTTCCTATCTTTATGAAGCCTTCTCCCAATCTTAAGGTTAGGAGCCCTGGATTTTTATCTAGGCTTTTTATCTCTATGGATTGAGGTGTGGTGTTGGAAAGGGTGATAATTAGCAAAAATGTTATTATGGGGTTCATTTTCCAACACCTAAGGATAGTGGTTAATGATTAAGGAGTTGAAGGAGCGTCTTAGCTAGGTTAGCTTAAGTTCCCAGGGTATGTTCCAACCTAAAATTCAAAGAAAGGATTAGTGGGGTATAATTTGATGGAGAATGAGGTGTTGATGAGGCGTCTTGGTAAGGCTATTTTGAAGTCTTCCGATGCATCCCAAACCTAAAAAGATGAGAAGGTAATTAGTAACGTTCATTTTTCTTTTTTTCTAACCTTAGCTCGAATATCTGCTAATAATCCATCGCAGTTGTAGTAAAAATCTTCCACGCTAAGATAACCTTGCTTCAAGTAAGGTATCTTGCTCAAAATTGTTGATAAATCTCGCTTATCGCCAAATCTTTCTTTTAATGTGTGCTTTATGGCTTCCCATTTGCACTCAGTATTGTTGCTAATTAAGGCTTCATTGGAGTTACCAGTGATTTTGTCTCTGATAATTGATGTCCAGATAGGTAGCACGGTGCGCGTATCACTATCTGGTACAAATTTCTTTGCACACTCTAATTTTTGGTCGACCGAGGCAATCCAAGATGGCGAAGCCTTGATTTCACCATCGTATCCTGGGATCATTTTAATCACGTCAGGAATACGCGTTGCATCAAAAATTTGTTGTGGGCGCTGCTCAACACTTCGCGGGGTGTTTTGCAACGATTCGATTTGCCTTCTTTGTTGAAGCAGCATTTGCTCCAATTCTTCAATTTTGTCCATTAGTGTCTCGGACATTTTTCTTGTTAACATGCACTAATAAAATAATTCACTTCACTGCTTATAAATAATTCACTTTGCTACTAATTTAATTAATTCACTAATTTATTTATGTTGCTGATTTTATTATTTATTTGTTGAGTTTTTAAGTTAGTTCGCGGCCTATCTGTGATATTTTAGTCCATTGGTTACCACGGGTGGGGCCGCCAGACTGTGTTATTAGTAAGGTTTAGAGGATGTTCAGAAGTAGTAAACCTATGCCGGATTTCTATTTCTGAATTAGTTTTGAAGGATAAAAAAAAGGTGGGTACTTACGATTTATTTTTGATCGATGTTCCTTCGATCTGGTTCTTTGTCCGATTTTCCCTCGGACTCCTGGTCAGGTGAATTGTAGTTAAAGTTGACTCTCAGCCGGTAAACCGCCGGTGTTCGTCAGTTCCAAAGTGCTGCTCGGTTCAATCCTTGCTCTCCGGTAATCCCCCGATGATTTCGGATTGATCACTTGCACTGCACTTCGCTAAACTTTAACTACATCACTCCAGGACTACCGACTGCGCCAATTATGTCTCCTAAGGACTTCGGGGTGTTTTTAAAAAAGAACTACTGCTCACGTCTACGACTAAAACTGGAATGATTTTTATTGCGTCAATTTGAATTTACTTTGAAATACAAAAGAGCTTCAATTCCTGCAAAAATGCTTACATCTAATTATTATCTATGTACTGTCTACTCCTGCTACCATGCGGTGTCTTGTTGCATCGATGTTGCTGTTGCCATGTGGTGATCGTCGTCGTCACTGTAGCTGCTGCTGAGTTGGCGTTCTTGGTGATATGCTGGTGCATGCTTTCGTGGTCATCGGGGTGCCGATGGGCTGAAGCATGTTACTGATGATGTTGCTATTGTTGTTGTTGTTGTTGTTGTTGTTGTTGTTGTTGTTGTTGTTGTTGTTGTTGTTGTCGACGTCCCCATTCGTACTACGCTGAGACGTTGAGTTTGCCTGGAGATGATGGCCGCGCAATTGAATTCAATGCTAAGGCCACTTGCTGTTGGTTTCGTTGAATTGAGTCCAACCGATGGATGATGTCTTCTGATGTTGGGATGGTTGCTGATGGGTGGTCCATAACTAACATATGCAAAAACATCTTTGAATAAACTATACCCCTAAAATCAATTTTAGAGAAACTATTAAAAAAGCGCACGAAAACGGCAAAAAGCAACACTGTGCAAGCTTAGCTGCTTGACATGTGTTGATGTAGAAGTCCAAATTGTAGCTTCGTTTGACGAAGATCAACATGAATTTATACCTTGATATTGTAGGGATCATAGAGTTATGGAGAGTTGACTGTAGCAGAGCAACCGAAAGAAGTTTCATATCATCATCATCAATTGAGTTTAGATCCTGCTTCATGACAAAGACCGATCAAACGGATGACGGAGTTTGACGTCAAAGTCCATCTTCCATCCAAACAACGGGGGAACAAAAGGGACCTCTCATACCACGGCGCATTGCGAAGAGCCCTTCTACCAGTACTGCGAATCATCATTCCGGTGCTCACACTCTAATTCAATTGGCGTTGACAGCACCTTCGAAAAATCGTATCTTCTAACAATTTTAAATAGAGCGATTACATTCTCAAAAATCACCATCTTAGCGCCCCTCGATGGGACCAAAGCTCTTCCAGATATTTTTTTTTTTCAATTTGGCATTATCTAAAGGAATCTTTATCAGCTTTTCAAAAATCGCAATGTTTCGGAAACTTTCGAAAGTTAGTGTAAAATTATGTTTTTTGATATCAAGTGTAATGAAAAAAAAAGGAAAAAGAATGAACTAGCCTTCGGCTAAAAATCTCTATAATAAAGAAAAGAAAAAAAATTATTCTTCGCAAATACATGCGTGGCATCGAAGTAGCTATGACCATCGGTAATTAAATTGTAATCACATAACAATAAATTATGTGTTTACGCTATTTTATTTTTTATTTTGCCCTTATGCAGGATGTGTACACATTTTTTAATTCCATCATATTATACATGTACATTATACAAAAGAAAAAATCGCGTTACAGAATTGAGTGTAACGCAATAAAAATGTCTCATGCTGAATTTTATTTCAAAACATATTTTGATCATTTTCTTGAGAGTAACCGTTCTCGAATTTGGCCAAGTTGATTGAAAATGGTTCTTAGCCTACACAGTTGAAAAAAATAGTGTGAATTTCTATCACTATGATGCATATAAAATGAGCGTCATGTAGTATACAAGTTTACATTCAAAATATTGTATGCAACATTTCTAGCAAGTGGTATTATGGAAAAAATATACACTGAAGTCTTTTTTTACACGGTTTTTTTTACACGGTTTTCCACGATTTACACGGTACGTTTTAAACGATTTCTCGACAACGATACAACCTATCGACTTGATTCCAATCACATTATCCGTTTCAAGCTATTTGTAATCGAAAATACATACTTAAAAAAAATCACAATTTTTGGTGTAAATACAGAAATTTTTAAAATATGTCTATATGAACCATATCATGCTTTAATTACAAATGGCATCAAAATCCGATTTTTTAAAAACATCAAAAATCAAAATCTCGTAGGTTTTTTTTACACGGACCGTATCCCCCGTGTAAAAAAAGACCTGAGTGTACTTGAAATTATCATATTAGAGATAATTAAAAGCAGCTTTAGTACGGGAATTAGAAGGTGCTAGCTCTACTGTTGATCCAGAAACCCATTTTAAAATGTTTGATAATTCATACCAATTCCGAAGTCACTTTCAGAAGCCATAAGCTCCACATGTCTACAGTTCCGATATCACATGGCCAATGGAACTGCAAGCACTTGAATCCAGCGCGTATTTAATAAAGCACGATGTAAAACACGATTGGGAATATCCATTGTCAGTAAAATAATATGAAAAGATCTCACCAAATTATGTGTCTATAGATCCTGTCTTAAGACATTATGGTCGCCATCGTCCTCCTCCTCTTGCTTGTATATGCTTTTTTCGAAGCAGCACACATCAATGGTTCTATTCAAAGGCACTAATTTCCTACTTGTATAGCTTTAGATAGTTATAAAAAAATGCAAAAATATTTGAAAAAAGTAACAGAAGTCAACGAAAAAACAGCGACCGAAAAAATCACAATTCCATCCGCGAGTACAGCACACTGCGATCCTCTTCGATGTGTCGAAACTGTTAGCTTTAAAAAGAAATTACAGATATTTTTTCTCTAAATGGAAACTCCGACACTCTCAATTTTGTTTAAACAGCTTTTAATTTACTGAACAATTTGTTTATTCCTTGATCATTGGGGATACCGAGAGCCTGTTGACCAATAAATAAATAATAAGTGTGTGGTTTAGTTTTTTCAAATATTTTCAAATTTCAACATGAAAACCTAAGTTTACCATCAATCCAACCTCTCATTCTGATTCATAAACTCTGCAAATTGATGTTTCATATCTAAAACTCTTACATTGTCACCTTATTTTGCTAGTAAACATCAATATAAATTACTATTATCAGCGTCCTTGTCTTGATTATTTTTTTAATTAACGAGCAAATCAACGCCAATCGACGAATTTATTGTACTTTACCCACTCCGATTTCTAAGCAACTTCGCATTATTGTTCGCTAAAGGCAATGAATCAAGTTTGTGCTGTGGCATTTTGATTCTCGCTATTTTTCAAAATGGCGAATTCAATATTTAAAAAAAGTTATAGCCTGAAAACGGATCATCTTATCGCAATGACGTGTAAGAAAATAGTTTGAAAAAAACAATTTCAAACATTTTACTTAAAGTTAATGGCATGACTTTGGTAATTTATTCAGTGTCAGTCATATCAGTTAAATAAGCGCTTAGAAGCTTTCAAATAAACGTAGGTTTGAAAATCTTAAAAACTTATTTTGTTTAACAAAAGTTTGTTTTGAAGAAAAGAAACATTATAGTTTCCTACAACTTTGTCTGAAACATCATTTCGATTAGATGAACCATTTCCGTGCTATGATTAACAATTTAGGCTGGAGTCAAAATGGCCGAATTCCAGCACCAATGCTTCATGGAGTTCTGCAAGGAAAATGTATAAATACGATCATTTTGTCGCTTGGAGTGGATTTGATCTCTCTGCACAAATCCAACCCTGGGATCTAATGATGTTACTATAACTACTTCAAAGTAGTTGAAGTAGTTGTCAACAATTTCTTTCAAGCTAACACGGGAACAAATTAAAAAATCCTGATTGAGAAAAATTACTCAAGATTTCATGAACACAGCGTATTTTCACGTTATGAAAATACACCATGAATAATATTCATGATATCATGAGCTATGTTTGCGTAACGCAACTAAGATTCCCGAAATCAAGAATCATCTGAGTTAAAATCATGAACTAAATTCATGAATTTAACTTTTAGCTTTTAAGCCAAAATATGTAAACAATTAAATAAAATAAAGCATCAAACTATATTCGACCCAAGAACCTTATACCCCGTCCACATTACAGCGTATATCACGTGATATACCCTATCTTGCAATGAGCACTCATACATCTAGAACGGGGTATTACGATCATTTAACCCATACTTTGACTACTAGACTATCAGTATAAGATGGAAGGTAATAGGCGTTTAAGAGATACCTTTCTAGTGCGGTGAACACGGTTTTCAAGGTAACGCTTGAAGCGGTCATAATTTCGCTCCATTATGAAATCCTGAATTTTCATAGCAAAATCATGAATTATTGTTATGATTTCATGGGACAGCATGTTTTTTTGATTTCATGGTTTTTTTTTATTTATGAAAAAGGAATCGGATTTTTTCCCGTGATATATGGATACAACCCAACTAACAATTTTCACAATGTAAACGCTTTACTCATTTCATTTATACAGCATTAAGCTGTATTCAAACGTTATACGATATGAGGAAACCTTTACTCAACCTCTATACAAGCAAATCTGGCGAACTTAGTCAGCTACTTATGGCTGTTGGAACGGTCGGGAGAAGCTCTTATTGCATATCCATTAACGCTTCTATACAGCTGTTATCCTGCTGTTTAGTTGTGTGTGAACTTTAAAGGCGCTTATTCAACGTTTTCCCGGTTATCCAATAATTACTACACAGCTTTCTCTTGAAGCCGGGTTAAATACCGTTTACGCTTTTTATGAAGGAATTTATTGAGTTTATTTTGCTGCGAATCAAATTAATCAAAATTAGTTACAAATAATTACCAAATTATTTAACTTGCACCGGAACCTGGAATCAAACTCGAGACGACCTTATTGGCACACCTTAACACTACCAACTGTGCTAGGCCAACACTTTGAACTGATGTAAACAAATCAACATCCCCTTCTACAACAAAATCGCTGAGTAGAGGCTTTATAATAGTGCACATGAATCACTTTTCTCGACTAGTTACTTCAGCTTTGTAAAAGAGCAGAGTAAAAGCTGTAAAACTGCACACGTCTAAAAATAAACCTAGTTGACTGTGAAAATGCTTCCGAAGTTGCTCTAACACAGTTTATTAGCTGAGTACAGGATGTTTAGTTGTTGAAAAAGCATTTTTGATGTTTATGTTATTCAGCAAGAGTGGTTGGTTGTGTAGAAGCCACCAAATGAGTAATATATTCACTTTATTAGCTTTGTTTTGCAGTAACAATTTGAAAGCTGATTAGTATGTGTATAAAAGAGACATTAGCGTTTTTGGCTGTTGTTATTCAGTGCGACTGACAAATTGAATAATGGTTTTGAAAAAGTTGAGTAAACGCTCTCCAAAACTATTTTGCTAACTTTAGCTTGTAGCTGTATCTGCAGCTTGTTTTCAGCTACTTTACAGCAGAACGCTGGAAAAGTTGGCTTACAAAGCTGAAAATGTTAGTTGGGAAGGCACTCAAGTTATATTGATGTAAAATGCTCGTGATGCTACAAATACAGAATTTTTTTTGACGAAGGGTTTCCCTTTGAAGAAGTTTACAAAAAACCTTCACAACACTGCATGGATCTCTCCCGAAAAGTTACTCAACAATCCCAACTGAATTTACGTCCCAAACTTCAGTTGTTCCACTTAACCAACACGTAATAAATCACCCGAACAAAGCTTTTTCGCATTACTTTCATCGAGTTGGTAAAAGGCGAAACCTCATGGACATCATTAGCACCAGACTAGGACCAGGCCAGCCTGAACCGAGCAGGATCCAGCAACCGTAACAGAACGCCAGCAAAACCACTTTAACAGCACATTCTCTTCATATATATAGACACTTTTGACTACGTATATGTGTGTGTGTGTCTGTGTGGTTGTGTGTTGCCACTTTCGAGTCAGTGATTCTTCTACAGAGACCAGACCGGAAGTTCGGTAACGAAAATGCATTTTTCAGTTGTTATTATGTGATTACACGAAATCCATGCTCCCAGAATCACTTAATCATCTTCCCACCCGCTGAGTAGCAGCACACTCCCCTCCGTCGTTTTGCCTTCACTGGTCTTTTATTTTCCGTAAATGGATATCATACGGTACTTTCTAAGATGGCATGGAGCGAGACTTTCATTCGATTGCAATAGTCATAATCTTTTGCTCGTTTCGACTTTGATGCAGCAAAATGCATTCCCATTCTTCGCCACTTTCCCGCAGATCCGCCATCATGTACGCATCAGAAGGAAGTCATGCTGAGAGCGTTTTTCCCTGCTCGACAAGAGCTATCATTTTCATTGCTGTCATTTACTGGGATGGCTCACAGAGCCGGAAGAAATGGAATTCTCCACACTGTGAAAGTGGTGGGTACTTCTTGGGAACATTTTCTGACGGCGGTGACCGGGACTTTTTGAGCTTGATTTTATTCTGTCATCATCTCTTTTTGTGGGCGATGGTGAAATGGGTTGAATCTAATGCGGGAAACGTTGTTTGAGATTCACGGAACGACATGGTGTAACGTAAGGTTCTGATGTGGACTGACTTATTTTAAAATACAAGTTATACAATTACCTTGATGGACATTTATCCGTGATATGAGCCATTCTTCCGAATTAAATGTTTAGAACTCTCTCATTCCAAATTAATGTTTATAAAAGTGGCACCTAGCATTAATTATAATCTGCCTCATAATTCATAACCCACTTCCGATGGTATAATGTCTCTGGAAAGGCAGGAAGGGCAGAGCAAAAAGCCATTCTGCTCCATTCCCTCATTGTTGCTGTCCAAGTTCTGTTCAGCTTGAGATCGAGCACAGCACACTTCCCGTTTGGAACGACGAACCAACCAAGCCTGAAGTTGGCTCCCAATGAGCACGTGTACATATTTCTTCTTGTTTATGCGGAAGCACTGAACTGCTTGGGCTCCACCACTGTGCCATTATGCAACACAGCTCCATGAACAAATAATCGCTTCCGGTAAACATCCCGTAGCCATGCTCTGGAAGCGAATCGTTCAAGATTAAGACGCACTAACGGACAATGTCTAGTCGTCGTCGTCGCCGTCGTCGTCGTCAGCGCGCGTACAATGGTTTACCGTTGTTTTGTTTGTTGTTGCTGTTTTTGATGTTGATGTTACTGTTTCTGTCAGTGTTGTCATGGCTGAAGCTGATGGTTGCATTATCTTCCGAAAGCATTTCCCTAGGAATGACACTTAACGTTTTAGAGGCTGAAATGAATGAATTTAATTTCCCCTACTATCCTAGTGATGTAGTACCTATTTAATGTTTTTAAGATTTTAATCAGCAGAGCTTCCACGAAAATGTAAGGCTTTATTATTATCATCTACATTTTTTTTTTATTACTTTGTAGTTCTAGTTTTGTTCTACTACTCTGCACTTGTTCACATATCAGGGATAACATTTGATAACGGCACAAAAGCATTTGTAAACAAACTTTCTAAGGCCCTTTACACGCGAACACGGCCGAAATCTATGCGGGAGATAAGTAAAACTTTTTATTACAGCACTGTCCTTCAAACAATTTCATCAGATAAAGACTGCTTCCTGTCAATGAATGATTTAAGATATATAGGGGATACTCAACATATTTGGTCAATTTTGGAGTATTGTAACTTTGTCAAATATGGTGCGATTTAAATTATTCCAAAAGCATTCGACTGGAAAACTGATATAATTTATGATAATGATGATGATGATGATTGAGACTACCACTCATGTAGCAAGGCGCCTGCACATAGCAATGGGCAATCCAATCTGGAAGGCTTGATCAAGTCTCACTGACAAATCATATTCAGCTTGGCGCTGTATGAAGGGCCAAAAACGGAGGGATGAACCCTTAAGCAGAAACACCCACACGAAACCCACCGGGAACAGAATAAGAATCTCCTTCCAGCAACCAAGATCATATAATTCGCATTGGAATAATGCCTCGTCCTGAAGGATGCCCATGAGTGTGGAGAAGAGCGAAATGTTAGCAACAGGAAGTTGGCAATCCCACTCTCCCTATCCAAATCGCTTCAATCGGTTGCCCTGTTGGACCCTCCGCTTCGCTTTTGTATATGTATTTTATTTATTTTTTTTTTTATTTTTTTTTTTTCGGCAAGGGGAAAAGCCAAGATGGAAACATTTAATAATTCCTTATGTTTCAATCTCAGGCGTAAAAACCCCTTTCAAAAGATTTGTACAAAATTTCATTAACAATAGTTTACAATTCTTGGTTTCTTCCCCTAACTAATTCATTACAATGCATACAAAATAGTTACAATGAACCATTGGCAGTCTAGAGACTGATTGGGAGGTTCTTTTTCGATATTCAACTGTGCAAATGAGAGTTAATTATAATGATTGGTATATAGAAAAAAAAAAATAGCTTTTTAGTCTAGGCAATATTTTCTGTGACATACCTTTTCAAGGCCTTTTTGAATGTATAAATCGAAGGGATATTTTTAAGATCCATTTGCAAATTATTGAAATTAACTATAGCGGGATAAATACAACCAAATCGTATATAGTTGGTTCTAGGGATTGTAACTCGAATATTGTTAACATTTCGCGTATCATATCGGTGTGTATCACTTTGAAAATCTACATTATGTTTGATCAAGTTATTTTTTACTTTGAATATGAATAGAACCGATTCATAATATTTAATTTGGCTTAAATTCAACACGTTATTATAAGTATACAAATCAATAGTTCTTACATTCGGGTCTAAATATTGTTCCCAGAAAATAGTTCTCATGAATTTGTTCAAAGTTGTAGATATTTTGCTTGTAACATAAGTAGGTGCATTATGCCAAATTATATTTAGGTAGCAAATTTGTGAATGAACATGGGCATAGAACAGATTTTTTTCTCTTTCATAGGGATCATATGACTACTTTGTCGAAGAATTCCGAGAAATTTTACTAACTTTCGGTGAACTTGATCAACGTGCAGATTCCACTAAAGGTTTTGTTGTAGTATCAGCCCCAAGTATGTTGTAGAAGCAACCCTTTCTAATTTTTCTTCACCTAGCCACAAGTCATAATTTAGGTCACAAAATCGGTTGGTACTGGAGAAAATCACGAACTTGGTTTTAGATGCATTAACTGTTAAATATTTATCATAGAACCACCGATGTATCAAGTTCAGATCGTGCTGCATGTTTTGAAATAAATCTTCTATACTATTAGCAGCATAAACAATCGCAGCATCATCGGCATACAGTTGAAGTTTTCCCTTTAACGGCAGCTCAAAAATGTCATTGATGAAAACATTAAAAAGCATTGGGCCTAGTATGGAACCCTGGGGTACTCCGAAATTAACATTTAGATCTGAGCTTGTGTGGTTATCAATGACTACGCGTTGTTTCCTGCCATTTAAATATGTTTCAACTAGTTTTAGAGCATTATTCCTTATACCATAGCTTTGTAGTTTTGATAACAGTATACAGTGCGGTACGCAATCAAAAGCTTTTGACACGTCTGTAAAGATTGTGGAGCAAATTCTACGTTGGTCAATATTCTGTTGAATTTCGTTGAAAAGGTTCATAGTAGCACTAGCACTAGAATTTGGCTGAAAACCATACTGATTTTTGTTGATTATTTTGTGTCGATCAAAAAAACTGCATAGCCTATGCTCAATAGACTGATGCAAAATTTGAAATTTTCGCTCCACAGTGCTCAAACGGTTCCAAATTGGGTCCTGATTAGCCTCTCAAAATTTGAACTACTTTAGTAACAAACTGACTTAGCACAAACCATTTCAAGTTTATATGGGAATTTCTATGGGAAAACTTATGTTTTTGTTGATATCTATCTAACAATTCACCACATCATTATGCTTTTAAAAATGATAGCAGTGATTGTAGCAAATTTTATCAGCTACATCTTTGTTGAGACCCACTTTTCAGTCAAATGTAAGGAACAAAAGTTATTAATGATTCAAGTCACTGATGTCTTATGATTATGCTCATTCAACTGTTCAGCAGGCAACATTGGTGTTTCTGGTGCGAAGAATAGAGCACAATTATCATGGCTACTATGTCACACTGCAGAATACAGTGTTGCCCACAGAACAGCTGCTTGATCATGCCATAAGATTAGCATTAGATAAACAATTAATAACTATTTAAAGTGACATTTGATTTAAAAACGATATTTCGCGAAGTTGTAGCTTAGAAAATTTTCCGTAAGAATAGTTATGAAACTTTTCAAAAAAGCAAAATGGAAAATGGGTAGAAGACAATGAATAAAAAGTTTAGTTTTCCCATAGTACTTTCCATATAAACTTCGAATGGTTTGTGCCAAGTCAGTTTCTTACCAAATGAGTTTAAATATTGGGAGGCTAATCAGGACCTGATTTGAAACCGTTTGAGCACTGTGGAGCAAAATTTTCATATTTTGCATCAGTCTAATGCTCAATGAGCTTTTCAAATGGTTTGGACAATATTGGAAGTATTGAAATCGGTCTGTAGTTGCTAGTGTTATTTTTCTGACCACTTTTGTAAATAGGCACAACTTTAGCAGATTTTAAACAGTTTGGAAAAACGCCTTCTTCGATTGACTGATTAATTAAATATGTTAATTTGGGAACAAACAGTGGAATGTTATTTTTAATTAGTTTGGATGGAATTCCATCTATTCCTACCGCACTAGAATTCCTAAGACCACGAACATAGTTACTTATTTCATTATTTGTAGCTGGTAGCATAACAATGGAACTTTGAATGGCTGTATGTAGTGTCAAATTTTGCGAATCATGGTTGAAAATTTGGGACAAATTGTTGGATAGCTCATTTGGTATATTAATGAAATAATTATTGAAAGCATTACATATTTCCGTTTTATCCTTCAATATCGTATCACCGACAATCATTTCTGGTATGCGTTTATGGAAGCCTCTAGTATCTTTGTGGAAAACAATTTCATTTAATATACTCCATACCTTTCTTATGTTACAACGATTTTGTGCTATCAAATTTTGGTAATGAGATTTCTGTTTTTGTTTTATGATACGTATGACATAGTTTTTTTGCCTTTTATAATTTTGTTGAATTATATGATTTGCTGGCCATTGAACAGTTCTTTGATACAACAGATTTCTAGACCGTATTTCTCTCAGAACTTCTTCATCAATCCAGGGTGCTTTACTACGGCATCTGTCACTAGTATGCTCTGATACGAATTTCTCGCCATTGTACCGGTAATGAGCTCAGTGAAACTATCGATATCAACTGTTGTTTCTAAGGACTGCGTTAGTTCAGTGGAGATGCGACCAAAATCATATTTAACTATGCATCTATCTGCACGAATATTGGATGAACGATTATAACCGAAGCTGATTAATAGTGATTTATGGTCAGTAAAACTAACGTCATCTAGACACACAGAGAATTTTTGGCAATACAAATCTGTAAGGGCATGATCTATTACCGTTCCTGATGGACCATTTCCATGAGTAACATATTCCCTGCCGACTTTATTCAAAAACGTGAACCCATTAGACTCCACCGTTGACACATAGCTTTGGGAGATTGCACTTAGTAAGTTTATGTTGAAATCACCCACACACAGCAATTTGGTAGTACATTCGAGTAAAGAATCTAGATAATCGACGCTATCTCTAAAAGTGACATGTGGAGGTCTATAAATAACAGCGATTTTTAGTTTAGGCTCTCTCAGTGATATAACTATTGAACTGCCTTCTAAGAACTCTTCATTCCTCATAACGTCATACTGTATTGACTGATGAACAAAAATACAGGCTCCACCACCTGTTCGATTAGATCGTGGACAACAAACTACTTCGTAGTTGGGTAAATGACACATATGCAGTTCATCCGGACTCAATCTCATTTCTGTTATACAAATAAGATGCACAATAGATTTAAAACTAGATATATAAATCAGAAGATCATCAAGTTTGTTTCGTATCGAGTTGATGTTTACATATAATAAATTGATGCTTGTATTTGTAAAAACTTCATTCAAAAAAGGGTAGCATACACTCAAATTATCTCCTAACAGCACGGTACTAATAAAATCAGCATCATCGTTTGTTTCCATTGTGTCGATTGTGAGTAGATCAAAATTTCCTCACTAACACCATCAGCAGCAGCCTCCAACAGCAGCAGCAGCAAAACAGCAACAGAGAGTAAGAAATCAGGCTTTCCTCGGAGATGAGCGTAACTTTTTTAGATCCTCAACGGAATCGATGACGTAAACTTCAGCAGAGTCGTCCCGCTTGCAGTAGATATTGCCTTTACTGCACCACACATATTTGTAACCATGAGACACTCGGAGAGATTTAGCTTCTCTGAAGATAGATCTGGTTTCTCTGGTCAGGTTCTCATTTATGAACACTTTAGTGTGATAACGCCTGTTGTTTGGAGAGGATCTGGAGCCAGCCGGTAGCACCGCATTGCCAAAATCGATTTCATCGACGTATATGGATTTACCCTTACGAGCACGCAGGATGTCATTGCGTACTTTGGAGTTACTGAGTTCAACCAGGAGCATACCATTCCTGGCACGCTGAGTTCTTTCGATGTCGGTGGAGAACAGTTGAACTCCAACAGCAGCAGCTACCTTCGTAACGATGGTCGACTCACCGAGAGAGAGCTCTTTAGGTATGCCGTTAATAACAATTTCATTTTTCAGACGCAGACGTTTTTTCATCTCGACGATTGTTTTGTTGAGGGCCACAATCTGACCATCATGATCACTCACTTTATTCAGGCAACTAACAAAGTCTGTTTTCATTTCCTCGTGTAACGATTTTATGTCGTCATATTGCGCGGAGATAGAAGTTTGTGAGGATTTCACTTCTTCAACCGAAATTTTAATTTCACTTTGGGATTTTGATAGTTCTCCAATGGACACACTCAAGTATTTCATAGCATCATCTGTTCGTTTTTGGTTCGCACTGTTTTCATCACATTTTTTGTTGATACTATCAAGCGATGTTTGCAGACCTTTCATATTGGCCAACAGTTCATCCATCTTCTTGTTGGTCACATGCGAAGATTCACAGGGGTTTGAGCAATAGTAGCTATTTGTTTTTTGAATCTTGTTATAGCGAGATTCAGATAATCCCGCGCATTTCATGTGTACAGAGTTGCTGCAGTAAACACATTTCACTTGTTTTTCGTCCGCCTTGATTTCAGTATTGCATGTCAGACACTCATCCATCGCTAATCTTTTGTTACGGAAAGACATGACACTCATAACCAGTTCACCACTAGCCACATCAATGCAGTGGACAGAAATGTTTTCGTAATATTTAGCGAAACACTGCAAATTTCTCTTAACCGCCACTTATTTGAGGAAGCGCACTCGATGGTTAATGTGAGTATATAACTTTTATAATTTTTCAATCCGCGTGTTAGCGAAAGATTGAAAATTTTGTAGAGCGGAATTTAGAATCGCGGCGTCACTCTCAATTTGCACTCAAAGCGATTTGAAATGTATATGTTTTATATAATGATTCATCAATATCAGTCACCTTGATATCAACATTTTAAATGATCTTACCATACATAGTTTTTTTATTGAAACCATTTTGTCATCTCTCATAAGTAGTTGTGCAGCCCAAGTTTTCGTTTATTGTTTGTTTTAACTGATATGCATTTCACATCTATTTGTTAATTTTACCTTTATCTCTACCTATTTTTTACTTGATTTTTTTGTTTATTGATCCTCTTGCATATCTTGGCTTAATTTCCTCTTGAATGTTTTTTTCCAATGTTTGTATTTATCTCTTTCACTCTCGTAGATTCCCCTTCTGATATTTCGCTTGAACTATCTTTATAAATTGTTTCAGCTTCTTTTTTGAGTTTTTCTCTATCTTTAACTAACTCTATCCAATCTCTCTCTGTTAATTCTCTATATCTATTTTTATCTTGCTTCAAACAATCCTTCCAAGTTAAACTAGGTCTTCCTTCTTTCTTATTATTGAACTTTGTGTCCGAAGTAGTTTAACCGCCCTATTCTTATTTTTCTGATGATCGTTTTACCCTCCAATAGTTTTTTTGCATTGAACTGATATAATTTATGATAAAGCCACAAACACTATCATTGTTGCCGGAATGAAACTCCTAGTACTAGCTTTCAATAGCAGTATATTATATCAGCTTCAAAGCTGCAAATCATAGGATTAGTTAGACATTATAATCATACTTTGGGGATGATTCAATCTTACAATTTAGTGCATTACTTCAATTTTAAGGTTAGTAACCTTCACAACATTGGCTTTGTCCACGAACAGTGGGTTTCAAATTCTAGAATAACAAATTATTGTTTTTTTTCCGTGTTGGGTGTATTCATCACTGCAACCATTACTTTGATCTATTGTGATATTCCCCGTTTTTATATTGCTTTATCAGTTATGTCGTATCACTATTTTGTGAAGCGACCGACATAGACTGACCAAAAGCATTTTTCCAGCCAGGTATTACATTTAGAATGAAATGTACTACTTTACTGGGACCTGCATTCCAAATATCAAAGGGGTCTGCCAGCCCCTTATCCAGAAAAATACGCCTTTTATTGAAGATTGCTGCACAAGAGCATAGCAGGTGTTCAGAGTCTTCTTTTTCTATACCACAGAATCGACACATATCCTCTTGAAGTTTTCCTATTAGCTTCAAATGATATTTACATGGACAATGTCCTGTTATCAAACCAGTATAGACACTGAGATCTTTCTTTGATAATTCAAGAATTTTGCTAGTCATTGAAATGTTCGGAACTATGAACCGTTTCGACTGCCTAGCAATGGAAGTGTTGTTCCAATTGGTCTCCACTTTCATTTTTTTTTTCCATTTCTTGATCTCCATTTTAAGAGAACAAGTAGAAACTCCACAGAATGGTTCTGGTCCTATGAATTGCTGTGATGATCCTAGCCTGGCTAACGTATCGGCTTTTTCATTTCCTTCAATCCCACAGTGACCAGGAACCCAATTGTATAAGTTTACTTGGTTTTGACAGGCCAATTTCTGAAGTGACATTGCACATTCCCATACGAGTTTGGAATTGCATGTTGCTGATTTTAAAGCATTTAATGCTGATTGACTATCAGACATAATGCAGATATTCGAATGTTTATAATTCCTGCGCAAGCATATTACAGAGCATTCAAGAATTGCTTGAATTTCTGCTTGGAACACGGTTTGCCAGTAACCCATGGATATTGAGATATCAATCCCTGGACCAGTTACCCCTGCTCCCACACGGTTGTTCAATCTAGAACCGTCTGTATAAAAAACAGTTGAACCTGGACGGATGTTTGGTCCCCCACTTTCCCAAACATTACGATCAAATTCTGCTGCATTGTATAAACGATCGAAATTATATTTTTTCTCCATCCAGTCTTCATTTTTTAATACAAGAGAATCAATATCAAACTTTTTTTAAATGCTAAGGTGTCCTGTAAGATCACCTTCAAGGAAGTACTTTGTTCGTTGAATCTTTAAAGCGCTCCCTTTCAGCTTCTAATTGGATAAATTGATGCAACGGAATCAGATAAAGTAGAGCATCTAGTGAAATACTCGGTGTGCTGTTCATTGCACCAGTTATTGAGGGAGTAGCTAGTCTTTGCAGTCTCCCCAGCTTCTTCTGAGCCGATTTTTCATTAGTTTTCGGCCACCAAACTAATGATGCGTAAGATATTCTGGGTCTTACAATCGTCAAATAAATCCAGTGGATCATTTTTGGTTTTAGGCCCCATTTCCTACCAAATGTTTTTTTACTTATCCAAAGAGCATTTATTGCCTTATTAACAACCTGCTCTACATGTGAATTCCAGTTAAGTTTACTGTCAAGAATGACTCCCAGATACTTGACTGTTCGTGAAAGTTCTAAAGAGGTTTCTTTCAATTTTAAGTTATTTATAGAAAATTTCCTTTTCCGTGTGAACGGTACAATAGTGGTCTTAGAAGGGTTTATATTCAACCCTTCTTTAGCGCACCACGACGAAACATAATCTAAAGCAGTTTGCATTCTATTTGAAATGATATTATCAAATTTTCCTCGTACTATTATGACTATGTCATAAGCAAAGCCAATTATCTCGAAGCCCTTTGCTTCTAAGTTTTTGAGAAGTTCGTCAACAATTAAAGACCATAAAAGAGGTGAAAGCACACCTCCTTGAGGACACCCTTTTACAGCTCTAACTGTTATGGATGAGCTTCCAAGATTTGCTGAGATTTCTCTTTTAGAAAGCATCTCATTAATCCACTTAACGATGCTTTTGTCGAATCCACGCTCCAACATATTGTTTTTCATGGAGTTATAAGATGCATTATCAAATGCTCCTTCAATATCAATGAATGCTGCTAGTGACATTTCTTTTGATTCAAAAGATTTGTGAAGAGCTGTTACTGTTGATTTACCAGCTTGATATGCAAACTGATATTTACTCAAAGGAATTGTAATCAAGTACGTTGATTTTATATGCTGATCTATTATTTTCTCCATTATTTTTAGCATAATGGATGATAAACTGATCGGCCTGAAGGATTTAGAAGAAGTTTTATCCTTTTTATTAGCCTTCGGAATAAATATAACCTTTACTTGACGCCAAGTTATCCGAATATAACTTAATCTTAAGCTTGCTCTAAACAAGCCTGTTAGAATGGGTGTCAAAGTTTCTTTTCCTTTCTGAAGTAGTACTGGAAAAATTCCGTCCCTACCTGATGATTTGAAAGGAGCAAAAGAATCAATCGCCCATTCGACTCGTTTTTCTGTAAAAATTTTATTGGCCAGATTACGAGCGTCTTTCCTGGCAATCTTTAACCCAGTCGATTCATTCATTGGTGTCTGAACTTCCGTCCTGATTTTTCCAGAGCCAGTTTGCGCTGCACGTGTATTTTGGTCTTCATTTATGTTGGTAATTGAACATGGAAAGTGTGTTTTCATCATTGTTTCTAATGTTTCTTCCACAGACTTAGTAAAAGTGCCGTCTTCATTTTTAAGAGTTCCTAAGCCATTTGAATGATCTTTTGAAAGGACTTTTTGCAATCTGGCAGCAACTGGAGTATTTTCAATATTTTCACATGTATGCCTCCAGTCCTTCCTTTTAGATCTTTGGATTTCCTTATTATAACATGTGAGGGCTTCCCTGTATTGATCCCATTGTCTTGTTATTTTCGCCCGGTTAAATAGCTTCCGGGTTTTCTTCCTTAGTTTCTCTAAGGTTTTATTCCACCAAGGTACATCCCTATTCGTAGAGCGTTCCTTTGCAGGACAGCTGTCGTAATAAACTTGTTGGATTAAGCTTGAAAGCTCATGTGTGTGTGTGTGTCATCCTCTATCCCTCACCCAGCCGGGGGCGTTGGACAAGTAGAACTGCGAAGAATTTGATCAAATCTCATGCTCTGTAATGGTGCCCTTTATGTTGTGAAGACTAGTACTTCAAAAAGGGTAACTTTTGAGGCAAGACAGGGTGTCCTCAACAAGTTAAGGGAACAGGATGCACTAGATGTCCACAACAGGTACAGCAAAACATCACATAGACGCCCTTATTCACACTAACTACTCAGGGGATAGAAGGTCAAGAAGAGCCACCGCCGCCAACTAAAGCTTGAACCGGGTACCTGGGACTCCCACGATATACCCGCGGCAATGGTCAGCAGACGATGCCCTGTGCGTATTTAGTATGTAATATGTTTTATTTGGATACACAAAATGTTTGAAGCCATGCGTCATCTAAACCATAATTTGCATCACCACAAATACACTTGTCAACAATCTTCAACTGGAACGTGCTCATCAAATCACTTCACTCGGGAGCGCATTCCCGATGCTTCCACGCATATTTTTCTCTCCACTCCAACCACACAACAACAAAATATCACTTTTCTTCACTTTTCTTTTTCAAGACACTCCGTGCACAAAAGCAATGCACATCGCAAAACCCTAAGACCGATGACATAGTAACGCGTTTAGCGAAGCGTGCGCGTGCGCGTGTGCGTATGCGTCTGAGCTGCTTTGATGAACGTCCATGCAAAATGCTTGGTGAAACGCTTACACATGCCATAGTACACGCGTTGCGATGCGTCAGCAATAGCGTCAAAGCACTCCTTGAAGTGTTTTCACGCGCGTGCACGGAAAAGACTGTTGTAGGACGTTTTAAATATAGCCGTTGTTGTTTTGTTTAATGTTACTGGATTAAGCTTGAAAGCTCATGAGAATTTTTCTCAAGTTCATTGCATGTTTTTGAACATCCTCTCAAGTTATTAACTCCAACTATAAGCTTTGAGTTGTATTGCTCCCAGTTAGTTTTCCTGGGATCTCTTATAGTTTCAATGATTTGTTGATTAACTTCATAATCAAATATAATTTGCTTATGATCGGACAAAGATACTTCATCCGATACGTGCCAATTCAATTATTGTTAGTTCACTACACTTTTATAGTTTAATACTAGACAATCATATGCATTTTTACAATGTTCAGCACTCTTAGGTAGAAATCAATTAATTTAATTAATTTACAGTAATTCCACTAAATACCAAGTCACGGTAGATGCTCATACAAATTGTGCTGATGTGTCCGTTTGACAGATCGATCGTCCCTCAGCCTGGCTGATCATCAGTGACAGCGGGTGACGTTTTTGTTGGACGCGTCGCTTTAGCGACCGGGTTCCCAGTTTCACCACCCCTGTGGTAGATCGGCAGACTTGCGACAATATCCTCCGCCGGGTGCATCTTGCCATCGGCTAAGACGGCACGGATCTCTCCAACATCAAGCAAAGCAATCTTCGTTACCGGTCGTCGCATAGTACCTCCTTTGGTCCGCACGATAGCTTGACGTACTCTTCCATCAGGTCATCAAATCGCTTGCTCCACTCGTCCCTTGGTCCACTCGCTTTGTCTGCCATCATCGGTTCCAGTTGCTGTTGGATATCCACCCACGTTTTCTGTGGATTCTGCTGTTGATAGCGAATGCTCCGGCTTGGTTCAGTGACTCCGCTTGAACTCCCGAGCAAGAAATGGTTAGGAGTCAGGGCTTCGGATTCATCCGAGTCTAACGGCAAGTACGCCAAAGGTCTAGAATTCACTACGCTCTCAGCCTCCACAACCAAAGTCCCAAGTCCTTCCTCGTCAAGTTTCCCATCCCCTTAAGGATTACCCATCGTGGCCTTCACTGACTGTACCATCCTTTCCCAGGCGCCGCCCATGTGTGGGGCACCTGGCGGTATGAAGATCCATTTACACTTCGAGCTGGTGAATGTTGCGGATAGCCCCTGCTCGATTTGTTCCTGCAGAAGTCGTTCAGCGCCTTGAAAAATGGTCCCTATATCGCTGTGTATCTCTACTGGTGCTCCTCAATGGCCGATGAACCTTCGTATGGCGGAAACGCATGACGAAGTAGTCAGGCTGTGCACGACTTCAAGATGGACCGCGCGCACGGTGAGACAATTGAAAAGAGCTATCCACCTCTTCACGCTCGCTCTTCCTTGCTTCACCAGCAACGGACCGAAATAGTCCAATCCGACGAAACTGAATCGAAGGCTGCAAGCTGCAAAACGAGCTGCTGGAAGTGGAGCCATCGGAGGAATGTACGGCCGAGCTCTGCGAAGTTTGCAGTACCAACACTCACGGCTGCATTTTCGCACCATGGTTCGCAGTCGAGGAATTTCAAAATGCTGACGGATCTCATTGACTACGGTTTCCAGGTTCGCATGTTTATACTTCCGGTAGTACATATCTACCACGAGTGTAGTCACTTCACTCCTTCTGGGAAGAATCACAGGATGCCGGAGATTGTACGACGCATGTTTGGCTGCTCCAATGCACCCACTCTGTTGCATAGCTCCGTATTCATCCAGCGTAGGTACCAGTTGATACACCGAACTGCTTTTTGGAATCGGTTGCGCTTCACCTTCCCCAGCAGACTTGTTCTTTGTGAGAATCGACATCTCGTCCGGAAGCGGACCACTTCCACCACCTGCAGCTCTTCCTGACGCAACTCGCTAGAAATGTTGCGTCGCTTTCTGCTGATGTTGTTAGTGAAATGGAGCAAATAAGCTACGGTGCGATGTAGCCTTTCCCATTTCGTGAACCTTTCGAATTGAATGACAGACTCATACGGAAAGTGGAATAGAACAGAAGGTCGTATTTCCTCCGTCTTGACGGTAGATAACTCTGGAGGAGTCGGCCAGTGGTATTCCGGGTTCTTCAGAAACTCTGGTCTAGAAAACCAGTGGCTATCGGTACTAAAATAGGGTCCTTTACTCAACTTGGTCCCTACATCGGCCGGGTTAGAAAACTATGGCACGTATCTCCACTCATCTACACTGGTAGTTTCCAGGATATCTCCTACTCTGTGGGCTACGAACGGTCGGTAGTTGCGTGGATCTGACCTGATCCATGAAAGCGCCGTAGTGTTGTCTGTCCAAAGACAGCGTTTCGTGATTGGAATGGTATGGTTTTCCTGAACAAATTTCAGCAACCGTGTACCGAGTACGCACCCTTGTAGCTCAAGCCTGGGAATGGACATTGGCTTCAGAGGAGCCACCTTCGCCTTTGCTGCAAGCAAAGAACACTGTCCGTAACCTGCGGAATGCATCACGCGTAGATACACGACGCAACAATACGCCGCAGGACTTGCGTCGACAAAAACGTGCAGCTGTGCATGTTTATAGGTGGAGCTCGTCGCTGCCTCGAAGTAGCATCTCGGAATACGAACCGTTGATATAAACTGGATCATTTGCACCCAGTCCCACCAGCGATTTAGCTCATCGTCCTTGATGTTTTCATCCCAGTTGATTCCGGTTCGCCAGAGTTCCTGTATAAGTACCTTTCCGTGAATCAGGAAAGTTGCAAGTAGGCCTAGCGGGTCGAACAGCGTCATCACACAGCGCAACACTTGCCGTTTCGTAGGTCGAGTAGGTGTCTCGATAAGCGTGCGTACCTCCTCGCTCATGTGCGTTGAGAAGCATAATTCGTCGGTTGCGGGCATCCACAGCATCCTGTGCGCCTTGTCAACCAGGTTGATGTTCTTGTTTCTATAGGTCCCAGACTCTCCCAAAAACTCTAGCACTGCATCGCTGTTGGTAATCCAATGCCTTAGAACGAAGCCACCATTGCGATAAACTAAACGCACTTCTGCAGCAATCTGCTTGGCTTCCTCTTCATCCCCGAAGCTGTCGAGATAGTCGTCCACGTAGTGGTTGTCTATCATCCGTTGAGCTGCACGAGGATACAGCTGCGAGTGCTCCTTGGCGTTTAAGTTCTTTAAAAACTGCGCTGAAGCCGGTGAGCAGGTTGCTCCAAACGTAGCTACGTCCATAACGTAGACTACGGGAGGCATTGTGGGATCGAAGCGAAATATAAACCGTAACGACTGCTTATCGCTTGCTATCATTAAGATTTGATGGAACATCTCTTGGATGTCTACGCTGAATGCAATGTGGAACTGCCGGAAGCGGAATAGAACGGCAGGAAGAGCGGTCAATTGGTCGGGTCCCTTCAGTAGATGACTGTTCAACGACGATCCATCCACCTTTGCAGCAGCGTTCCAGATGATGCGCACCTTTTCTGGCTTCCTCGGGTTCGTGACTGCTCCCAACGGAAGATATCACACTCTTCTTGGATCTGCGCTCTCCAGCTTTTCGTCCGTCGCTACGTGCGCGTAGTCCTTCGTCACGTAATTCCGAACTTGCTGTTGAACTTTCAGCTTCAAAATCGAATCTCGCTCCATACGACGTTCCAAACATTTCATGCGGCTCAGTGCCATAGGATAGCTTTCCGGTAGCTCGACGTAATCCTTCCGCCACAACAGTCCGGTTTCGTATCGGTCTCCAACTCGCCTGGTCGTTTGTTCCAGCAGCTCCTGTGCACGTTGATCCTCGCGTGCATTCGAAAATGTGAAAACTGTATGCTCACCTGCTGCTGCTGGCCGTAGACGCACCAACCAAGCCTGGTTTTAGCTGCAACTGGTCCGTATCCATCTCCTTCTCTAATCTTCAGCGGTAGGGCCAAACGCAGATTGCCGAGCCCAATAAGAATCCTAGGTGTAACGTCCTGGTAGCTCTTCAAAGGTAGATACTTCAAGTAATCAAAGCGCTTTGCTGTATCCTCCAGTTGAAAGCTTTGTGTCGGTAAATTCAAACTCTCAACCGTTCGCGCTCCAACTATTCTGTACTTCCGATCTTTACCTTCACCAGAGATCGAAATGGAAACTCTCTGGGAAGATTTCTCTGTACGGGAAGTGTTTGCCGTCCATCTCAGGCAGAGATGTTGTGGACTGCCGGATATTCCCAGCTGGTTCGTCAATCCCCCTTCGACCAGCGTTAATGAGGACCCTTCATTCTCGAAAGTATTCACCTGACCGCTATTCCCATAAAGAGTCACGGCAACTATCCTGAAGAGTACGCTCGAACTCATTAGGCGATGAGTGTGATTATCCGCTACCTGCGTGACGCCATTCGATGATCTTGGCGTTGACTGTAAGAGAGGATGGTGCCTATACTGACAACCGTCGATGCCACAGCGTGTAATGATTCGGCATGATCGCCTGCCATGCCTAAACAGGCAGTGTTGCCAGAATGAAACTCCTCGCACTAACTTTCGATAGCAGTATATGATATCAGATTCAAAGCTGCAAATCATAGGATTAGTTAGAAATTATAATCATACATTGCGGATGATTCAATCTTACAATTTAGAGCATTACTTCAATTTTAAGGTTAGTAACCTTCACAACATTAGCTTTGTCCACGAACAGTGGGTAGAATAACAAATTATAGTTAGTTCACTACACTTTTATAGTTTAAAACTAGGCAATCATATGCATTTTTACAATGTTCAGCACTCTTAGGTAGAAATCAATTATTTTAATAAATTTACAGTAATTCCACTAAATACCAAGTCACGGTGGATGCTCATATAAGTTGTGCTGATGTGTCCGTTTGACAGATCGATCGTCCCTCAGCCTGGCTGATCATCGGTGCCAGCGGATAAAGTTTTTGTTGGACGCGTCGCTTCAGCGACCGGGTTCCCAGTTTCACCACCCCTGTGGTAGATCGGCAGACTTGCAACAACAATTATGATCACCGGATACCGGAGATATTTCAGGTTTCCGGAGGGATTGTCTAACTTGCTAAATTTTGGATGAGATTTATGAAGCCGGTTGAAAATCCATATTTTTATGAATAGGGCGTCGTTGTGGCAATTTGGCTCATTTCGAGTATGAGAGAGTGATTGAAGTTAGATCAAAAGAGACTGAGAAAAAAATGCAAATACTTTCTTGAATTCTCGAAGTTGCGATAGTGAATATATGATCACAGACAAGCAGACACTCTTAAAATGTTCATCGAAATCGTTTTTAAAGGTCGATTTAAATGTTTCGTAGTTGGTAATACAGCCACTTGATCATCACTATTTGATCTAAAAACTTTTTGTACCATTACGTTCAAGACGCAAAAGATTCAAATGGCAGCCCTAAGTTTGCACCTTTAGAATTGATAAAACGATCCATAAAATATTGAAAAACGTTCCATTAAAAACATCCAAATGATCCATAAAACATCGGAAAAAATCCCTAAAAAAGTGTGGATGATCCATAAAAAATATCAATATTATCAATATTTTATGTGAAAAAAATCAAAAGGACACTATTTTTTTTTTAATTTTGATCCATAAACCTTGAAAAATTGCTCCACTGCTTATCTACTTAGATTTACTGTCCTGCCCGTGTATTTAAGGTAGATGTGCGAAGCGACGGGCAAGCGTCTAGAATTAGCTTCCAAAAGAAGATTCTATAATAATATTCTTAAGAAGCTTCCTATGGAAGCTTCATTTAGAAACTTTTTAAGAAGCTTATTCTAGACGCTCGCCCATCGTTCTGCTCTTCTGACAAAAAAAAAACACGGGCAGAACAGTACACCTGAGTAGCTACACACTTAAAGTGTGTACGCAGTAATGTAGAAATTTTCCAAGGTTTATTGATCAAATTAAAAAAAAAACATATGTATATAGACCGAGGGGGGCGATTCTAGCTACGATGCAGGAAAAATTGTGTTTTGTTTCGGCTAGCTGCGTGCACGCTGAGTACACACTAAGATTTTGTTTCCGTGTTCGGTAAATTTTACCGAAATCAGAACAGCTGAACGTTCGGTAAAACTTTGACATTCATTTTAAAGGCTATTGAATTTGAAAATAATATCACAACATGTTCAACCTTGTTTAAATGATCAAATCTTGTCGTTTTAGTGGAGATTTAGTTTCAAAGTAGCTGAAAAGCAATTGAATTGAATTGCATAAATTTTACCGAAAAGTTCAGCTGTTCAGATTTCGGTAAAAATTACCGAAGTCGGCGATAAGTGTGTAGATAGAAAGAAGATTGATGACGATTCTAAAGATTTCATGTAAGAATATGAGGCGCGATGCAAGTAGATGCGAGAAATGAAAGAATATTTTTCGAAGGTTGATTCGCTAGTGGTAGATCTGTTGAGCATCTAGAATTGAGATTTGGATGTGTCGCCCCCTCGATATAGACTATAATTGGAACACACCAAAATAAGCCCGTCTACCAACAACTGGAACACCTACCCTAGGTATGGTCCATAAAATTAACATTTATTTATCATTTTTTCTTAAGAAGATTATTATAGAAGCTTCTTTTGGAAGCTAATTCTAGACGCTTGACCATCGATAACATCTACCTAAAAACACGGCAGGACAGTAAATCTAAGTAGTTAAGCAGTAATGGAGCTATTTTTCATGGTTTATGGATAAAAATTAATAATACAGTATCCACAACGTGAATAATATACGTCTAATTTATGGATCATGGCTGTTCGGAATATCGGGATAACCCTGTACCGCCAAACCCAGTGACAACCCTGTGGGAGATTCAGAGAGCTACGGTAACGGTCGCTGTCAGAAATGACAGACGTCAGGTTTGGTTCAACGGAACTGTGAACTCACAGTTCCGTTGAGCCAAATCTTAGATAGGTCGGAGTATGAACGAGAAAAAAGAGGAAAATTTTATTGCTAAAGTATTTTAATTGCCTAAATTTGATAATATACCTATCGTTTAATTAAATTATAGTTATTTGTAGCGACCTAGCTACCAACAATCAATACGAAACTAACGATTTTAAATTGGCTCACTACTTGACTTGCCTATTGGTCCCAAGCAAATCGATTAACGTACCCCATTCTAGTCAAAATTCTAGTACTACACAATGTTTGTTTTGATTCGCTATGAAAGTTTGACAGGTAAAATGAGGGGTTCGTGGATTTTCTCGTGTTTTATAGGGGTGCATCGATAAGCTTGGGACCGAAGATAGTACCAGAGCTTAGCCAAAAAGTTGAGCACATTTCTTCGGGACCTTCTGGTCTTAAAGTTACCTCTATGTAGCTACTGAAGTAGGTTAGTTGGAGGTGGAATTCGTGCAAATATTGAATTTAATAACCCTATATTTGCTTAATCTAGATACTACAATTTGATCCTAAAATCTGGTAACCTACAATTTGTTCCTAAACCCTATATACATGATTTACCCTAAGTAACTAGTAAGTAGCGCATTCTACATCGTTTGCGTGCTTAACTAAAATAATAATTGAATCCCTAAATGCTAAATCTAGCCAAATCTTTGTTGAAAGAGTGACGGAAGATAACTCTCGGTTTGAAAATCTCCCGCTCAGCCTCCTATCGCTTTTCATGGAGGAATTTCTCTTCCTCCAGCGCTTTCTTATTTGCGCTTTACTCCTGCAGCAACTGGTCTAGGGATTCTTCCAGGCTGACCTCATTGGTACTTCCTTTCCCAGATTCTGTTGCGGCATCACTCCTCGCTCTATTATTTCTGCTAGGTGGTTTCTTTGAGACAGACTTCTTGGTTCCTTTTGCCACCTTCAGCATATTTGTGCACTTAGAGCACGTCTACGGAACCTCTTTTACAGCTGTTGTCTTACTAGCACAACTATAATGGGTCCAGAAATCGCATACATCACAATGAACCATATCATCTACGTGGTCATGCCCTTCACAAAGCGTATAGTGGTGTTGATCCCTCTTACATTTTGAGGTTATATCCGATGTTGTTCTTCAAGAATGTTCGGATTAATGAAAGCAACTTCCTCAGAGTAGTCTCGTTTTGGACAGCTTGAAGCTGAAATAGGTTTTATTATAAGCATTAAGATTGGTTTTGATTTTATATTAGTTTAATAAAACCTATTTTAGCTTCAAGCTGTCCAAAACGAGACTGCTCTGAGGAAGTTGCTTTCATTAATACGAACATGGCTATATTTTTAAGTGCGTAAACATGATTTTCTATGGATCACTTTCTTTAGTTTAAGGTTCACTGCTGAATGTATTATGGATCAATTGCAATATGTTTATGGGTAATTCGTACAATTTCAATGCTCATTCTTTAGAAATTTAGCGGTACATTTTTACAATTGTGTTGCTAAATTTTACATTAAATATGGATCATATTGATATTTTTTATGGATCATTCACAATTTTTTAAGGATTTTCTCCGAAGTTTTGTGGATCATTTGGATGTTTTTTATGGAACGTTTTCCAATGTTTTATGGATCATTTATTGGTTTTTATGTTCAAAAGTATGTTTGCCGATTCAAATTGTACCAGCTGTTTGAATGTTAGTTTCAAAACTTTAGTAAGAACAGCGGTATATTCATCTAAAGTATCGGTTACTAATGGAAAATCCACGTTTCTCTCAACAAGATTCGAAACAGCTTGCTTTGAAAATTTCCTCCAGCACTTCAATTTTACAAAATTATCGTTATCGTTAACATGGTCTTAGACATTAATCACGGTTATTTTCAAAACTGCTTGAGTAACTAAACTGACAGAATCTAAATTAAAACAAACACGGTCAATGAAAATTTAAATTAAGGAAATCAGCTGATTGCTTCAGATGATTCGATTTGCTAGTATTATGCTAATTAATGTTGTCCACAGATCCACCACAGGAGCAACAGAAAAACACCAATCTGGACACACGGCCGAAATCTATGCGGGAGATGGGTAAAACTCGCGTAAAACTTTTAATAACAGCACTGTCCTTCATACAATTTCATCAGATAAAGACTGCTTCCTGTTAGTGATTGATTAAAGATATATAGAGTATACTCAACATTTTTGGTCAATTTTGGAGTATTGTAACTTAGTTAAATATGGTGCGATTTCAATTTTTCCAAAAGCATTTGACTGGAAAACTGATATAGTTTTATGATAATGCCACAAACACTATCATGGTCACCGGATACCGGAGATTTTCCAGGTTTCAGGAGGGATTGTCTAACTTGCTGATTTGATATAGGCAGCCGGATAAAAATCCATATGGTTTTTATATATTCACAGAAAGAAGAATCATTTCCAAAGCGAATAATATGCCAATAACTAAAATCGGCCTATAATCAATCGAGATATGACCACCCTGCGCTTTTATCAGAGAGCGCATAGTGCGTCATTGTGCCAAAACACTAAAGAGAATTAAAAATTAAGATCAATGAAAATAATATTTGGTGCCGAGGAACATATTGGCAACACTTCTGGGTACCTCCAGTTTAGCGGTAGTGACTGGAAATTTGAACAGAACCGGCCAGTAGAGTTTCGGTGCAGCTAATCGTTTTGGCGCCACTTTTACTCCTAGTTAGTAAAAGTGGCACCAAAATGATTCTGCTGAATGAATTCCTTGTTTCTAAATGTGCATGCTTTTGAATTTAGACAATGGATAAATCAGATAATTCCTAAACAAAACCTGCAGCACAAGTTCAAACTATCAAGAACAACAACGCCACAATTTATATTCCATCACCCGAAGCAAAAAAAAAAAGAATCGCACCCTTCTCTTCTGCAACAGAAACGAAATGCAATTTCACTGCCAAGCCATTAAATCAGACCAAAAGACAAGATCAACATAACGTCAAACATTTGGCCTTGTGCATTTTACAACCCACCAACCTTTCTCCCATTGCCATTCGGTTCATCAACATCACGCCGAAAATTCCCAAAGCATGGACAACTGTGGCAGGGCTAGCAATGTCAAGCCGCTTGTTTGTGTCCGTCCGTCAGATGGAGCAATCAGAATATTTTGCCATGACCACCATACTTTGCTGGTGTGATGCTGAACAATCCGTGTGTGGACGGACATGTATCAACAGCGGCTCGAAAACAAGTTTTCCTGTCGCCTCGCCAGGGGACCAAGTTTTGCGAGATTTTGATGAAACACTAACCACTGGTCTGGGGGAGGAACCCCTAATTCCTAAGCAGAGTTCTCGTACGTCGTTTCTACCCATCAACATCCAAACTTCATACATATGCAATATATCTCGCATGGTCGATCTGACTGCCACCCTCTTCGTTCCCATCCGTTTTGGATTGGCCAATGCAAACCGAAACGAGCAAATCATTGGGAAAGGCATCCGCGCAAATCGAATCAAACTGTGATTTATCCGGCTAACTGGCTACAGCTTGTTCGACCCGGACCGACGACGAACCGGTTGGCGTCCACACTCCGAGTGGAAAGCGAAAGGACATACCAGATAAATCCATGTCCTCGTTGGCTCACACCAACATACTCACCGACGGACGTAGACGAAGGGGTAGTAAATCTGTAAATTCAGCTTCATCCGAAAATATTTTTAGCATTTTATGACCGCGGCAACATCATTCACAGATGGGTTATCCAAATTCTTCCCGAAGGGACGAAAAAGCGATGGTTTGGAATGAAGGCTACGAAATCCAGGTTTTGGGATTTTGATTTGATTGATGTTTCCTGAAGTGTGAAAAATAAGAATGCTTATACTGACCACTTCAAGCAGTTCTGAGAAATTTAATTTGTATCCCCCCCCCCCCTCTATCCATGCCACTTATCGCAACAGTTCCCCTACAAAGGAAAACCCTTCGATCCATTTGCACGCAATGACCCCTCGAAACCCTGCTTCTCTCGCTGTCTCTCCATCAAAATCAGAACATCAATGAATCATTTGGTCACGTCGTAGAGGAAAATGAACCCTATTATATAAGTTGAAATACCGTTTATTGTTATAATTGAAGCAGGATCCGGGTTTTACCTTCCATCCACACCGAACCGGTTGTCTCTTCCAGGAAGCGCAACGAAAAGAAAGAAAAAAATCTTTTCACTTTGCTAATGGAAAATATCCTTCCGGAAATCGTCACCCATCACCAAACCCAAACCCGAGGTGTGGGTGCCTAGGAAATAACAAGTTCTCAATTTAAATTTAAATTGAAAATTTCCGTTTTTTACCACCCTCCCTGTTTCACCATTCCACACACAAAACTGAAGTGATTCTGATTCACTTTTAACTTACGCCTTCTGAGCTGTACCCATACCCGTCATCTTTGTCGTTGTCGGCAGTAACGACTTTCTCCACGGCCGTAGATTAAGTTTGGATTTGTTTCGTTGAGGGAACTTATTACGACGAAAACCGACAACTTTCTTTTTCAACTCCAAGCTCTCGAGCACTAACGAGTTTTCTACTGCCGGTCGCTGAGGTAAAATGAATACTAGTACAAATGATGGTTGAAATCATGACGATGAAAAATTGTTGATATCCCCCTCATTCCGTCCGAAGAAAATCAAACAAAATTACAGATCCACCGGGTCGGTTCTTATTCCTTATTATCTGCAAGCTTAGTCTCAAGAAAATTGACCGACCAGGCCGGGGGATTCGATTCGATTCCATTTCACAAAACCACTTCTTGATTGTTCCATATATCTAAGAAAGCGAATTTTGTCTGCGTCTACGAGCTCTCAGGTGGAATCATAATCGTAGATAATTTATTCATTCTATCGCTTCGAAATTTTCCGATGCATTAAGCTTTCGTCCCTTCTTCTGGCTGCTGAAGTTGTTAGATGAGAAAAAATCCCCGGCCGGGAAATGAAGTCCTTAATCTTTGTAGGGCTTGGCCTTCTTTTTTTTGTGTCGGTTGGGGAATACCTTCAAAGGATATTTTGCGAAATGGGCTGGAACAGGTGGTTTCAAGCGAAATTGGTTCATAAATTAGTAGCTATGCAAATTGATAAGGCTATTAATGAAACTGAATGTTCATATTGATATAATTTACTCGCCTTGGGTTGAGGAGATTGCGGTAAGAGGTTTGAATAGGAGTGGAACCAAATTATTTGAAATTTAAAACTGTAACTGAGGGTCGTAAAAAACAGAGCAATAGAATTAAATTTAATTTAATCAAATCCTACAGTATCTATGAAAGCTTCCAAACAAGGTTGCAGTGCTTTCATAGACAAAGAATAAGATAGTGAAACTAAACTAACTCATCTTCATTATATTTAAGAGGTCGAGCATTCAAATTTAAAATATTTAATGCTTTAAAATCCATTACTGAATTTCAAAGTCATGACAATATTTTTCGCAAATTTATCTCCAGTTTTAATTGCATCAAACATGGAGTTAGTTTTCAGCATATCAGTAACCATGTCAATTATTGATTTCTGTTAAAATTCCAGCTATGTCAAAATCAACAAAATTTCCGATAGAATTATGTTGGCTAGAATGTTGATGCTGATTTCTACAAGCTTCTTCTTCTTCTTCGCATTTCAAGCTTATTGCATATCGCATGTTAGCTTATTGGGTGCTCTCAACTTAGTGTTCTAGATGCACTTCCACAGTTATTAATTGAGAGCTTTCGATGCCTGTACCATTTTTGCATTGGTATAATTGTGTGGCAAGTCCAATCATACTTCTAAATATGCCCAGGGAAGTCGAGAAATTTTCCAACCCGAAAAATTCCTAGACCGGACCGGGAATCGAACCCAGCCGCCTCCAGCATGGTCTTGCTTTGTAGCTGCACGTTTACCGACTAAGCTAAGGGAGGCCCCTGATTTCTACAAGCATAAGCAGCATAAGTAGCTCCATTTACTTGCTGAACATTGTTATCAGTAGATATAGATGATGAATTTGAAGCAAGGAAGCTGTTTATACCTACTGGTACGAATGTAGAATTTGTTTCTCGCTGACCAGAGAAATTAGTACCTGGTCGGGAACGTGGAGCATTTCCTACGTGTCGCTTAGAACGAGATTGTAGGATTGCTTTGCAAGTCTTACATTCCCAATTCCCAAAATGTCTTAGGATCTTCCTTCACAGGACAGTCGTCCTTTGCGTGAGAGGAATCACCACAATTCATGCATTTAGCTGGCATGTAGTCATTGTTTGTTCCGTGACCCCCATCCCTGGCACTTACGGCTCTGAGTGAGGTTTGGGAAATTTCCTCTAGCCTTCCTGAAGTATTCCCACATCATTCGGACATGGAGTATAAGGCTAGCCTTTTCTAAGGCCTTAAGGTGGTTTAGTTCACTAGACTTGAAGTGAACTAAATAAAAATCATTAGAATTCCTGTTGCTTGAATCGCCAGGATTTTGTCAATTCATCTTTGATCTGATTCAGGGATACACCACTGGGCGGATCTTTTAAGACAACCTTGAACAGACGGTCAGTTTTGGTGGCGAAAAATGTGTGTTGCTTCTCAGTAAGCTGCTTGAGTAGACGTTTGAATCCGTCCGAGGATTCAGCCAATACACGGCATTCACCCTGACGGCCAATTTGATATTAAAACTTGAATTAAATGAAGTTCAAAAGTTCCGTGTGACGAGCATGGAAGTAGTTATCAGAATAGGGGGGACCTTTTCCTTTTTGGCATTAAGCCATTCATCAGAAGAGGGATCACGAGATTGCCGTTTTCTCTTGCGTTTAGGCGCCATGGCGGCAGAAGAAAGCTTCTTCAAATCGACTTGCAAGCAGATTACTATATGAATCTTAAGGATTGGAGAGAAATTTTTCAAATCGTTTTCCAAGCAGGATTACCTCGTGTAGGGTCTGTAAAGTCCAAGAGGGGGTTGATTTCGGATCCCTAGATGGTTTAAAAAAAACTTGTTTTCAGCTTGAAGCTTGATAATCGAATGCGAGTAATATCTTTTCAGATCTAACGTTTCATTTGTTATCTTCGGCATTAGACGAGTACACTTCAGCTCTTCCCTCTTTAAGAAAATGTAATCTAACATAAGGTACAATCATTTTTTGTTATGCTTATACTCAAAGATTTCGATTTGACATTAATCAAATTTCGTGCTAAATATTTCACCGTTATAATTTCAGTTAAAAAATGTAGTTTTACAATTCACCTCGAATGAACTTTCGTTCAATTATTTCATTCAGAATGTTTAACTATAAACAAAATCCTTATCATGTTTTTCCTTACGCGCTCTCTTTGATCTTCTGGGCTCCCCCAATACTTTATCCATAAACGTTAGCTTGCGCTTTCGCATCGGTTTCACTGGAGCATCAGGACTACTACCGCTTCCATACTGATCGTCGTGGTCTTGTACTGTTTCGATTTCCGGTCTACCTATCAAAGTCGTCACAGTCGGTCTAGTAGGGGAATCCAGTACCTTAGGAAATCTAAGTTGACCTCGGTGCACCGTGTTTGGTACGTTTCCAATCATGATCTGAAATATTTCCACCATCCACACTGGGTCCAGAATTTAATGTGTTTACTAGGTTGATCGTATCTCTCCTCATGTTTTTTAGCTTAAAACATTTCCGGTTAAGATGCCTTTTGACACCACAAAAGTCGCATACGATGTCACTATAATTGGGGCATTACCTAATTTTCTCCTGTTTCCATTCACGTGGCCGAAATTTATCATTTTTATAGGCATTAAACCTTCTATCGCTGAATTTTTCGCGAGACCTTTCTCCAAAATTTTGTCTTTGATCCGAGCTATAACCTAGCCTGCTCTTTATTGGTCCTCTGAATGAGGGGTTTTGACCACCCGAGTGACCTCTTCCACCATTTGCTAATTGAAAAGTGTTTGCTGACGTATTGAGAGCGTAACCACCTGTTCTTGATCCTTGATTCCTCAAAAAAGCAACCTGATCCAAACTATTAGCTACAGGTCGTGCGGGGCCCCTGTTGTTTGCTCCTGCCATCTCCCATGTTGCTATCAATCGTTCTGCCGACTCAAGGGTTAAGTTTTCCTCGCTCAATAGCCTTTGACGAAGAACATTATCTTTCAATCCAGCTAAAATTCTATCCCGAATTACCAAATTTTTGAAATTCTCAGAGGTGCAAAATTCTGCCTGTAATTTCACAGACAAAATAAAATCTTCTACGGATCATCAAGTCACTCTATTTTTTATCCAATCTATCTTGAAGCTTTTTTGTCATTTCTGCATAAGTAAGTGAAGCTACAGTGCTCGTTGGAAAAAGTAGCTCGATTTCCGAAAAAATAACAGGTACGAACAACGACCAATAAATCTCTCGCTCCCCGAGCAAAATGGCGAAAAGCTATCTTCGTACCGATAACAATTGGTTACAGAACCACGGCGGGAATTTTCATCCGGAACACCGAAGGAAGTCGCGCCCAAGCTTGATCCGTCGCTTCACGTTTTATGAGCTGGATCCACATCAAACGACGACAAAGAACACTCCAACGGAATGTGCGACTCGTATTTTTTTTCGGACTTGCGGACGGCTCGGGAGAAAGCAAAAGTTACAGCAACTAATAACTTGATTTACGTCGCTCGTCTCCTAGTTCCACTTTTCCACGTAACTTCCCGTATACTACTTCGCACACTACAAATTTTATTCGTCGCCAAATTGTAAAGTCCAAGAGGGGTTTGATTTCGGATCCCTAGATGGTTTTAAATAAACTTGTTTTCAGTTTGAAGCTCGATAATCGAATGCGAGCTCTCCGTGTTGTTTATTTGCTTTTGTAACTTTGATAGCGTTACAAGTATTACTGATTCGTTTTCCAGTGGGAAATATCTTTTCAGATCCAACGTTTCATTTGTTATCTTCGTAATTAGACGAGTACACTTCAGGGTCCATACATGGATCGAAGAGGAATAAGAATCGAACAAGGTATTTTTTTTATTTCTGAGAGTACGACAATCTGTATCAGGACATTTGATTTTTTGTTTCAACTCCGTAACTCTCCACTAAGTTTTAACACAACACTTTTACTACAAGTTTAGTCAATTTCTACGTAGTAGCCCTCCCCCCTCTTATCGAAGGGGCTACCCCCTATGTGCATCTCCTTATACCTCCACATGCCAAATTTGGTTCCATTTGCTTGATTAGTTCTCGATTTAAGCATAAATTTCTGTTTCATTTGTATGGAAGCCCCTCCTTACAGAGGGGGCAGGGGTCTCGAACCATCATAAGAACCTTTCCTGACGCCAAAAATATATAGGGGAAAAGTTGGCTTCGGCAATACCTTAGGGGGGTAAACAAAGTCCTAGAGCACTCAAATTTGGTCAATAGTTGCTCTGAAACACAATGTATCCACATGCCAAAATTGAGCTCTCAAGGACGTTGTTTACCCCCTGGCGATAATAGGTTAGGGTATTGCCGAAGAAAACATTTCCCCTATATAGATATTCGAATGGACTTGGAATCATTTGAATGGACTTCTGATGTTAAGATGTACCGTAAAACGGGGTAACATTGATAGTTTTTTAAATTATATTCTAAATATTTTTTACAGCAATGAATGTTTTTCAAATTTTATATTTTTTAAACAAGTACTGAGGATCCAAGAGTTTATTCGTTAGTAAAGGGTGATACGGTCAAAATTTGGTCAAGGGAAAACGCGTGTAAATCAGTGAAATCGTTTATTTAAAAAATTAAATTAAATTTCTTTTTCAAGTTCAATTAGTATAAAATTCAGGAAAAATATTCAGTTAGGCTTCCGCTTTTCCAAATCCGAATTGCCGGGCCTTACGCTTGACCCCTGCCATCAGATTTTGTACAGCCACCTTGTCCACCTTCTTCGCCGCAGAAAGCCAGTTTGCCTTGAACTGCTGCTCGCCCTTAGCAGTTTTTTTGGTCTTCTTTAGGTTCCGCTTGACAATAGCCCAGTATTTCTCAATTGGGCGGAGCTCTGGCGTGTTGGGAGGGTTCTTGTCCTTGGGAACCACCTGCACGTTGTTGGCGGCGTACCACTCCATGGCCTTTTTACCGTAATGGCAAGATGCCAAATCCGGCCAAAACAGTACGGAACAACCGTGTTTCTTCAGGAAAGGCAGCAGACGTTTATTCAAACACTCTTTCACGTAAATTTCTTGGTTGACAGTCCCGGAAGCTATGAAAATGCTGCTTTTCAAGCCACAGGTACAGATGGCTTGCCAAACCAGATATTTCTTTGCGAACTTTGACAGTTTCATGTGCTTGAAAACATCTGCTACCTTTCCCCTTCCTTTTGCCGCTTGAAACTACCGGCAACTCTCTTTGTCGTCTCAGCGGCTTCCGGTTTTCGATTTCCCCCCGATCCAGACTTCCTGGCTGTCGACAAACGTTCCCCAAACACTTTAATTACATTTGTAACGGTTGATTTGGCAACTTTCAGCGATTTTGCCACCTTTGCGTGCGAGTAGCTCGGATTTTCGCGATGCGCGAGCAAAATTTTGATACGCTGCTCTTCTTGCTTGGACGGCATTTTGACAACTGAAGAGTGAATTCCAAAATCAAAATAGGAGCAACATTCTACACACACCTTCAAAATGAGGGGTGTTCAGGTTTTTTAAATGCAAAATTGAAAGAAATACGTCAAGTTGATATTGACCAAATTTTGACCGTATCACCCTTTAATATGATGAACGAAAGTTAAAGCATTTGCACATTTTTTTTAGTTTTGTGACTGAACTTCAGTATTTTGATTTGGAGTTACTTTGATAATGCTCGATGAATGTAGAAAAAATGAGTGAAAAACTCAGGCAATTTAGTTTTTTAAATATGAAACTTTGAATTATTATATAATCATAAAACTTCATAAGCAATAAGAATAGTGTTTTTTTTTCAAAAAGGCGAAAAACACGAAAATGGTTTTCTAATATTTTTGTAAAATATGTAACACATACTATATAAAAACTATATACGACATCAACGGAAATACCTTAAGCTACAATATGGAACCAATGTTTCTTATTTGGAAAAAAGCACAGTGAGTAAATTCATTTTTTATACTATATTATCAAAGTTACCCACATTATCAAAGATACCCCGTTTTCCGGTACTGATGTCTAGTTAGAAGGGATATTGGTTTCCCTTTAGTTTGGTTTATGTAACCATGTCACATGGTGACGATGGTTCATTCACTTTGATACGATTTGGGCTTGGGAATTCAATTTGAGATTCTACAGTATTTTCATCTTTCATTCTTCAACAATTCAGTGCTAACATTTCAAAGGGGCGTAATTGCATTTGTAAACAATGGCTTTAACCGTTAATTTCCCGCAAATAAAAGCTCACTCATGAAAATTATTAGCACCAACAGGTAGAATAATGTTTCCTCTACCAGCTAGCATTGTTAATTTGGAGGAGTAAGCTTTTATTTACGAGAAATCGACGACTAAAGCCATTGTTTACAAAAACAATTACGCCCCTTTGAAATGTTGGCACTAAATTATTCATTATCCTCTCCCATCTAAACTGTGAAAATATCACTCTCTCAAAATCGATGAGAATACTTTTTCGTCTCCCATTGGTTACCGAAAATATTCCAAACTGCTCATTTGCAAAAAACGAGGCCGTGTTCATGTGAAGCATCATACAATTAATCATATCGTCCAGCCGTTTTGCACAGAGATGGCGCTGTTCTGCTGGTAGGAAGTGATGAAAATCCCCTTATAGAATTTGAGAGAAGTGGGAATAATTGGCGTTCGGTCAAAACAAGTGAACGACAACCTGAATAAATTATTCAGGGACTTTGTTGTTTAGTTTTTTCAGGGAAATTATTGTTAAACAAGCTAGAATTAAATAAAAATTATTCCCCATGCAGTTTTACCTGTTTTACTACCCAGAGAGCCAACAAATTTAAATTTGAGAGAGAAAATTTGCTCTCACGATCTCAATCTCTCAACATGCCATGTATTTTGATGACACTCCATTTGTTATTTCCCTTTCACAGATTACAAAATAGAGTACCTGACACTACAAAACATGTCTGGTACCTCTATATATGCATTTACTTTAACATTTGAAGTCCCTCCTTTTTTTACATATTCTGTGCAAAAGATACATTGTGACCCGCCGCATTCATAAAAATCGACGGGAAATTCTGTGAGTGTGTGTGCACACGGGAAAAAAAAGAGTTCCCATATTCGTGAACCACAGCCGTGAACCATAGTTCACGGTGTATATTTGAGAAAATTTTGTTCTGGATAGTTGGCCGTGATTTTTAGTTCATGGTCCGTTCCCGTTTTCGGGAACGGATTTTTTTCCGAGCAGAATGTGTAAAAAAGGAGCGACTTCGAATATTAATCTAAATGAGGTACCAGACATGTTTTGCACTCCAGTGTCCTCTGTGAAAAATTAACGGAAAACAGATTGTGTGTAGTTTCCGATACATGTCACTGCAAACAACAGCAGTGACATTTGATGGAACATGAATGCAGAAGCTTGACAAAATGATTAATTCAAAAACTACAAGGGGCAGCCTATGGGGTTGTACGTAATGGTGGTGAAATTTAACTCTTTTGGAAAATCTTGGTGGCCCCGAAAAGGTAGTACAGGCTTAAAGCCTTTGGAAGATGATGACGTGTAGACAGCTGGATCAGAAAATCGGACCGGATAATCCCATATTCTTCGGTTCAATGATTGGGCACTCGCAAGAGTCTCGGCCAGCCTGCTGCTGGACAGGGGTTGAAGTAGTGTCTGCGACAGGTTGTAAGGCCGCAGAATATCTGTGTCCACCCAGCTAAAGCTTCTCCCCTTTTTCTCGTAAAACTCCTTCTCTCAACAAGTTGGTAAATCTTAGCTTTTAGCAGAAAGACGCTTAACACTTTTTTCGTCTAATTTATGATCCTGTTTCACGTCATGGTTCTTCACTATGCCTGTTCAGATAAATAAGTACTTTCATTATGTTCTCTACTGCGCTAAATCAAACGAGTATAAATAAGAAGGGCTGTCGGTTACGCACTCGAATAATTGGAAATTCGATAAATATTAAATCGAACAGCTAGAAAAAATCTTTACGATTAATCGTTAATCGAATAATTTGACTTTTAGGCATCCCTAGGAAATAGTGTAATTTCATTTTTGTGATCCTTCGAAAATGTCGGACTGCAGAATGGCAACCAGCAAGTGTAACCCAAGAACCAAAAGCGGTGCGATGCTAGTTTCCATTGCTATGACGACAACTGAATTAAGGGGTTTAGAGGCAGAGGGGTGAAAGTCAATTCTCTTCATCGATTTCCTCTTCTGATGACCATGGCTTTACTAAACTATTTCGCACTATTTCTGCTATGCTTTTTTATCATCCAGAACAACAAACGTATCTTCACTTCGACTTGTTTCGCCTACTAACGATTCTATGATGACTGTTTTGGGGAAGTAGCAATACTACATCAACATGTTTCGTCTAGAAACGATTCTCTGATGACTGTGGTGAGAAAGCAGCATATGCATGTACGTAATTGGTGGATTTGTTAGTTATTTCGACTCTTTTGGCCAATGATTGTGACATTACCCACTTTTTCAATAGTTTCTTGTTGAAATCAACAGTCGAAAGCATTGCTATATTTCTGATCGATTGGTGATAACGTTATTGAAATTGGTCCAGGGACAGCTGAGTTATTAACGTTCAAAAATTTTCATAATTTCGTTCATTTTCGGTTTTCACAAAGTGAACCCCCATATATAAATCACAGACGTAGTCCTACGTCAAAAAGTAAACAAATATTAAATAATTTTACCGAGAAAGACAAGGTACGCTCTGGGAGTTTTTTGATGAGGATATGGAAAATTCCATCATCACCTGGAGCTTTCAATTTTTTAAGCTTTTAAGTTATAGATTTTACTTCGTCCAAATCAGTCCCTCCAGGAATCATAAACAAAATTCCCTTGAGAAAATATTCAGATAATCCCGAGCAACCTGATTCTCAATATTAATAGTAAGACCCAAACTGAAATTATGGGAACTATCGAAATGTTTAGCGAATTTGTGATCAAAATTTTACCACCATCTGGAATACGCTTTTAAATGTTTTTATTCAAAAATTTTGTGAGCTTCCAAGAGTGTTGATTTTCGAAACATTGTGCTGAAAAGTTTTATTCCTCGGGGCAGAGAATCGCTTTTGAATTTGTTTTTACAAATCTCGCCAGATAACTTTCATGACAGGATCGCGTGTTCATTGATATTGCCTCCTACGGACATTTTTCAGACGGACCAAGAACTGAAGATCGTCGTCTATTATAATTGAATCGGATTTAACCTCGCATTTTGGTACTGAGAAAGCTCTTGCTTCAACTAAAGAAGTAGTCAGAGATACTTAACGTCATCTTTGGTTTGCAAAGGAATATTTGGATCAAAATTGGGATGAGAAATTATTTTTTGGGATATTTCAAAAGTTACTGGAAGGTGATCAGAACCAATTTCAGCATGGGTAACCAATTGGCTACCAATTTGACATGAATCAGTTAAGACCAAATCAATAGTTGAGGGATTTCTTGCTGAAGAGAAGTATGTTGGGCTATTTGGATGTTGAATAGTGTAATAACCTGCAGAACAATCATAGAACAGAATATTACCATTGGAATTCCATTGATCATTATTCCATGAGCAGAGTTTTACATTAAAATCACCAATAATAAAGAACTTAGACCTATGACGGGTAAGTTTCTAAAGGTCACCGTTGAGAAAATTCTATAGCTGGCCTACAAATTGGAATGGCCAATAGGCCGCAAGTTATCTTAAGTTTGCTTCTGCAGAAACTCCTAAATATTCAAAAACATTGGGTTCAAATGTTTGAAACGTCTATTAACAATGATGAGAACGCCACCACAGGGCCCATCAAGACGATCATTTCTATAAATGATATAATTTGTGTCCCTTTTAATCTTATGGTCAGGTTTAAGGACCGTTTAAGTTATTACGACGATATACACGTTATGAACTCTCAAAAAGTTGAAAAGCTCGTCTTCATTATCTTTAAGAGATCGAGCACTCCAATTTAAAATATTTAATGATTTAAAATCCATTCCTGAATTTCAAAGTTATGACAATATTCGCAAATGTATCTCCAGTTTTAATTGCATCAAACATGGAGTTAGTTTTCAGCATATCAGCAACCATGTCGATTATTGATATCTGTAAAAATTCCAGCTATGTCAAAATCAACAAAATTTCCGTTAGAATTGTGTTGGCTAGAATTTTGATGTTTACCTACGGGTACAAATGTAGAATTTGTTTCTCGCAGACCGTTGTTAAAAGCAGAGGAATTTGTTCCTGGTCAGGAACGTGGAGCGTTTCGTACCTGTCGCTTAGAACGAGATTGTAGGATCGCTTTGCGAGTCTGACATTCACTCGGACATGAAGCATAACGGTTTTTCTAAGGCCTTAAGGTTGTTTAGTTCCCTAGACTTGAAGTGAACTAAATAAAAATCATTGGAAATCCCGTTGCGTGAATTGCCAGGACGGGATTTCATTTTCATTTTGATTACTTGGAGTGGCACAACTCCAAGTAATTTTGCCAGTTCAGCTTTTATCACTTTCACCACTAAGCAGTCCTTTCATGACAATACACGGCATTCACCCCGACGACCAATTTGCAGTGAAAACATGAATTTCACGAAGTTCAAAAGTTCCGTGCGAAGAGCATGGAAATCGGAAGTGGTTATCACAATAGGGGGAATCTTCTTGGCATTAAGCCGGAAAGTTTACTAGAATTTTTCCTGAATGATAGAGCTTTCTCATCATCCGTGAGCAAATCAAATTGATTGCTCAAATTAATTTCATCGGAAGGGGGATCAAGGGATTGCCCTTTTCTTTTTTGCTTAGGCGCCATGTTTTTTATCCAAATCGACTTCCAAGCAGATTACAATAAGAATCTGAAAGATCTAAAAGGAATCTTCCAAATCGATATCCTAGCATTATTACCTCGGGTAGGGTCCAAACAAGGACCAAAAAGAAATAAGAGTCGAACAAGATAGAAAATTTGAAAATATAGTGGAATTAAAGATCAGTGTTTCATATGTAGGATATAGGAGAACTGGGTGAATTTCTACCCAACCGTTGAGTTTAGGAACAGTCAGAAAAAAACTTCTAAGAGAGAACAAAATTTCAGGCCAAGGACCTCATCTCGTATCTTGGAGTAAATTGAGAAAAGAAATGAATCATGAACTTTATGAAAACTTTAAGCGAATAACAAGCCTTTTTTTTTTTGAAGATTTATATCTTGATGGTTCCAATTTCCATCACAAATCGCTATTAATTATAGAAAGATTCCGGTTACAGTACAGCTTGACCTTATTACCTGGCGTTAACCACGTTTAAAATTTGTATATTTAGGAAAATGCAATGTCTTTAATTTTATGCAACACACAATTTCCATCTGTTTTACATTTTGCAAAATGCATCGAATGCTTTAATCACTTTTAAATTATACTGGACCACTCTTCATTGATTAGTGGTCCATGTAGTAGTTCATGAAAATATGTTCAGAAAGCACTACTTCATATTTGGGGAAAGTAATAGCTGATGAGGTTGTGTTGCCAAAAAAGGGTAGGTGTTTTTTAAGATATCTAGAAAATCAGGGAATATCAGGGAGTTTGGTTTTCTTCATTGGGTCGCCACCTTGATACGATTCCGATCACCGTGAAATGAAATTTTCGAAAAATATGTCAATGATAGTAATATTGCATCAACGCTTCCATTTTTTTTTCTACCAATATCCCAACTCGAGACATATATCAAACTTGTTTTCGAACCAACAACGAATTCGTCATAAGCTTATTCCTTAATTGGAATTTCACAACAAATCAAACTGTTTATAAATAATTCTTCAATCTCAATTTGAGCCCCATTTTATCGCACTCTTACATTACCTCGCCGCCGCCAGTCAGTGGTAAAACGCCATCAGCCGCCAATTGAATTTCTCCGGTCGTCATCAATAAATTATCAGCTCTACAGTAATAATGCCAATAACAATCACCAACGATACCGCCAACGAACGCAAATCCTCGCACTCCAAGCGCTAGTAAATCAAGCACATTTAACTTTGATTCGGCAATCGGGCACCGAAAAGGCCAAGTCAACCGAAATTTAATGACTCTGGTTTGCGTTGATATTAAAGCTTTTATATGGAACATTAACTTCATCACCCGACCGTCGTCGTCGTCGTCAAGACGAGTGAAGGAGTGGGAGGGAGAAAGAGTCATTCTGGATCCGGCGACCGCCAGCAGTCATTGATGGTGTGGCCGTGGCATCACGGCTGTGACACGCGCCCTGTGTTTATAAACACATTAATTTTATTTTTACTACGAAACGTCGCGACGAAACGCGATTCCCGTAGACACTGACTGGTGGCTGACGATGAATGACGGTTCGGTATCCGTCGTCACCGAATAAACAAAAAAAAAAAGGGGTGGTCTGCCGCTGGAGCCGTCCTTCCTGCGATAAGGATTCTGTGGGATGAAATATTCAAGCGATGGAAATGCGATCCCCAAATGTCAAAACGTCCCAAAGGAACCGCGTGATGGTTGCCCTTTTGGATGTCGTAAAAAGGGAATGACTCCATCCAGGCAGCTCATTTGTTTGAACTGGAGTTTAGGATTTTATAAACACTGTTTCTTTCGGCATCGTCGCTGTTGGTGGCAGACACACATGTCGCCAAACAAACAAAAAAGCTCGCGACCTCATAAACATCGTAAGGAGACATGTTTACCGAATGGATTTGGCTTAGAGTCATTAAAAGTGGGAAAAACCGTTCCTGGAATCCGGAAAATGAACGACCAAACGTGAGCTGTCAAACAGAAAAAAAAATAAAAATGTAGACATTCATAAAGCTGTGTGACATGTTTTGTGTCAGTTTGCTGAGAAGACTTTCTTGAATAAACTCTTCCTCCATACAAGTTGATTCTCGAATCACGGTCGATCAGACCAGCTCTAAATTGAGTCGAGTCGAAAATCCAAGAAAATGATGGTCAGTTTAGGAGTATAGTAATAGACTGAATGAAACCTCTATTGATTTTCTTCATAGAATTTATTTCTGGGAATGTCCGCAAAACTCCACTCACTTTTGAGAAAATTCACTTTTGAGTCGTTCTGATCAACCGTGTACCTGGATGATGGCAGTTTTTTTTTCAATCGATAGAAGGGTGGATGAATCTGTTTTTGAATCGGAACGGTATAGGAAAGAATTCGCGAGGAGATTGAAATGGTTCTCTACAACTGGGTGGATTGGAATATGGCTACGGAAGATTTACAATATGTATTATTTTATGCTGAAGCCTTTTGCTTATTCTACCTGGCTTTTGACGATTTTCGGCCCAGCGTATTGCCGGCTCTCAATTTAGCGTTCTTAGTTATGTCAACCAATGCATAGATACCCGAGCAGAGAATGAAAACAAAATGAAAACTAAATTTGATATTTTGATATAAGCGTTCGTGATAACATGTTTTGCCTACCGTCGAGTTAACAGTAATCATAACAAAAATTAGATCTAAATGGTATATGAAGGATATTAGAAGATAACAAATCTGCTGTTTTATTTAAGCATTCCGCTAACAACCCAATTTCATTACTTCATTATGATGGCTACCAAGCCTTTGGGATTTTCCTTATTAGAGAGTTGTATAGATTTTTCTCCTTTAGTTTACTTTAGTAAATCTTTGGTTTTTATTAGTAAGGTAGGTTCCGATTCAACACATTGTAGCTTCATTTTTATACCTGTGATCTTAACTTTATGACGTAGGACTACGTCTTTGATTTCTATATGGGGGTACACTTTGTGAAAACCGAAAATGGAACATGTAACAAATTAAGAAAGATTTTGAACGTTAATAACTCAGCTGCCCCTGGTCCAATTTCAATAATTTTATCACCAATCGATCAGAAATATGGCTACACATCGCTTTTGAATGTTTATTTTCAACAAGAAACTATTGAAAAACTGGTAAATGTCCAGCATTGTCCAAAAGCGTCGAATTAACTAACAAATCTACCAATTACCTACATGCATATGCTGCTTCCCCAGCACAGTCGTCAGAGAGTAGTAAGTAGACGAAACAAGTCGAAGTGGCATTCGCCTCCGATCCTCGGGCGCGTACGAATAGGGAGGATGGAATTGCGTAATATTTTGCGCACTCATCGCCATATTCAGAACCAAACGCAAATTCTTCGAGATAACCACCATCCCTGGCTCGCCGTGGCGGTGTCTGACGTATCTCCGGTCTGATTTACGATGGTGTTCCTGAAAAATGAGATCCGTGATGCTGTCACCTACACTAAACACGCCAAGCGTAAGCGGCCATGGATGTCATCTACGTTTTGAAGTGACAGAGACGCACTCTGTTTGGGTTCGGAGGTTAAATCATCACCAACTTTGGCAACAAAACGGCTCTTTTCAGGGCCACCAAGCTTATAACAGTACAGAGTAAGAATAGAATTCATCTGCCTGTTGGTCAATATTCAGAACCAACGACCACACAAAATGCTCATTTAATCAAACTGGAAGCAGGGGTACAAATTATTTTGATAAACCTTGATCAACTTTGAATCGCCACGGCCGGATATTTTCGATGGAAAAAGCAACAATCTAGCATCTAATTCGACGAAGACGGCAGGAAACATTTGTTATTTACGAAAAAGAGTGTCGATAAAGAGAATCGATCAGTGTAGATAGGACCTATTGAAAAATGACGCGAGATTTGTTTTCCGTACTGAACTCCAATGCTACCGACGCCAGTTAGGCAGCTCCCACACCTGTGGACCCTACCAATCGACCCATCAACTCAACCGGGGACCAACGGCTTTACTTCCCGAAGGAAGGCGTGATCAGAGATGTTATGCCTTAGAACATGCCGGTGGCGCCGACTGAGATTGGACCCAGGCCTGCTGGGGTGAGAGGTAATCACGCTAACGACCGGCGCCGATATCTTTCAAGGTGAATGAGAACAACACAAATTTGAGTTTAGTTATCTCAGAAATAAGAAATAAAATGCAGGAACTCAGCGATGAGTAAATTTGCCTCATGTTATCCCCAAGGTTGCAAATACTCATTTCAGCTAAAATAATGTTTTTCGGAATAATAAAACCAAAAGATGGTATGATGGCATGTTTTACTTGTAACTTACAAGAAGAGGTTACAAAGTATGCGTTTGAAACTTAAAACCTGTAAATTTTGCTTCCTATGAGTCACAATCTGCGATTTGCTGATCGCTGAGTGAGTGAGTGAGTGAGTGAGTGAGTTTGTGAAAAATCACTGATCGTGACTCTCATGAAGTGAAATAAGCAGGTTTAATATGTCAAACACATTCTTTGCAACCTCTTCTTGTATCCTACAAATTCAAAATATGATCATGGCATCTAATTATTTCATAATTAACAAAAAAACATTGATTTAGCTGAAATGAGTATTTGCAACCTTGGTTATCCCAGGTTTTCCAGGATTTTCCAGGGAAAAATTCCCGAATTTGAGAAAAGTAAAGATTGGATTCACTCAGTCTATTCCCGAGTAGCACACTTTCATCACAATAAGTTACAACAACTTGTTTATGACTGAAATAAGTCGTATATAAGTTTCTACAATTGATTTGCGACAAGCGTGCTACTAGGGTTGGTACTACTCCGAGACTGATTTTCGTCAATTTCCTCATTTTCTGGCAGATTATTTAGGTTTTCCACAGGAAACCATGAGACAAATTTACTCATCGCTGAGTTCCTGCACCTTTGGCGATTATGAGTGAACTAAAGTCAAATTTGGGTCGTTCTCATTCGCCGTGTACGCAAAAGGAAAAGAGCCAGTGTCGATACTTGATATCAAACTACTCATAATGGGAGGAGTCTTTGTAGCTTTTATACCACTTGGTTGCACATCATTCTGTACAGCAATAGCAGCAGTAGGAAGGTGGTGGCTAGTCCACTCCTTCACACCTAACAAGCAACAATTGACTGGTCGTGGCAAAGGAGGAAAAGGTCTGGTAAAGGAGGCGCCAAGCGTCATCGCAAAGTTCTTCGAGATAACCGCCATCGGTCGTCTGGCTCGCCGTGGTGGTGTCAAACGTATCTCCGGTCTGATCTACGAGGTGTGCTGAAGGTGTTCCTGGAAAATGAGGTCCATGATGCTGTCACCTATACTAAACACGCCAAGCGTAAGTGGCCATGGATGTCCTCTTCATTAAAACGGCCCTTTTCAGGGCCATCAAGCTTATATCAGTACAGAGTTGGAATAGAATTTATCTGCGCCTGTTTGTCCATATTCAGAACCACAAGCCCCTAACGACCACACAAAATGCTCTCCAGAGGTGTAATCTTATAACCAAACCTGGAAGCAGGGGTGCAAGTGATTTTGATTGAATCTCAAAATCAACTTTCTCTTTGAAAAAAATTACTACAAATTTGGTACGCCTACAATTCAAAAACGGAAAGAATTGAGATAATAGATAATTGCTCAATTAAAAGAACTGAATGCTCTTCACATTTATTCCGTCCACTAGCGGTCCTACGTCAAGCTTCCGTTCGTGCCCCTAGGCACAGACCCTTCTACTTTTTTTTTACGTAGGAGATGAGTACTTAAGGGGGTAAGATTTTGATAAGTTATTTATTATTCTGATATCATGGTATCAAATTTAGTAATCTTAATGTTTTGAAATCTATTGGTTGATATCAAGATTCATAATCAAAAAGTGTTTTCGATAAGTTTTATCGATTCAAAATAAAAACAAACCTTTATTTCAATCAGTTCTCTCGATTTGTAACTTCAATTCGCAAGTAGATCAATGTCCATAAATGGTATAAAATATAACTGTAAAAATCATAATTGTCTTTGTGATATTCACAAGGGGATGGTCACTCCTCACAGTGTGCCAAAAACAAGCTTGGGCACAGTCATTTGCGCTGTATGGCACCCATGGTTACAATTGTCCTGATCTCGAAAGTTACTGGAAACCAGTGTTGCCAGTATTCCAGATTTATCTGGATTTTACAGATTTTCAGTCGTCTAGCCGGATACACATACAGATCACGTTTATATCCAGATTTTTCAAGTATGTTCCAGATTTTTAAAATGTGTTGCTTTATAAATATCACTGCAATTAATAAACCCTCTAATCAAAAAATAAAAAGCCAAACTTAATACTTTAATAACTATTTTCGAACTTCCAACGTTGATGGGACATTATTACAACATCATACATGGAATTGTTACAATATGTTTGCAATGGGTTGCAGAATCTAGAAATTTTAAACATTTTCTAAACATTATTGGCTGTGAAAAATCCTCAATTTTTTTAAAATATCGAGTCAAGATTTTGTTGTGCGTTTTTGTTTAGATTTTGGCTATACTATTTTTTTTGTATCCTGGATTTATAAAAATCACTATTTCAATATGGAGGAATTTTCCTAATTTAGAGAAATCAAAAACTGTTCAGGATTTAAAACAATAAATTGAGCTTTGGAAAATTAGCAAGGTTTTTGAATCTAGACAACCACCAGGACTTTAAAGTATGTTCGTGATATTTGTGAGGATAATTAATTGGATTTTATAATATAATTTTAAAGTACCTGTGAATATTGAGTATCCTTAGCAGTCTGAAATACTTTAGAATTCTGAATTGCTCCAGATTTCAGAATTTTACGGTAATTCTGAAAATAGTTTACAGTGAAGTGGAAGTATGCAGTCTATGCAACCTTTGATTGGAGTGAAGACGGTACAAATTGTCTTTTTCTAACTCTGATGACAATTGCATAGATATTTTGTGAAGAAAGTAAACAGTTAGAATTCGGAAGATAAATCATAGAAAATTCTTCAGATGAAACTTAAGGAGAATGCTGATATCGTGAATCGTGAAAATAATTTCAATGGAATTCTGTCCAATGTTTCTTTGGAGATTAGGTTTTATCAAGTGTTAAGAAATCTGGCAATTACTGGGAGACTTTCAAGGCTATTTTGGCAAAGTACTTGAGTACTAAGAGTATTCTGAAGAGGATAAGTCTGATAAGAATGTGACGGTCATTCTGAAGAGCGTACCAAGGAAATTATTAAAAATATTCTAAGGGTATTTCATAGAGCAAAATTGAGACAAAATTATGGCAATTCTTGGATATTATTACCAGTTTGAGGGAATTGCAAATCAGAGAGCGAGCACTCTTAAAATGATACTGAAAAAATTTGGATATTATCAAGATTAGTTTAGGGGAATCCAGAATAGAAGTATGGTGAAATTCTAGGATGATTAAAAATGAACTTTGTAAATGGAGTACATTCAGACTAACAAAAAAAAAACTATGATCTGGGACCCAGGAAAAATATAAATTCCAGAATTAAGAACCATTTCAAGATCCTGAGACTTCAAAAATGACGCTTTCAGACTATCATTTTAATTATATAATAATATTATTCTTTGGCATAAAATTATTTGTAATGGCCATGTGGAGTAACCTATAGCTTAGGTAAACTGTGCGTGAGTACCACGATGTTAGGCTTTGATTCTCACTTCAGCCAGGAGAATTTTAGCTTGAAATAAAATTTCCTACTGGTCTCCCGAGTGTTGTGAGTTGAATGATGTCAAGAATGAAATTGGAAGTCTGATCAATCGCAGAGTAATATAAAAATTATGTAGAACTAATAAAATCTTTAAGAAATATTCTGGTACTGCATCAAGTAAGGACTAAATCCACTATTAGTTTTAAAAAATCATCCCATCCAAATTGCTTGACTCTTTGCTGCTTCAGAATCCTAAAAATATTTTCTGGATACTTAAACTTTTTGGGAACACTGTGTCAATACTTTTCTTAACTTTTGGATGATTTTAGCAATGCTAATAAGTTGAATTTATATATTTTTTTAGCATGGATTTCATAAACATTCTGGTAGACTTTGAATAAATTCCAGATAATGATACTGACCGATTTTTACGGGAGATTGACACATCGCTTTGATTTCAATAGCATTATGTTAAAAACAGGATTTTTTGGAGCATTCCAGATTTTTCCAGATTTTATATTTTGACTGGTCCAGATTTTTCTGAAAATGACCTAGTCCGTCTCTTTTTTTTCCTTTGATTTGTTTTCCGTGCTGATTACCAATGCTACCGACGCCAGGGAGGCAGCTGCCACACCTGAACCCTACAACATATCGACCCATCAACTCATGAACCGGAGACCAACGGCTTTACTTCCCTTCCAAAGGAAGGCGTGATCAGAGATGTTATGCCTCAGAACATCCCGGCGGCGCCGACTGAGATTGAACCCAGGCCTGCGGTGGTGGACCAGCGCTGATATGGTCCGTCTCCTACAACATTCTTTTGACGAATTTTGTAGGAGACTGACCAGCATAATGAACATCAGCAGCAGCAGCATTGGAAGCAGTCGCAGCCGTGGAGCTGGAAATCTCGGTCCGGTCACGACAAGCGGTGCTTGAGTTTTAATCGGACCAACAATCAACAACCAAACAAAAACTATACCATCCGACCATTCGAACTGCTCGAATACCCAAGTAGCACAATTCTGTCCCAAAAAGTTGCAGTAACTTGTTTATAACTGAAATAAGTCGTATATAAGCTTACAAAACCAATTTATAACAAGGATGCTACTAGGGTACATCCATGACGGTGGCTGCTACACCAACCATTCCATCGGCCAGCATATAATGTTACAGGACCGTCTTGGCAAAATCTCAAATAGTTCAACAAATTATTTTTACTTTGCTGCCTTTTTGCACTTCCATCTAACACAATAAGAAATAATAATTACGAATCATTACATTAACTACACAGAAAACGGAAAATCCTTTCTTTTCTCAGAGAAAGAAGCTTCTGCTCTTTCCAAGCTCACGTGTTTTCGATGTTCTCACGCACCGTTCATCGTCTTGGAGGAGAAGAAACACCCCAAGCAACATTTCTAGTTTTATCGAGGTTTTAAAGCATTCTAAAAGTTAAAATCACTGTCTACAGAACCCTCATAAAACCAGAAATGTTACTTGGGACAGCTTCATAATGAACGGGAATTTTGTGCCTTTGTGATCGATCGCGCTGTGGTTGCACTTCATGATGGCGTTCACCGCTAGGGCTACGCTCGGGAACTCGACCAATCCGGAGGTAGGAACTTTCCAATTTCAGTGGGAACATTCGCACTTGCGACGGGTGGCAGTCCTTGGTGGTGAATGCAGTCAGCAGCAGATCTTCGGACGGCATACGGGTGGGGTATTGAAGAAGTGTAGAATGCGATTTTTGCTGGCCTGGGTTAACAAAAGGAAGCGATTGTTCTTGGAGGCGCTGAAGTCCTTGAAGCTGTTCGAATTGTTCGGGTCCGGGTGTTGGGGTTGGTGTACTCTGACAAGTCGTTCTGCTTGGAAAATGCCATCTGAATTTTGCTACTGGTTCGACTGCGATGGCGTCTCTTATCTGGTACCCTCTTTGGTCTTTAGGAACTTTATCAACATTTCCGTACAGGCAGAACAGATTGAACAGCTTATCGGTGTTGGCTGTGTTGCTATCGAGTCCGTAGACCATTGCTGCGCTCTGTTGCTGTGCCGGTTGAATGCAGTTGACTGGTCCGTTTCGGGTCAGCGGTACGTCCTTCATCAGTCCGACGAGTGTTTCGGCCGGTGTTGGTTTCCAGTTTTCCGACGCATGATACTCGGGCGGTGAAAAATTTGGTGCAAATCCGTTTCCCCCGCCGGCTCCCAGAAGGGCTGGTTTAGGACCATGGTTGACTAATGATTGACAGGCGATGTACGGTGTCGGCCTTCCACCGAAGATTGTAGGATCGTGCAGCAACGGAGTTCGTCCGTTGCAGGCATCCAATGTGTAGTCCCAACTGGAGTCCGTGTCGTTTTTGTAAACATTGAAAAATAAAACAAAAACAAGAGCTGTTAAAATACCAGATTGCCAAACAAGGCATTATTCACAAGCAAACAAAAGTCAGTTTAATGACTTCTCGGCACAGCTGCGGCACACTGAGAAAAAAGTTGGCGCAAAATAAGTATGTAGAGTGACCACCCCTTGGATGTTCATAAAAAAAACAGCAAGCATCCTGATTGACTCGTTAGAAAAAAAAAATTAAAGGGTTGTTTCCTAGACACGACCGCAGTATAACGTAGAACTTCGCAAAATTGATGTATGTCATGCATTTTTGACTATAATACTTTTTTTTTTAATTTTTCAAGTAAATCAATTTTTCGGTTATGGTTCAATGTTGGTTCAAGTATTTTTCCTGGAATGCAATAAATTATGAAAATTCAAATGTGAGGTCCTGAACAAGCCGTTATATATTTTGGAGTAGCACCCCAGTATAGTTAACAAAAACGCCAGCAATGAATTTGAATCATGGTTGGACCTATTTTATACAGTACAATTTGTATGCTTAAGAGCCCGCAGGGCCCAGTGTCATAAACCAATCAACAGTCGCTAAATGAAAGGTATTATGGTCAACAAAGAACACATGTTTTTTTGGAATCGGTCAACCGGTTCCGGAAATATGACTGGAACTTGCTACGGGTTATATGAGGCATGAGGCTAATTGTGAACTCAAACAAATAAAACTTATCATTTTATCAAATCACATTGAAATTTAAAAAAAAACTAGTTCAATGATAGTCATTTGGAGGGTCCAGTGCCACATTGGCCATACCTGGCCATGTTTTGATACCCCCGGAAAAGTGGCATGGTTCTAAATATGGTAAAAAACCATTGAATCATATTAAAATTCAACAACCAGTTCAATGGCAGTTATTAGGAATAGCCAGGATCACGCTGACCACATCCAGTAAATTTCCGGAAACCCCTAATGAAGTAGCCAGTTTTAGACTTGAATCAAAATCCATTATGCGATGCCTCAAATTACATGAGAATTCATCTACTTCGAGGGGGGCGAGATGCAGGATTTTTTATTGCTTTGCTGTTGTGAGATGCACTCGCGCTTAATAGATAGAAACACGATTGAATATGATTTGAAGATTTCCTGCAAAAAGGTGTAGAGCGATGGGAGTAGATGAGTTTAGATGCAAGAGATGGAAAAAGATTTTTCGTAGATTGATTCACTAGTGTGAGATTTTCCGACCATTTAAAATCGAGATTTAGATGTGTCGCACCTCTCATTCTACTTCGTCTATGCTCTGTTTAGGCTGTGAACCATTTGTCCATCCTTTTTTACATATTCTACACAAAAAATACTCTCTGCCCCGCCTCATTCAGAAAAAATGGCGGGAAATTATGTCAGGGGCGGAGCTTAGAAAGTATTTTTTATCTTCATATGTTAATCTAATCGCATACATAGAGGTACCAGATATGTTTGACAGTCAGTTGTTTATAAAGCACGAACTGAATATCATCAAAATACAGTCATGCCTCGTGATTGATTTTTTTCTTAAATTTGAATGTTTTGGCTCTCTTTGCAGAAGCGGGTAAAATTGTTTACTTTACTTAATTGTAGTTTGTCAATTTTTTTTTTTTTTATTATAGTCACTTTAACACTCTTGGGTCATTCGTGACTTGTCCGGGGTGAGATTTGAACTCGTGACTTTAGCGTGATAAGTATGGATGTTAACCACTACGCCGGGGTCACCCCCGTTTGTCAATTGTTATTAATCAGAAAAAAAAGTGAACTTTGTCTTTGTGTTTCGTGACGCTGATGCCAGTGATGCCAAATATACAGATTTATCTGTAATCATACAGATTTTTCTCAATATTTTGATACAGATTCTGTATATATAAATTACAGATCTGTATATACAAATTACAGATTTTTTGAAAATATACAGATTTTTCCGAGGAGGACAAAATTTCCGAGCCCTAGATTTAGTAATTATTTCCAAAAAATACACTGAAATGAGATGCATTGATTTTTATTATAACAAATCCATTTTATCGATTGTATCCGATATAATCGAGCTTTAATCTCTAAAAATGAATAATATGTTTTTTTATTGTTTACATATCTGATATCGAGTAACATCTCTATTATTATCATGTCACAACAGCTAACTGACGCTGTTGACAGTTGCAAATGTTAAATGTCTTGTAGAACTGGACTAGGAACGCGAATTAGTCATCTCGTTCATTCCCCCGCAGTTTTGAAGTAAGGACGAGTTAACGTCACACTCTAAGGCATATAAACTTAAGAATTTCATAAGGCTCATGAACGACACATATGAATTTCATAAGCGTGAATTATGAATGATTTTCATCTATCATAAGTTAGCTTTTATACGCCTTTAACCATTTCATTTTCTCAAGCGTTGAAAGACGAGTGTTCTACACGCGGACCCGTAATCTTGACGTCCGTGGTTCGGTTCCAGTCTGCTCCATTTTATAGTTTTTTTTTTGTCCACGTTATAAGGCAAATCAATGAAATTCATACCGTGGCTAAAATTCATAAGTGGATCTTATGAAATTCTTACGTCCATTTGCCTCAGTGTATGACATTGGAAAACAATATGGCCACCTTTTGATTATAGGAACGATAGGAATATGGCAAAATCTTCTCGAAAAACGTTGTTCAAATATTATTTCCACTTAATGCCATTTGTTTGATATGATTTGCAACCAAGAGCAATCAATCTTCTTTAGCCAGTTCCGAATAAAAACTCGTGGAAATCTCCAGTATATAACCGAACATTTCAAACACCTACTTAACAAATTTGCCCATTAGCTCAGGCATCCGGTGAAAATCAATCAATGGTTCGGTCGCCAATACTAGAAGCCCACCCTCCGCGTACATATTACGTTGAAATTGGCCCCGTAATTTAGGCGACCTATTTCAATAAATTTTAGATATTATTTCCGTAACTGGAAACATGAAACAATCACAAACTATGCTTGGTTCAGATTCAGATGCTTAAAAAAGTGACAGTTAACATATACACTCTAAAAATTATATCAGCAAAATGCTCGATAATTCTAACACATGCAAGATTATCGATGAATAGTAGATGTAATTACGATTATTCAGTACCAATCGAATCAATTCAAAAAACGAAAAAAAAATATTGAAATCCGCCGAATAAGATGTAGAATGGATAAGTTTCGTCCCCCTCGGGTTATTTTCAAATAAGCGGAACATATTTTTAACTCTTGATTATGTTCATGCATTCTGATAAATAATCGTATCTTACTTTTGAGCAGCTAGTTTGCTATTTAGGTTCGAGCAACAACAAGCGAATTCAATATCACTTCAATCTACCAAAAGCTTGAATAAAGCAGAAATTTGGTTTCATTAGAAGAATTTGCTAAAACTAAACATCGAACATTAAAATTTATTAAGTAATACTTAAATCACAAACCTTTAATGTTCGATTTTTTATAATCACAAATTGTTGAATTAAAAAATACATATGGTTTGATAAAGATGTTCGTAATCTCGGTCATAAAAAATCAAATCGAGGGAAATGTGATTGTTACTTCATTTGTGACTTGTAGAAAAGATACAAATCATAAAAATATCAAAATTTAGGTTTTGAAGATATTAAAATAAATTAATTCTTTAGGAAACAAATTTAAATCATTTGTCAAGATTCTTAACTTTACAAAAACTCTTTCTGAAGGAGGTTAACGAAAACCCGAACTTATATCACAATAAAAAAATATACAGATTTTTGTCAGCCAGATACAGATTAAAAAGATTTTTACGGTGAACATACAGATTGAAATTGGAAAAAATGTGGCAACACTGGCTGATGCCCTACTTACATTATGCTGGCTACTTTTTTGCAGAGTACTAGTACACTAGCGCTAGAAAATCCGCATAGATGTAAACACCATATTAACCGCTGACTTGCTCCTGCATGCTGTAGGACCCAGTGCCAAGCCGTCCGAAGCGGTAATGAACAGATGCACAACAGCAGCGCTGTTTTATATCGGTTCAAGCAGAACGATGTGCAACCAAGTGGTATTCGATTATGACGGCTGGTTTTGGGAAAAACGTTTTTTTTTCATGGAAACAGTGAGAACATTAATTTGTACATTTTTCGAAAGTTGTTTTATGGAAAATTGGAAAAGTATTTATTTCAGTAAATTTGTTTAGTAATATCATATCGATTGGCGTATTTGAATTTTAATTTCATCAATAAATGACAAAATTACATGCGTTGAAAACCTAACACTATTTCACCACACATATTTTTTGGTGTGCACCCCAATATAGTCGACAAAGACGTAGTTCTACGTCAAAAGTAGATTTCAGTCATAAATGTGTAAGCTCCTTTCATAAAATATCAAATTATGTTTTTTAATTATCTTTTTTTAGAAATTCAAGATAATATTAAATTATGAATTCAAACGAAATTTAAAAACTAAAACATCAAAATATGTTATTAACATGATTTCAAAAGCATAATTTGTTATCATTTTGATACTATTTGGATATTTTTTTTTATTAATTTATTTGATGAGGCTCAACCGAATTAACTTTACAGAGCCGAGGATTCTTGGTCACTATACAATACATCTTAAAACTATAGTCAAAAGGTACAACACAATAAACACTTTATCTTCCGCTATCCAAAAAGCCTCCTCCATCAGAACTGGAGCCACTTCTAGCAGTTTCATTGTATGACAAATTGTTGTACGCCAACGAGGGTCAGAGCGCGTCCATTGCAGCAATGGACGCAAAACGTGGTCAGCACTCACACACTCATCACGAAACGGTTGATTTCCAAAGTCGACGACGCATCGACCGAAAAAACTGCTGATGAAGAACAATGAGGAGGACCACAGAATGGTTGCTGCCAAGAAAACAGACGATCGCCTAGCACACATCGAGAGTGGCCTGCTTTTGTGACTATTTGGATATCCGACTTTGCTCGGGTATGCATTGTAACCGTTCGCGAAATTGCTCGAGGTATTTTTGAAACTCAATGGCTTAAGCACCACTCTCTTTACGAAAGACCACTGTTCGTGTTTAAACTTTGCCCGATGAACCAAGACTTTGGAACAGGAACCTCTTGAACGGTAGTTGGTTACTAAAACGTACAAGAATTCAAATATTCAATCTAATCTTTTCTAAAGTTTATAACATTCATTCGGGTTGGACTAGTGCGTATGTGTAAGTGTTCACACGGAATAGGTATTCATGGGCATGATACAGAACTCCCACATACCTGAGCAGGTTTTAATTTTTTGCTGAATCTCGGCAAGTTTTTCACGGTTCTAGGGCAGCTCCCAACCTGGACCCTACCTATCGACCCGTCTACTCATGATTCGGGGAAAAACGGCGGCGAAGGACGGCGTGATCAGAGATGTTATGCTTCAGAACATCCCGGTGGCGCCGACTGGGATTGAACCCAGGCCTGCTGGGGTGAGACGTAATCACGCTTACCACTTCACCACCGGCGCTGGAGGGAAGTGAAGCCGTTAGTCCTCGGTTCATGAGTTGATGACTCGATAGGTAGGGTCCAGGTGTAGGAACTGCCTCTCTGGCGTCGGTAGCATTGGTGCTCAGCACAGAAAACAAGATCGACGGAAAACAAATCAAGGAAAAAAAAAAAGTTTAGCATTCCGAAAATATTTAAATTGCGTCTCCATTTGCTTTTGCATCGCTTCACATTCGGTAGGACAATTCTCGTTATCTCAATCAGGCAGCCACAATGCGAGCAGTCTCCAAACGTAATAAACGTCACATTTATTATTTATGGCAAAAATTATCCCCACTTACGCCCCATCGAGCCGTAAATACCTCATAAGGATCTATTTTCATGATGGGGGGGCATGAGATCCCGCATGATTGGGATTCCTGTGAGAAAAACAAACATTAAACAGTAATTGACGTCACCCTCTGCTGCCACCCTAGTCGTGGTGAGAAGCCATTGAACGTGAATAATGTTGAAGGTCTGGCAAAATCGGGTGCTTTTCTACGCTCGGCATTTTTATGCGTACGTACTCGGCAAAATTATGACCGTTGCTCAGGTCTGGCTTATGATACCCAACTCAACGAAAAACTCGAAAGTCGGAAAAATTGCTCCCCCCCTGTGGTTATGTGCGTGTGAGTGAGTGGAGATCAATTGCTAATGGTATCGACCAGTGAACCGTACGCTGTTTGGGAAAATATATGTATTGCTTTAGTTGCGGAGGGGGGGGGGGCGGTTTGAGCGAGTTTCGACCCACCCACGACCTCTCTCGATTCTCGATGATGGGGAATTTCGTTTCGATAAAGAAGATTTACGTTCAGGATTCACGCCTTTCAGTTGCGTGTTCTAGAAAGTAGCAGCCAGGGCCTTCCAATTTAACGGATTCGAACTGTGTTTTAGCTAACAATACCATAAGTTTAAAATCTGCCACGTTCCTAATAAATTTGCATTTATTTCAATAAACTCACCGAAATTACTTGAATGAGAAGGGAACCCGGAACAATAAATCGAATTCTCCAAGTAGATACCTGTCCGGTAAGATTTATGACTACAAGAAAATTAGAACAATATCTTATTCTCCGGAGTAATTTTCAAACCTTCCTATAGGAAGGGAGAACTAGTCGAATAATGCTGGTTCTTCCCAGCAGCGAAAGAAAAGTGGCAGACATCGAGAACAATGGAAATTTTCATCTCATGAAACGGACTTCCCCTCTCCAAACGAATTTTTCCATTTTCAAATGGATACCTACACATCGAGGCGAAAATCCAATAAACAATTCACAAAATGCGAACCAGTTCTACGTCCTGCACTCCCCAAGGAAACGTACATTCAGCATTTTCAATTGGACTGTTCTGTTTCCGAAAACTGAAAATCAGTCAGTACGGGCTCCTCGCTCGTGCTCCATCTACAATAATTGATTGTGGGTTCCGGATATTTATCAATAAATGACACCATCATCCGTTCTGCCTCACCCTTCCTTGCCGTCTCGTTCTTTCGTTTTGTGGTAAGTGTGAATTGAAACATTCGTCGATGGGAACCCCCACAAAGCCTACATTCATCGATAGAACATGTTTGGTACCAGGAGAAAAAAAAATCCCCATAAAATACAATTTTCGGTCGATCTATCGACAGTTTTCCTTCGTAACCAACAGCCAACAGCAGACGATGTGAATTTATTGCCCAAGATCTCGTTTTGCGGAGTTGGTTCATCGAATATTTATGAATCTTCACCGGTAAACCACCACCCCCTCCCTCCCCTGAAGTACATCCGGAAACGAACCTTCTGATTCTAGTCAAAAAATTTGGAAATGTAAATTTTGACCCAATCGAGACCGCCCAAGTATTTTAAAGATAATGCAGATAAATAGTGAGAGAACATTTTTAAAGAGCATAAAGTGATGGTACACACTTAGAAATAACTAATTTTACACGTGACGGAATCCATCTTTGACATAAACGATGAGACGTAAACAAACATGTCATGTAAAATTAAGTGCTCCGAGACTGAAAAGTTCGATACTCGACGAAAAGTACGTTTGATTGAGCTGAATTTTGCGTCTATTATGACTCACTTTTAATGTCAAAGTTGACGCTCGTTTATGTCAGTCTCAGAGCACCTGAATTTACATGATTTTTTCTAAGTGTGTAGTTAATTGTGTTTATAAATAGTTCGCCTAACAGTAAAGAGCATTTATAGGTCAAACAACAAACAAAAAATCAGACTTGACCTTCTCCGATTTCCATTAAACTTTGCATAATTATTTGCCATTCGCACATCACAGTTGAGCTAAAATTCGATCATTTTGAATTTCGCAAAAAAAACTTCAAATGGCGCATTGGATATTTTTCAACAAATCATAATTCGAAAATTTAATTTGTAATCAACATGTCGTCTGAGGAAAAATTGTAGGAAAAATAATTCCAATTCAGAAAAAAAATATGGACCGCAAAAAAATCAAATAATTTAGGGCTAAAAATCCTAAACAACGCTTAAAGCTTAAATAACAAAAAAAAAGACTTTCTTCAATATTTTATTAAAATATTTTTCAAAAAAAAGAGATAGGGTTACGGTATGTAATGTGGGTCTAGTCCTTTCATTCGGCCTATCACGCAAATAAATAATTAATTAAGGAATATTACACAAAAAATAAGGAAAATATTGATCACTGATGATTGATAAATGTGTACCACACACAAATCAATTTATATCACAACATTTCAATACATTTTCAGCTCTCGTAAGTAATAAAACTGGTTGAGAATATCACTCTGTTCGGAGTTTTTAGCCGCCATGACTTCTAAGGTTAAGATGGGAAGGTTGCACTGACGATCATCAAATGGCCTGATTATGGCATTTATTGAATGGAATTACCTGATAATACACACTAGACGTAAAACTCACAGTTGCTGTTTGAATATTTTATGTTTATTTTAATTGTTTAACAACGTTTTCACAAGTAAAACATGGACCCAACTTTAGGGACACATTTCTTTTCTATGTTCCTAACTATGGCCCATGAAATTCATTTGACAGCATATAGCAATAAGAGTAACGTCAACAATGTTGTTTTGCATTTGGATGATAAGGAACGAACAGGAAGGGAGATTTTTTCTGCCAAACCTGTATAATGAACATCACAATGTTCTGATTTAGATATTCTGCGGTCAAAAGACGATAAGCGAAATTTTTAATTTTTAATTTTTAAATTGAGTGATTTAATGTAGTTTTCGTAAAATTTTCTCTAAGAAATGTTTTGAGGAATGAAGAGCATTAAGTTAACAGTGATAGTGATAAAAAAAAATACATCAGAAAACGTTACCAAGAGCGTTTTTTTGAGGATCAAACAAGATAGGACGAAGTTGCATCCATAAATAGACCCAATTTGGGGACAATAGACCCATATTACATACATTTCCCTCGTGAGTTATTGTCTTAAAAAAAGTAAGTTTTTCAACTTTTCGTGGTTTCTGATAGCAAACGACATGATAAGCATATCTAAGCATACCATTTAGCAGTAGAATATCGTTTGCAGGTAAATTCATTGATGAGTTATGATTAAAAACGTAATCGATGGCTGCATATTAGACCGAGGTTAGGGACGTATACCCTACTAATAAGTGCTAACTTTTGTGAAAATTTTACGTTGGACTTTAAAAAATCAACAAACATCACAAAACAAGCAGCGGTGCCAGTGGTGTAGTGGTAAGCGTGATTGCCTCTCACAATCCCAGTCGGCGCCGCCGGAATGTTCTGAGGCATAACATCTCTGATCACGCCTTCCTTCGGGAAGTAAAGCCCTTGGTCCCCGGTTCATGAGTTGATGGGTCGATAGGTAGGATCCAGGTGGGAGCTGCCTTCCTGGCATCGGTAGCATTGGTGCTCAGCACGGAAAACAAGATCGACGGAAAACAAATTGTTTGTTGTTGAGATTGTCGCAAATTTAGTGTTTCGATTTAAATGTTATGAATGCCAGGAAAGGATTTAAATGTTAGTGCCAACACCGCCCACTGGACAGCACGCAACCACTCCACGAAGTTCCGCTACTCACAGCCAGATGCCGCTGACAGCAGGATTGGGAGGCCATCGGGAGGTGGTGTAAAAGGGACCATGAAGGGGCGAAATTGGGCTGAAGGAAAATGGATCAACGCGCAAGAAAATCACCCGCCATCGTTGCTAGCTAATTGCCTGGCAAAAGTCAAAAGTGGTAGTCGAAAACCAAGCTAGACAAACTCAAATCGAATGTGATCCAGGTAAAAACCCCTTCAAGTCAAAACCCGAATTGCCCTCATCATTAACCGCCATCATGGTATCCTATTGTGCCCACAGGACCCCGTAGTTTACCGTTTACTGTTATCATTATCTACGGCGCGAACCAGCCGCGTTTACTAGTCCGTGTTCATCGCCATTGTGGATCGGCCTTGAGCGTCGTGGACACGTTATACCGTTCGCGAACCGCTCGGCAAACGGTACCGTGGGAGCACCCGTAGGAGAAGAGGAGAGTGAAGGGTTAAGAGGTGAATCGACTGGGCAACCCACAGTCGAAACCGAGGGACGAAGAACAGAAGCAAAGGAAAGGAGAATGTGAAGGTGAAGGTGTAGCGGAACGGAGGAGAAGGGGGCCCCCATCGACAACGGAAGACGAAGGAAGAACTAGTGAAGGCTAAGGTAGGAGATAACCGATAAGAAAGTGGGAAAGTTAGGGAAATAAACGAGACCTGTGTGAGAGTTCATCGGGGTGTGCTAAGAGTATTTGAGTGTTTCCTTGGCCGCGATAGTCACACGTGTATGCCGACCCTGAGGCAGTGTAGAGGGGGTCTCATTAATGCTGGGCGGGGAGTACCCCAACTGTTACAAAATCAAGGAAGAAAAAAATCACAAGACAATACCCAAGTAACATTACAAGTTTTATTGAGGATTTAAAGCACTCTACAAGTCTAAATTATGGTCTACAGAACCCTCGTAAAGCCCAAATTGTTACTTGAGTAACTTTTAGTCTAGTTTTTAAACTATATTTTTTATGTTATAGGAAATTGTTTCCCAGCAAAATTAATCAAAAAATAGTTTAAACACACAATTTTAAAAGTTGTACGAAAGTTGTCGCTTGAAATTTTCACAGAAGATTAAAGTTTTTGTTAGTTTCAAATAAATCATATCGTCCGGTCATTTTCCACAGAGATGGCGCTGTTCCGCTGGTAGGAAGTGATAAAAATCCCTATATAGAAATTGAGAGAAGTGGGAATAATTCGCTTTCATTGCATATTCATGTAAAAAAAGTGAACGACAACCTTAAGAAATTAATCAGGGACTTTGTCGTTCAGTTTTTTCCCGGAAATTATTGTTAAACAAGCTACAATTAATTAAAAATTATTTTTCCCCATACAGTTTTGCCTGCTTTACTAACAGTTCCCAGAGAGCCGAAAAATTCAAATTTGAGAGAGAAAATTTGCTCTCCCGACCTCAATATCTCAGCATGCCATGTATTTTGTTGACACTCGATTTGTGATTTTCCTTTCACAGATTATACAATAGAGTACCTGTCACTACAAAACATGTCTGGTACCTCTATATATGCATTTACTTTAACATTTGAAATCCCTCCTTTTTTACATATTCTGCTCAAAAGATAATGTATGCCCCGCCCCATATATAAAAATCGGCGGTAAATTCTGTGAGGGGTGAGCTATTTTGTGTGCAGAATGTGTAAAAAAGGAGGGACTTCGAATAATAATCTAAATGCATATATAGAGGTACCAGACATGTTTTGCACTGCAGTGTCCTCTGTGAAAAATTATAGGAAAACAGATTGTATGTAGTTTCCGATAGATGTCACCGCAAACAACAGCAGTGACATCTGATGGAACATGAATGCAGAAGCTTGACAAAATGATTAATTGGTCATATTTTTGCTCAAATTTGAATGACTGACCCTAACAAACAATTATGCAAAGTTTCATGCAAATCGGAGAAGGTCGCATCAGATAGATTCGTCGTTTGGCGTCTTGTTTGGCGTAGAACTCAGAGATCTAAACTTTCGCTCAGCTGCAAGATAAGCGACGCATCACTCAAGCTGCTTTTCGCAAAGCGGAGAATTGACAATATTTTCATCGCTCATTCTTCAACGATTATTCATTTTTCTCTCCCATCCAAACTATGAAAATATCACTCTCTCAAAATCGGTGAGGAAACCTTTTCAGCTCCCATTAGACACCGAAAATAGTCGATAGTGTGTTGCTGGAATCCGAGTAAGAGTGCAGCAAATGAGCGTTTGAGGCCAATGCACACTGGGCCAGAAATGCAATCTAGCGGAGCAAAATTAATAACTCCAAAACGAAGCATTTTCGCGACTTGGTGTCCGGGCAAAGTTTCTCAACATAATAAGGACCATCTATTGACATAAACAAATAGTTCAAGACTCTTCCGCAAAGATGGCATCACAATCTAACTTCTTTCTCTGACGTTTTGGAGACTTGATGTTTAGTATAAAAGAGTTGTGAGCTCAATTGCTAAATTTTTCATAAAGGCTGGTGGGATTTCATCTGGTCCTGAACCTTTAGTGGCGTCCAAATCTTTAAGACCTGTCAAAATATCTTGAACATAAATATTTCTAACACCAACATTACTCGAAACATATTGATAATCACGATCATTATCCGAGAAATTGGAGTACGTCTCTTGAAAAAATGTAGCAGAAAGATTACATATATCTTCTGAGTTCTTTCCCTCTTTTCGTCTGAAGTCATTTTTGATGGAAATTTATTTGAGTTTTAGCGTAATTGAAGAAGTTTCTTGAACATGATTTAATTTCATTTTCCGTTTTTATGTTGTACTCATTAAGTGCAGAAGAAAAATCAAAATTAAGCTGGTCACATATATTCAAATACTTTTCCAAATTACCCTGATTATTCTGTTTTCTATATATTTTAAGAGCCTTTTGTTTTCGATTCTTCAAATTTAATTGAACCAAACGGGATTTTTGGAGCGATAAAGACGTCGTCTTCTTCTTAAAGGAATTTCCTCTTGTTTAATTTCCAGTAAAATTTTATAAAAAAAAATCGGCTACGTGCACAATCGACTTTCTCATATTTTTTTCAAAACTGATTGCCAATAAATTCTACTCAATTTAAACTTAATATTGACTTGATTAGCATTGTTGTAATCAAAGACATCTTCGCAGGTGTGGAAGCTGCCTTGCTGCACATTCGATTGTCGTCAATGGATGGCAATCGATGTCCGTCGGTGATTGGCACTAGATTGCGGAACAGAGACCGACGTTAAATAAAGGAAAGAAGAAGAAGAAGAACTCCACGTCGATCGAAGAAGGTCACGCTGGAAAGTTGACACGTTTTTAATTTTGCTGCTGATTTTCATTTGGTGATTTCAACCATTTTAATCATGTTAACAAACTTCCGATTGTTCAATTGTTCAAAATCTCATGGACGGGATTGAAATATATCAGACCATGGCGGATGATAAGTGAAAAAGAAAAAAATGGAAGATCCAGGAGCGATGTTTGTTGAAAGCTGTCTTAGCTGGTGGGCAACGAAGAGCCTAAGATGATCACGATGGTGTGAATCCAGCAGGCTTATAGTGATACCGAGAGATGCCGGACTGTTTCATTTGATGCATCTCTTTTCGAGGGCTGACAACGAGTAGCGGTTTTCCTTAATCAAGATCCAAGAAACTTTTCTGAACTGTATCCGGGAGCTTCAAGGATTATTCGTGTGAGATCCTTCCTATTTATTTATTTAGTTCGTAACATTATGTTCCATATAAATTTCACTAATACAGTACTAAGGAAACAAATGAAGGAACTCGGCTAGCTTAGGGGCTGCTGCATTTGCTTACTGTGCATAGGATCGTGGGATTATTATTAAATTCCTCAAAAAAATAAAACAATCATATGCTTTTGGTTGTATAGCTTGGTTGAGGCGTATCCTGACCTAATACCGTACCCAATACTGCAACTCCGTAGTACTTATGAGGATGTTACTAATTCGGTGGCCTCTCGTTGAGTAAGTAATATATCAACATTTCCTTTCCTATCCCTAGTTACGGTAAATATAGGCACACAAAAGGAAAAGTTCGCGAGTCATTGTGCGTTTTAGCGGACTTTTCCTGTAGATTGATTAAAGACCCGTTTTTTAGTTTTTACACAAGGGAAGCTGGAACTAGGGTTCCTTCCTCCTTTTCCTTTCTCCTACGGCCTTTTATTCATTTTTTTTTTCTTTTCAGAAAGCGAATAATGGCGCTATAACCATAAGCCATATAGGGCTAAGACAAGAGCTAGTGTCTCATGTCCCAACCAATCGAGGAAAATGGAGAATCATTTAACTTTTTTAGATTAGATGCTCCCAACGACCAATCATTTATAACAACGAAACGTACGGTACGAGATGTCCACGTTTCATCCATTTATTGGATTCTGAAGCATCGTGTTTTAATCTTTGATTTAAACGGGCCGATGTTTCTAAATCATCTTGCCCCTTAAGTGCTGCACAGTAGGCCTGGCCGGTTTGATATATTTTGCGCATCTCTGGTGTACAAAATATACCAAATAGACAAGAAAAAGGATGGAGGTATATATATCATTTTCCAGGATGTTTTCATGAACTGGCTGTGTTGGTGTTAGATTAGATTAGATTAGAGACGTTTTGGAGACTTGATGTTTAAGGCAAAGCTGTTTATCTTGACAAAATAAACAACTCTTTTCAAGACGTAAAATTTCCACAGCCTACAGATTCCGAGTTCTATGGAGTTAAAGAAAAAACTGTCGAAAATATGTTTTTTTAACTTTCTGTTTCGATTATTTTGGTCTTATGCAAATGTATTAAATAAAAAACTTTTGTGAAGAACATGCTGGTTTAAGCTTCAAATTTTAAAGATATTGTTTAAAAACTACAAGGAACAGCCCTGTGGGGTTTTACGCAATGGTGACGTTGTACTACGCGGTCTTATATAATAAATCTTATTTGTTAACTGCAGCAGGAGCTTGTGTTTTGTGTAAGAATAGGAATTTTAGCGGGGTTCTCTCTGTTTATACTCTTTAGTATGACGCGCTTGACATAGATGGCCCACAGCGACTCACGAAGAGCTACTGATTCCGATCAATGGCGGTGTGGCTTCTTCCTCCTTCTATGGATGCACATGTGGGCTCCAGCTCACTGCTTGCAGGCAACCTTTCGTTGTGTACTGGAGAACAATGTTCAACGCCACGCGCCGAAAGCACTGCAGCTGCTGATGCCGACGACCGGACACCACTGCACACGATGATTGGAACTGAATCCGATCAGCGGTTGAGGGCAGCCTTGATAGCTAACTGCTTGCGGGGAGCCTTTCGTTGTGTACTGGAGAACACCACCACTTACCAAGCGGTGATCGAATAAACACCGTTTGGTGAGACCGGATGGAATTGAATTTTGAAATCTGTGCTTTTCGCAGCAACTGTTGCGCAATTATCATAGACACAGATGCACATTCGTGCAATTTTCAATAGTGACATTTTGAAAAATGATAAAGTCTTAAATTAAGCAGATGCGTTGAAATATTTCTGATCGATTGGTGATACAATTATTGGAATTAGACCTGGGGCAGCTGAGTTATTAACGTTCAAAATCTTTCATCATTTTGTTACATGTTCCATTTTCGATTTTCACAAAGTGTACCCCCATATAGAAATCACAGACGTAGTCCTACCTCAAAACCGAAAAAAAACAGAATTTTTCAAACTTTATTTTCTTCCAAAGCGCAAAAAATCGCAACCTAACATTTTCAGCAAAAATTAAGCAATACTCGATAAACAAATTATCACAGTTTGAGAGAGGTATAATTTGGTGTTTTTGAGATTTCTTCATTTCATCTAGTTGATCTACAGTCTACTGGGAATGGCTCATTGTCGGCCGTGATTGGTCAATGGTTGGTTTTCGTGTAGCGTTGAATACAGTAGCGCTCACTAGAAGGACGACCGCCTCAGTGACGGCAAAGATTACCGGCCACGCGCCGAACTTGCACCACTATTGTTGGCCTTTGAGCGTCACGCCGAGTACAAAGCTCTCGATAACACAATGGACCACTTCCGTTACCTGTATGGTGCCGGCTTGCCCAACCACGAGGCACGACGACGCCGATAGTTTTCGGTCTCCACCGAAAACCTTCTTTTGAAGGACAATCCTGAATTGCTAGACCGAAAAAGCACTACCGGTGATAATCAATGCTAGCCGTAGAAATGTAATGCTTTTGATGGTGATATCTATCACTATTATCTGTGCCTAAGCACTCACTGTACGGCAGGGATGTCATTTCACCAAAATGCCGCTCTAGCCTACGTATATTTTGCCTCCTCTGAGGATGTATGCATTGCAACTCATGCGAGCAAATCACCACGTTTACGATGAGAACACCACAAGTCAAGTGTGAGAGAGTGCTTAACTATTGAGAATTTCTGTGGTAAAAACTAAAATCACTCTCTCTAGAGAAATTAATTTAATGTGCTCTCGAGTTCACTCACCTAAAAGCTCTTGAGAGTTTACCTCTCGAGAGAATCCACTGCAGAGCCAACTCTCCAGAGCAGGTATGAAAAATCATTTGCATTCATTTCGTGCATTCATTAACATTCATTTGCACCTAATTTTTTTCATCAACAGAATTCCGAAAAATGATGTAAAGAGCTTTTGTAGGTTTTTCTATTAGTTACAACTTAATTAAAAACTCATATCCGTATCGCTTCTGTATGACGAACCAGAGCAAACAGAATCCACTACAGTTATATCTAAAACAGTAACGAGTTCTGAACGCTCTAATTCGTGATGCATTAGAGATACAGATTTTAGTTATGGGCAAAAGTTGTAGCTAATAATAAAACCTACTAAAGTTCAATACATCATTTTGCGCAATGCTGCTGATGAAACAAGTTAGAGGCAAATGAATGTAAATGATTTTCCATGCTTGCTCCAGAGCATAGGTATGAGCGCTGTTGAAGCATTATTTGGCTACAAGCATATTAAGCATAAAATGGACCTACTACATACGAGACACAAACCAATCCCACCAAGGTTGTCATTCTCTAAATAGGCCTGATAGGATTAGGAACTGTAATTAATAATAATTGAAATTTTATAAGAACTAAAGTTGAAAAGACGCATCCGTGTCACTTGATAAGTCATACATGTAAACCACATTTTAAGTCAAGTAAGTCACTACTATGGTATCCTAAAGGACGACATGTCCTCCGTTTTCAATATTTTTTCTATATCCTCCTTTTGCCCAAAAATGTCCTTCTAGCAGTTTTTCAAGTAACATATTCATAAAATTGTTTTCAAATAGCGTTATTTGCAGAGCTTTGTCTGTTAAATGATGTCGCAACCTCATCTTATCCAGCAAACGCCATTCGATGGTTGGACTAGGAGCGAGATGTTTTTAAGACAGGTGGGCAGGAACTCACGGTCTCCCAGTGTTGGTGAGTTCTTTACCGTTAATATTCACGAAAAGTTCACTATTTTGCCATACAAACAAAAAAAATTATCTGCGGATTTGGACAGTTTTTGACCTGATTCATACGACCGGAAGGTGTATGCTGGATACAAATGCCGTGCCAAACTGATTTCCTTCGCAATTAATCAATCTTTGATGTGAATTTCGCTAATAAACATGAGGAGCATTTCTTATAGCAAAACTTGCCATAACAAAATGGGCGGTTCATTTTAGTAAACAAACTAACATTTCTTCCGACTGTTGCACCTCTCTTTCTCGCCTAGGACTAGGAGTATTCTACAGCTGCCAACCCCCCTACATTTAGGCTGCGGTCCATTTGGTGAATTTTAACTAATATTTGACAGATGGTAAATTTTCATATAAACCTGCTATTCTGCCAGACTTATTTCAGACAAACCAGGAATCAATTTTGACAAACAATTTCTCGAAAATCAGACGATCAATCAGACGAAATTATAATGTCTGAAATCTCTCTGTTGTTGATCGGGTAATTTTCGAGATGTTTGTCAAAATTGATTCCTGGTCTGCCAGAAATAAGTCTGGTATAACAGCAGGTATATTAAAAAAATGTCTGTCAATCTGTCAAATTGGTGGTGTTTGCCAAAATTGAATCGTGGTCTGCCAGAAATAAGTCTGGTGCAATAACAGGTTTATTTGAAAACATTCTATGTGTCGAATGTAAGTTCAAATTCACCAAATGGAGCACAGCCACACAGATTAAATCCAACATGTGTTTGATTTTGACGTTCTGGATCTATAGGATTTTAGGTATTTCAAGCATAACTATTCAAATCGACGTATCTGATTTTGTAAACAATCACTTCAGTCGACGGTTTCTGGCAACTGCAAGCTCACTCACAGAAACAAAACAACACCAGCTAGCAGGCGAAAGTTTCCCCTACCTGATTATGGTGTTTGTTTGCGTGGGTGAGTCACTTTTAGGAACGTCTCAAAGCTAACTTGTGCGACTGTCTAACATGATTGCCAAAATGCAGATCATCCACCCACGGGTTGAATTGTAATGTATCAACTCTGAATTTACACGCGGCCATTTCTGATTGGCCACTTGTATCTGCTAATCTCGGTTATCAGAGAGTGATTTGCATGGTACAAACTTCTAAAGGCCCTTTAAACGCGAACCAAAGTATGCTCGCAAACCAACAACATCATCGGATAGGGTCAACTCTCACCTTTCCGAAAGTGGTATTGGTTTGCGTAGGCGTACTTTGGTTAACGTGTAAATGGCCTTAGAAAGTTTGTTTACAAATGCTTCAGTCCATGCTAGGCATCTGTCTAGCCGTTTTTTTTTTTTTTTTTTTTTTTTTTTTTTTTTTTTTTTTTTTTTTTTTTTTTTTTTTTTTTTTTTGAGTGGCTCAGCTATGCTGAGGTGTTGCAGCCAATCCTCTCCCAAGAAGGAGGGTTGCTGAAGCCACCACCATCGGTGGTGTCAGCACTGTCTACAGTTGTTATGCTATGTTCATATGTGCATTGACGACACGTACCTATGCGTTAAAAAATCTTGTGCGAAATTAGCTTGCCTAATGTTTAACAAAAAAAAATATAAAAAATATTTAATTCCCACAAGTGCGCGCTTGGTGAACATTTATCACGATTATTTTGCCACGCAACAAATCAAACATCTATGTGAACGGAGCATAATTTCTCAATGTTTGCATCAGCTGTCTTAGATTGGCAGATAATCGAGCCAAAGAACCAACAACTTTGGCTTCAAGCCATAGGTTCGCCGGCACCGGTGGTGTAGTGGTAAGCGTGACTGCTTTCTAACACCCCGATGGGTCTGGGTTCAATCCCAGCCGAGGTCGGTGGGATTTTTCTGAGGCATGAAAATCTCTGGTCACGTCTTCCTTCGGAAGGGAAGTAAAGCCGTTGGTCCCGCCCCATGTGTCATGTGTGTTGAATGGGTGCGATATCCTACGATATCCTGTCCGTCGGTGATTGGTACTAGATTGCGGAACAGAGACCGACGTTAAATAAAGGAAGAAGAAGAAGAAGAAGAAGCCACATGTTCGTGGATTACATTTATGCCACCAGAGTGGTTACAACTATAGTCGCTATATTCATAGTCTGGCGGATAGAATTTCGATCTATCAACAAGCGGAACCAATTCAATATATTTTAGACCAACAATTGAAAAGGTACTATCAAATTTATAAACAAAACGTTGATTATTCTTTCCTCGCCAATCGAACACAAATTACCATATAGAGGAAACTTTCCCCAACCCAAAGATGGTGTCAGTTTGCCTAGGCGAGCTTTGAGTCACGAGAAGTTTTGTTCGCAATAGCTGATGTGCTCTTTCCTGTTGTTGGTCATGATTTGCTCGATTAGTTCCGCTATTTGACAGCTCAATTGGTTCCCGAGATTCTATCCGCCAGACTATGAATATAGCGACTATAGTTACAACACGCTGTTGGTATCTTAGAACACGAAAATTATTCTCAGAAAAATCGCACAGAACAAATTACGCAAAAAAGTGGCCCCATCAATCGAATGATGGGACAGTATAATCTACACTACTAAGTCATTAGCATCACTATGTCAAAAGAACAAATCGAAAACCGACTAAAACATAATATAAATAGTTCATAGCATGTAAGTAAAACAGTGTCACCATTGTATCTAGTCTACTTTTGCATGACAAGATGAACAAACTTCAAACTATTTGGCAGATGCCTTGAACTAGAAGTAAGTTTTCTGGCTGAATGTCGGGGGTTCGTGAGCATTCCTGACGCTGCTGAAAATTACGATAGCAACAGATTGCGGGGTTGCTAGTGGATTAGAATGCTTTGTTGATTATTCATGAATTCTTGATCGCTGGGAATGCTTGTCAATATTTGTGGTGGACAAAAGGGGTGAACAAAGAGGCGAACGCCTGAACATTTACACATCGCTGTGAAGCAACTGGAAAGTGTTGAGCGAATTTATATCTGTAATTGTAACCAGTTCGTTTTTGTTTGCTAATCTGGTTAAGATGTTTTGCTTAATTATCTTAAAGATAAATCGTTCAGCTCAAACCTCTGCAGGGGTAAGCGGTGGAACCATCATCATAATCATTATATCATTAGCATCAATCAACAATCAGTTTGCCTTAACAGCCATTTCAAAGTGATAATGATGCTGATTTAAAATTCCAACACCCGTTACCTCAATCGGATCACCATAACAAGACGATTGATTCCAAATCACTTCCAACATGCATTCAAATTCAATCAGACAACTTTTTTTTTTCTCGGGATCCCAACTTAATCCACAACCCGTTTCAACCCAGTCTTCGATGCTAAAACCTGGGAAACCCTACGTTGGCATATTTTTCCCACAGAAAACCGCTGATTCAAACCCAAACACATTTTGTCTTGTTGGCGGAGAATACATAGTAGGATCGATGGGATTTCCACGGAAATCCCATCCTTGCAGAATACCAATAGAAATATGCTCGTTATCATCACCAGCACCACCACCGGCTTGCGGTTATCATTTATCAGCGAAAATTGATCTGTTTTCGTTCGTCGAACAACAAACACACATTTGCAACCGGATGGCGCGTGTCTTGCCTACGCGTTGGGATTTGATTGCTTCCATGCTCCGAGAGAAGTCCCGAAAATTTGTATGTTTCGTCCGTGCGTCTGACTGCTGATTCAATAAAAGCCACGCAATCCGGTCCGGACACCGCGAATACCGCGAAGGGCGGCTCAAAAAGAGTCAAAAGGTGATTACCATAACGTGATGTTGCTCCCGTTCCGATCTGGGTCATAAATTGGAAGTCAATAAATTTGGATGTGTGCTTGCCGTCGTCGCGCCGCCCCGCCATGAGACACTCCAACTGTCAGAGGCAATCGAAATATGGAAATGGAATATCAAATTCGACAGACATAACCTTTAATATTGAACATTATTTCCGCCAAGTGCTACATGCAGAGACGAAGGAATTCCACAAAGGTGCGAAGCAGTCAGTGTCAGCCAACTGATCGAATTTGACTCGGTAGTAGTCAACGGAACGGTGGAAATCGCATTTCGCAAGACTGCTGGGAAATTGAAAACATTCGGAGAAATTTTGCGCTCATTTCCGAGGAAATTGGATCGGTAATGACATTTCGGGGCCTACAAATTATGGTTCGCGTGGAGACGTTTCTGGTTAAATTTACGCAGCTACGCAGATTTCCAACGCAACATAAAATTGTATCAAAAATAAGAGTATTTAAAACAAACCAACTCACGTGACGCGATTTCATAATTCATCCTTCCAACGATTACCTGAAACGACAAAGAATAATATCCTCCATTTGGAATTATTGCAGTATGTACAGTCAACTCAATTTAATATTAATAACTCCCGGCACCCGATCCATCCACAATATGTTCACCGATTGCTCCCTGAGTTAAATCAATGCATCACATAATTACGCACGAATGGCAGCATCGTTTAGCGTTCATAATGGAGGAACAAAATTAAATTTGCATCCCACTCATCTCGAACACCACTCGACACTTTCCACGTGCCCGGAACACAGATACACACACACACACACACACATATGTGGGTAAAAAATCACATTTTCATTAGTTTGTGCACTAAATTAACTCTAATTGCATTAAAAAGTCCGTTATTGAAATAGTTCCAGCAGCAGAAGCAGCACCATCATCCATCGGATCGGACCTCTTTTCCACTTCGGAGAACGCATGTTTGCTCCACTTTAACTAATATAGTGAATACCATTTATTTCGTCCCGAAGCTCCTGCATGTTTGGCTCCAGAACCTAGTACCTAGAGTAGTGTGAGCAAAATTTCCCCAACCACCCGCCGGCCACCGGCAATAATGCTCTGTTGGAAACGTGATGGTGGTCGGAATGGAACACCATAGCAATGAACTCCAGTCGGGGTGTTTATGAACCCCGTTGGCAGCGTCACAGCCGCCGGTTGGAAGTCGTTCTATAATGGTGTTCACATCCTCGCTACAAATGAGTAGGACATAGTTTCCGTCGCATGCATGGATTAGCCATCCTGGCAGTGTGTATGATGATTTGGGTGTTGTTTTTCGATATCGAATTTGAACAGCTGCCAGATGAAATTGGTGAACAGAGCACCCATTCATATCTCCTGAGCTAGTGGTTTTGATTTTCTTAACCCATTAACGCCCATTAACGTTTGAAAACATTTATTCCTATATAATATAATGAATTTTGTGAAGCACAAGTCAAGAAATGCGGTGTTCTTATTTCAACCGCGTTTCTAGTATTATATCTATGAAAGTCACTTCCTCTTTCAATTCGATCACACAAATATCGAGGTAGCAAACCGTTAACTACTTTAAAAATGAACACCATAGTCAAATATACAATCGTATGATTCATGGACAAACACTGTAAGGCGTCTAGCATCAAAGTTGAGGAAGTGAATCACCCAACAAACAATTTTAGCTGCAGTTTAGCTTATACAGGCAAACATTAGCTGCATAAGGCAAATTCTAACTGTAAATATAAGCTAAACTGCAGCTAAAATTGTTTGTTGGGCTATTACATCTCCAAATCAAATGCATTATTTTATTCTGCAAGTGCTGTAATCTCGATATTTTTGTTTCATTGGCGAGAAATAAAATGGAAGGGCTAAAGTTTAGATGAGGAGAGATGATTGATTTGCATAGCTGTATTTTACTGGCAATAATTAAATCGTTTTTCAGTTGACATAGAATTCCACAATTCTAGGCAATTTTCTTGATGACATTGTCAATGAGAGTTGAACTTAAGTTTGTCATCAATAATCACGCCAAGATATTTAATCTCCCGAACGCAATCAATAGTCTCATCATCAATTACAACAGAGACGTTCTCATTTACTCAATTCCGTGAAATTACCATAAATTTAGTTTTACTTGTATTCAATTTCAACTGCTTATACTTCAACCATATACTTAGAGAACGCAAATCTTCATTCAAGTGTAAATCGGCATCATCCAAATCTTTAGCTGCAATGAATAACACAGTGTCAAAAGATAAGCAATTAAAACGGAATTTAAAGGAAATAAACCAACCCACTCAAAGCTCTTCATAAAGGGATTCCGTTAAGAGGTTCGAAAAATTTAAAGGATTAACACAGTATCATCTGCATAAAGATTATTTAATGTCGCAAAATCGTAAAACAAGTCGCAAGTCATTAATATACAATATAAATAACAGGGGCCCTAATACACTTCCCTGGGGCACTCCAAGGTTATTTTTCACGGGACTGGAAACAGAATCATTAAAAACAGTCCGTTGAGTTCTGTCAGACAAATAGTTTTCAAACCATTTATATGCAATATTCGTAATTTCAAAGCGCTTGATGGATCTCAACAATAAGAGCGTGAAAATTGTTTCAAAAGAACGTTTATGATCCAAAGAAACAGCTACAATCGTATCTTTACACTACAAGTTATTTTTCCACTTCGCTAATACCAAATTCAATGCGGTTTCACAAGAATGACCTACCCGATAACCCGATTATTCTGGTATCAACAAAGTATTACTATTTAAATACTCCAACAGCTGGCCTTTAACAACAAGTTCTAAAATTTTCCCTAATGTGTGCAACATGTTGATGGGACGAAACTCTTCGGCTTTAATCGTTCCAGCAACTTTTTGAATAGGGACCACTAAGGATTCCTTCCAAATTTGTGGCACATGTCCAGTTTGTAATGATTCATTAATAAGGTCCAGCAAGATGTGGCCAATGATATGCAAGCAATCTGGAATAACTCTAGCATCTACTCCAGCCGATTTTCCGAATGAAAAACAAATAACTCTAAGTCCATCTAATGTAATTGGATGAAAACCTTCAAACCTACAACTACTATTAACTGGCTGTTTTATTTCGTCAGGTTCATCGACCAATTCAATGAATTGATTAATAAATGAAACACTGTCTACAAAATAATCATTAAACTTAATGTGCCATTAAAAGTTATGGACCGCGGTTTGCAATTACTAGGTTTTAATAACAATTTCAAAAATTTCCATGAATCTTTGCTGTTGTTTTGATGCTGATCAATCTTCCTTTGTACATATTCACAACTAGTTTTCTTCATCGATTGTGAATACTTATTACGCGCGATTGTGTAATGATTGTCATTATTTGATATACAAAACTTTTTGTAGCATTTTTCCCTTTTCCGTTTAAGGCGCAAAAGATCCAAATTATACCAGCTGTTCGTGTTCTTCAAAGAAACAAACTTTTGCTCAACTAGTTGATTGGTACACGTTTTCTTAAGCGTTATTAAGAACAGCTGTAGATTCATCTAAGTTACCGGCCGCGAATGGAAAATCCACGCTCCTCTCAACAAGATTCGAAACAGCTTGCTTCGAGTATTTCCTCCAGCACTTCAATTTTACAAAATTATCGTATCAATTTTACAAAATTAAAGTATCATGCACTTTCTACAAAAATCTTATCAAGCGCCTTCAACCAAAATTCAAAAACAAAAACGCGACGAAAAATATGACAACTGACAAATTGTCCCGTCCGTTTAGAAGCAAATCACACTTCGATCCAAAATGTTACCACCTTCCTTATGGGCTGGAATAGGTTTTTGAGATTTTTTTTTTTTCAAAATTTTGGTGAGTTTCCAAAAGGGTCTAATTTCGATACATCATTTTTTAAATGTTTGTTTCTCAGGGCAGAGAATTGCACTTTTCAGACGGATCAAGAGCGGAAGATTGTCGTCTATTATAATTGAATCGAATTTAACCTCGCATTTTGGTATGGAGGCAGCTCTTGCTTCAACTATAGAAATAGTCAGAGACTCAAGAGAATAATTAACATCATATTTGGATCAAAGTTCAATTCCATAAATTTTCGAAATTGCTCCTAATTAATGGTAACTGAGAGTAGAGCTGTTGGAACTAGTAATTATTTCTTGGGATATTTCGAAAGTTACTGGAAAGCGATCAGAACCAAAGACAGCATGGGCAAACAAATTGGCTACAAAATTGACATGAAACAGTTAAGATCAAATTAATATTTGAGGGATTTCTTACTGAAGAAAGCATCGTGGGCTGTTTGGATATCTAATGGTGTAATAACCTGCAGAACAATCATCAAACAGAATATTACCATTAGAATTGCTTTAAGCATTATTCAATGAGCGGTGTTTTGCAAATCACCGATAATGAAGAATTTAGACCTATGACGGGTAAGTTTCTGAAGCCCAAGTAGCACAATTCTGTCTCAAAAACTTGCAGCAAGTTGTTTATAACTGAAATAGTATAGAAGTTTCCAAGACCAATATATAACAAGGGTACTACTAGGGAGGTCACCCTAAAGAAAATTCTTTTGCTGGCCTACAAATTGGAATGGCAAATAGGCAGTTAGGTAAGCTGTCCAAATTGTGTTTCGACAGAAACTCCCAATGTTTCAAAAACTTTGGTTTAAAATGAAGAAAGAATTTGATGTTTGATACGTCTATGAACAATGATGGCAACGCCACCACCAGCTTCATCAAGACGATCATTTCGATAAATGAAATAATATGTGCCCTTTTTAACCTTATGGTCAGGTTTAAGGAACGATTCAGTTATAACAGCGATATGCATTAAAAAAGTAAAATATTTCGTCTTCATTGTTTTTAAGAGATCGAGAATTCCAATTCAAAATATTTAGTGGTTTATAATCCATTACTGACTATCAGATCATTGTCCAGTCCGCATCGTGCTCTCTTGCCTTGCGGATCTATTTGCTTTTTGCTGAAGGAAGTGTTACTACTACCTAAAGCTACAACAAATTTAAACAGCACTTTTCAGTGCTCAACCTGTAAAAATTTTCTACCTTGTTCAACTCTTATTCCTCTTCGATCCTTGTTTGGACCCTACCCGAGGTAATCCTTCTTGGATATCGATTTGGAAAATTCCTCTTCGATCCTTCAGATTCTTATAGTAATCTGCTTGGAAGTCGATTTGGATAAAAATTTACTGCCGCCATGGCGCCTAAACGCAAAAGAAAGGGGCAAACTCTTGACCCCCCTTCTGATGAAATTAATTTGAGTAATCAATTTGATTTGCTCACGGATGATGAGAATGATCCATCATCCAAGAAAAATTCTAGTAAACTTTCCCGGCTTAATGCCCAGAAGGAAAAGATTCCCCCTATTGTGATAACCACTTCCGATTTCCATGCTCTTCGCATGGAACTTTTGAGCTTCGTGAAAGTTAAGTTTTCTCTACAAATTGGACGTCGGGGTGAATGCCGTGTATTGGCTGAAACCTTGGACGGATTTAAATGTCTTCTCAAGTATCTTACTGAGAAGCATCACAAATTTTTTACTTACGACACCAAAACTGAACGTGTGTTCAAGGTTGTCATTAAAGGACTGCCCAGTGGTGAATCCCTGGATCAGATCAAAGATGAACTGGCAAAATTACTTGGAGTTGTGCCACTCCAAGTAATCAAAATGAAAATGAAATCCCGTCCTGGCGATTCGCGCAACGGGATTTCTAATGATTTTTATTTAGTTCACTTCAAGTCTAGTGAACTAAACAACCTTAAGGCCTTAGAAAAAGCTAGCCTTATGCTCCATGTCCAAGTGAAGTGGGAACACTTTAGGAAGACTGGAGGAAATTTCCAAAACCTCACCCAGTGCCGTAAGTGCCAGGGATGGGGTCACGGAACTAAAAATTGCTACATGCCAGCTAAATGAATGAATTGTGGTGATTCCTCTCACGCAAAGGACGACTGTCCTGTGAAGGAAGATCCTAAGAAATTTAAATGTTCAAATTGTGGTGAAAACCACAAATCCAATTTTTGGGAATGTAAGACTCGCAAAGCGATCCTACAATCTCGTTCTAACCGACAGGTAGGAAACGCTCCACGTTTCCGAACAGGTACAAATTCCTCTGCTGTTAACAACGGTCAGCGAGGAACAAATTCTACATTCGTACCCGTAGGTACAAATATCACCCCTGCTTCAAATGTTTCATCTGTACCTACTCCCCTCGCTGCTAACAATGTTCAGCGAGTTAATGGAGCTACCTATGCTGCTATTGCAGCGGGTAGAAATCAAAATACTAACCAACGTTCTAACGGAAATTTTGACAATTTTGACTTAGGAAGCATTACTGCCCCTAAAATGGAATTTTTACAGAAATCATTAATTGAAATGATTTCTGATATGCTTAAATCTAACTCTATGTTTGATGCTATTCAAACTGGAGTAAAATTTGCTAATAATATTGTCATGACTTTAAAATTCAGTAATGGATTTTAAAGCATTAAATATTGTAAATTGGAATGCTCGATCTCTTAAAGATAATGAAGACGAGCTATTTACCTTTTTGAGAGTTCATAACGTGCATATTGCCGTTATAACTGAAACGTTCCTTAAACCTGACCATAAGGTTAAGAAGGATGCAAATTACTTGATTTATAGAAATGATCGTCTTGATGGACCCTGTGGTGGCGTTGCCATCATTATTCATAAACGAATCAAACATAAAATTCTTTCTTCATTTGAAACCAAAGTTTTTGAAACTTTGGGAGTTTCTGTTGAAACAAAATTTGGACAACTTACGTTTATAGCTGCCTATTTGCCATTCCAATGCGTAGGCCAGGAAAAGAATTTTCTCAAGGGTGACCTCCAGCAACTTACCCGTCATAGGTCTAAATTCTTCATTATTGGTGATTTTAATGCAAAACACCGCTCATGGAATAATGCTCAAAGCAATTCCAATGGTAATATTCTGTTTGATGATTGTTCTGCAGGTTGTTACACTATTCAATATCCAAACAGCCCAACATGCTTTTCTTCTGCACGAAATCCCTCAACTATTGATTTGGTCTTAACTGATTAATGTCAACTTTGTAGCCAATTGGTTACCCATGCTGACTTCGGTTCTGATCACTTTCCAGTAACTTTTGAAATATCCCAAGAAATAATTTGTAATCCCAACAGTTCTATTTTCAATTACCATAGAGCTGATTGGGAGCAGTATCGAACATTTATGGAATACTAGCTGACCCGGCAAACTTCGTACTGCCTGTTAATAACATTGAACTGTTTTGAATCACATTTTTTTCTCCAATTTTTCAAACTTTTCCTTTCATAAATTTTGTTGAGGTTAGGCTTAGTTTTCATTTCAGTTCTATTATATTTTTCAAATGCTAAATTTTAATTATTAACAACAGTGGAATAACTATTATATGCAAATTTCATTGCAATGCTTTATGATACACGGCCTTTTTTTGTTTTGCCGTTTGGAGCATATACATACAATGCCGATGGTTTGCCGGCACGTGAGCATGCTACGTATAGTTGGCCATGCGAAAAGCAAGGATATTCTAGATTTATTTCGCAAATTTCCAATGACTGTCCTTGGGCTTTGTTGATGGTCATGGCGAATGCAAGCCGCACCGGAAACTGCAATCTTTTTAAATCAAATGGCAAATCTGTAGGAATCATCGGGATGCGCGGAATTAGAACGACTTCACCTTTGTACTTTCCTTTTAAAATTAATGCCTCAATGACGTTGTTCATCAGCTTTGTAACTGCCAGCCTGGTGCCATTGCATAGTCGAGGGGGATTGATATTACGCAGCATTATGATTACTGTTCCCACTTTCATTTGCAAATTATGAGGGGGCAATCCGGGCAAGTCCAAAGAGTTCAAAAATTCGGTGGGATAGTTGACGATATCGTCTTGACTCGTCACTGAGTCGACCGATTTGTAAGATTGTATATCTCCAGCAATTTCACTTTGAATAATGATGTTTGACTCGTCTACATCCTTATTTTTGGCAGCCAGTATCGCTCGTTCGCTTAACCAGTCATAATTCTTGTGATTCTGTACGATGTTCGGGAATACCTGTGAAATATTTGTTTTTCTTAGAACTGGCGATAAAGTAATTGCGTTTTTTTTTTGCTAAAGTATTAACACACATACTAAGTAAGCATTTTTAACATTTATGTACCACCAATTTGTAAATGAATATTATACCTTGTCAATGAGTTCTATTTTTGATTCAGTAAAATGACAAAAATCCGCAGGAAATGAAATTTGACCGGAAGTCACATCTACAGGGATTCTCCCATTCCCAATTTCTAGCAATTGCTTTGAGAAAACCTCAGCTGAGCGGTCATTCTGCAAAGCAACCCGCATGTTCGTAGTTAATTTTAATGTTTGCACATGTGCCCATATGCTTGACGACTTCAGGCACGCGTTTAATTCATCCGCTGCAGTCGATCGTGGTATTACTGGTAAAGTTTGGCGAAAATCTCCGGCTAACAAAATCATGGCTCCACCGAAAAGGTTTCCATTGTTGCGCAAGTCCTGTAACGTTCTATTTAACGCCTCTAAACACTTTTTGTGAGCCATAGTACATTCATCCCAAATGATAAGCTTACACTTCTGTAATACTTTCGCCATTGCACTATTTCTGGAAATATTGCACATTGGATGCTCATTGACTGCCAAATTCAGTGGTAATTTAAGGGCGGAATGTGCCGTTCGACCGCCTTCCAGTAAAGTTGCAGCAATACCAGATGAAGCGAGTGCCAATACAATTTGGTTTTCAGAGCGGATAGTTGCCATGATTAACGACATCAAAAATGTTTTTCCAGTACCTGTGGGTAGAGTTCTCGTATTATTGTTCGATGAATTAATTAATGTTAAATGTTAAAAAAAATGTAATATAAACAATCATACCTGCGGGAGCGTCTAAAAAATATATACCACCGGTTTCTTCCTTCACGACTTTCATCAGCGTTTCATAGACATAGTTTTGTTGTTGGTTCAACTGAGGGACATTCATGCGAACTACATTACTCAAAGCTACACGATCGTAATATTGTTCGCGTTCTAATTCTTGATTAATTGCTGCATGTATTGAACGATTTGGTGCAATCATACCCAATTGAACTAACGGTTTGTTCGACATCTTCAAACACATGTCCTCAATCAAGATCAGTGCCTCGTTATATATGGTTTCGTCCATTTGCAAGTCTTGTTGCGATGTTCTAATTCGCATCCTATGTAGAATATCATTGGACATCTCATCTTTGTATTTGGTCCACAAATCGATGGGTCTTGATGGAAAACATGTTGCAATGATGATTGAAAATAATGTTCGAATTTGGTGTGGGTGAGCCGATATTGTTGCATCGCTAAGAGTGTTTTCCCATTGTGTGTCATTTTCTAGCAAATGCATCCGCTGGCATGCTTCTCTATACGTTGTACACACCACACCATCGACAGTTCTTATATTTTCGAATGATGTTGGACCGCGAACATTGATTAACAGCAAACGCAAATAAAAACATTCAACGTTGCTGGGATGAACAGTATAAATACGTCCCAATGCATCCGTTGAATAAACTTCCGGATATCTGGATATTCGCTTTCCTTGCTTCCTACGCTGAAACTTTTTCGTCGACTGATTCCAAGTATAGTATTTTGGCATTTCGGCGTACAATAGAGTTCGGGCAAATTCATCATTTTGGCACGTTTCGAAGAAGCTGGTTAATGTTGTTGATGGTGGTCGTTCAGCACGTTGCAATGCATTTTCGGTTGTGAAGTACACTCTTTGGCCATTTTCTAAATGTACCGCCAAATGAATAACGGTTGGATACCTCTCGTGTATTGCGAAAGAAAATATTCGCCAAATTGCTTCATTAGTGCTCACATAACGACCCATTTGATATTGCGAGACTTCATCATTGCATCTATCAGAATCAACACCGAACACAGCCATGTTACTTCCTTTAGTTACATACTTGCATATGTACTTTATAGACTTTACTGAATTGCAGTACTCAATGTTGATGTGAGCTTTGAAAGTTTTCGACAGCAGAGGGGAGTATGGGACAACCCAACGGTTATCAATATGTTTTGAATTATTTAACTTTTTGTTAAATTGCAGAACTCAGTTTAAATAGTTTTTTGTATCTCTGTTTCTTGTTGGTTTATTTTAACTGTTGTTGTTTGTCCATTTTCCTCGGTAGATCTACGCCGATACTGTGGATATCCGTCATCGCCAGTGATCGTCTCGGCTATTAAAGCTCTGGGGTATCGTTTGCTACATTTTCCATCAATCATGCATGGAGAATTCCTATTTAACACTCCACACGGACCGCGAATCATGTTTTTCGTGACTACATCGTACAATTCGGGATCAATTGATGGATCAGGAATCTCTGCAGAAATTATGTCATCTATTTCATTTGGCCTGGGAATAGCAAAAAATATCATTTCAACAAACGAAAAAATTTGAATTCTCAAAATTATTTGATCACCTTATTTTATCAATTAACCAAATGAGAATATGAGCATGTGGCAAACCTCTTTTCTGCCACTCCACCGAATACATCCAACAGCGTGTTTCTCCAAATACATGATGCTTCACTATAAAATCGATGAGTGATTTTAATTTTTGCTTAAAGACTCTTGCTGTTATGTCATGTCGGTCGACGGGTAATTGACCAGGAAATAAGTTTTGTTTTATTTCGGTCCACTGTGGATTGCATGTGAACGTAATGAATAAATCTGGTCTTCCATAGTGGCGTACGTATGTCATTGCATCTTGTGCATATTCGTGCATATGTCGCGGACTACCAACGTAAGTTGCTGGGAGAATCGTTAACCGGCCAACATTGTTTGCATTTCCATCTATATTGATGGCATCTCGTAGATGTATGTACTCTTCTGACCGCAGTTTTTTCTGATTCAGACGTATATATGTTAATCTCTCTGTTTCTACTTTGACGTACATGTCAACTGCATATTGGTGAAATAGTTTACGATACTTTAGTATATGGTTCTCTTCGTTTTCTCGTACCATCATCCGGTACGCATAAAAGTTCATGCAACTGACTTTCTTGGTTGTTTCATTGCCTGTATATTCATTTTAAGTTTTATATATAGATAGATGTTTTATATTTGTGATATTGAACACTTTGGATCTCTATCAAACTATTTAATAAATAGATTTACCTGTTATGGGATTGATCATCTTGATTGAAAAATGGTATCCATCTTCCCCTTGCCAAAATATTAATGGATATTGCAATGCATCATATGATCGATGTGTCTCCTTCACTCGCTGTAGTTGTTCATTTCGCAGATGTAACACAATATCGCGTGACTCCAAATTGTCTCCAACAACAACTACGGCAACTTCATCGATCGTTGGGGCATTATATCTTCTCACGTGTTGTCCTGCTGGAGTTTTATCAGCTCTTATTACTATTCTGAGGTCGTCGGTTGGCATGCGGTCAAGTGCATTTTTAAACATTCTAACCAGTTCATTATTCAGGTGTAAGAAGTTTTGCAGTTGCTCCACAATGTCTCTTCTGACCGATGGATTGTTTACACATCGCTGATCTACTTCTTCACCAGAATTTCCCATAAAATATATTTGAAGAAATTTATGTTTTGCATCGGGCTGTGGCAACAATGAACCAACTCTATGATAGATTTGGCCTTGAATCTATAATTTTGAATTATAATTAATATTTTCTTATCATTTTGTCAATTTATTGGTTGTACATTGTAATAGAATTTTTTTTAACCGATTTGATCTCACGGGGCTTAGAGTGAAATTGAATAGAACTTTGTATGTAATTTTTTTTTTAAATACTTGATTATTCTTTTTTTTTGGTTCGGTATCTCCAAATTCCAGAGCTCAGTTTCATTTAATTATTTTGTTGCTTTGGGAAAAAACTTCTAAGTGATTCCGTAAACACAGTTTGAGGCGCAAAATTTTAATCTTAAAGTTATTTTTTTGTAAAATAATTTTGATCGAATCGGTTAAATGTACTGTTTTAATTATTGAGTTTTAATTTTTTTAATTCACCTTGAATGTCGGCATGAAATTATCCCTCACAATATTTGTTGCTCCAAATGATGTCATCTGGAAGCAATTGTTGTACAACGTAATATTTTTAAGGAAATGCTTCGATTCAGTATCTGCTCCAGATAACAATTTGTGCAATGGCTCTGGAGGTCGATTCAGGACTGGCAATTTAATTTTTCCACTTGCGCAACAAAATCCATTTGTTTCCTTTGGATATTTTAGAGCTTTGCAGTATTGGCAAACCACTGTCATAGATCCTATGTCCACTGATGAAACAGCAGAGTAATCTTTCGTTGGATCGTAACGAAATGCCATGCGATCTAGAGCATTCGAAGAGATTGGTCTGCCCTCTTGGTTGTTCAAATGATTTTGATTTCTAATATTTGCTGAGCTGTTTATTTCTGCCTGAACTTGTTCAACCTCATTTTGTGATGCGATAATGATTGATATTTCTTGTGAAGCATGTCGGTTTGTACGAATAATTCTTTGATTTCGGGTATTACGGGTATGACGACCTATGTTTCTTTTTACCTTTGGCATTGCTCTCTGTTGAATAATTGAATGTAATGCATGTTTTTAATGCAATAATGTTGAAGCATAGATATTTAGTTCATTCTTAGGCATAAAAAACACGTCATGAAGTATACAAACTCAAAGACAAACTAACCTTTTGTAGAAGTTGATGATGGGTAGCAGTGGAAGTTGAAAACGATGGTATTTGATGCTGAATGGCTGTGATGATGGCGATCGGAACCTGGTATCTGGATGGCTGTTGTTGGAAGTGGCTTTCGGCGAAGGTTTCCGGTGACTGGTGACAATTAATCGGTTCACTTTCTTCGTTATGGAAGTTATTTTCTGGCTATTTACCGTTATAGGGCTGCATTGAAATGTCTCAAAATCAATGTCTCTCTCTTAATATGTTTATTGTTTCTAAGTTATACTCACCTTTTGAAATCGATGATGAGAAGCTGCACTGTTTATTAAGGTAGGTATTGGACAACGGAAGTTGGTGGGTTTTATGCCGGTGGCAACGGCAACCGTCGATGGTTGCCGGCGATAGATTACAACTTGATTTGAAAAATGCGTGATGGCGGTAATATGTGGAACGGACGTTCGAGATTGGAAGCGGGATGACAATTGGTTTTTTTCTGATAACAGTTGTGTATGGTTTAGGTTTTGTTTGTTGCACAACGGATGACTGATTGCTGCATCGCCTTCTAGATTGTTTCGCATTCATCCCTGCAAGCTCCCTTCTGGTTTCTCGTAAATTCGGGTTTTCACGGTTTTTCGAATGTTCTAGTGCCTTTTTCATTGCATTTGGTTTCATACAAACACAGCGGAGGTCAAGACGAACAAATCCATGTAAAAATGCTTCTAATCCGTTCACCCGTTCTTGAGTTTTGGAGTGACAAAGGAAACGCAAACTCATTTTTATATATATAGAAGATTATAAATAATCCATTTTTACCTAAGAATCGACAGGTGATGCTTTAGTAAAACTGATCAAAAAACGACAAACGCTTTCATTGACCTATCCAATCCATCCAAGTGACACAGCATACAGCTTTACCATTTCCCAAAATCTCATAAAAGACATCCTTTCACTGTTATTGGAAATACATTCCATCCACCCTATAAAACATCCCTTACTCTACTGCTACGGTGCTCTAGCAATTGTCTGCTTACACTCCTATCGTATAGTCTTTTCCTAACAATTTCCTCCGAATGCATTGCGCCACCTTCAATATCCCAAAAAGGCCTCCCTTACCGTTACTGCTACTGTCTCAGCACGATAATGGATAAAAACATCCAAGTGGATCTGGCCCCTCCACTTACTCAGCTTTCCTCGTTCCTTCTCGCACTCTAGTTAAGTGAACATTCAATGCTTCCGAGAATGAGTTTCCTCTACATTTTTTTCGGGCAGAAAATAGCTGGAAAATGTGACGGTTACTCCTTTTTACCACTCTACCTTCTTTTCCCAGTGCAAACCATTTCCACTGCAACAAAAGGAGCAGACATACTTTTCCTTTCTTTTTTTTTCGACGAACCTTTTCATTTGTCTCGGGCTCTAATTGAACATATTTGCTGGCGCCGCCGGAGCATTTCATTTGCACTTCTCTTCGGTAGCTCCTGTTCTTGTTCTTCCCATGTTCCGGAAGGTAAAGCTAAAACGCTTATCAGGTGGAAGACACTTTTCCGGGGCCGACTGTCCCCATTTGATCTCGATCTGCCGTCCTTCTTGGGACAGGGTTTCCCCGAATGGAGGTCAGGTGGACAAAAGCTTTCGCCGTGAACTACTGCAGTCACACGTGCTCGGTCACACTTTTGGCTTGCAGCTGATGCTGCTCGAGTAAAGCTGAATTTCCTCTTTTCGTCCCATTTACAGTCCTTATCCTATCCACTTCTTTTTTTTTTGGGCGATGATGTACCGAAGCACTATACTTAGCTATATTCGAACGATCTATGGAATGGTCTCCGTGGAAGTGAGCGCTGCACATAAGGTGCGGTAGCTCACCGATTGGTGAAGTGATAATGTCGGAGCCAGTTTTAGAAAATGAGGGTTAACCTTCTGTGCCCTTTGGATGCTGCTTGGCTCCGGACAGACACGAAGGAAGCTTTAGCTCCGCTAGGAAAGTCGGTAGCCATCCGGTTTTAGCTTCCTGACGCTGTTAACTTACTGACCTGACTTCCGGGACTCTGCTCTATCGGAAAAGTCATTACCAAACGATGCAAGCGACAGTTCGAAGTGGGAGGGTGATGTACGAAGTATGAACCATTGTATAGTTTATTTGATTTCTATTATTTTTGTGAAATATCTTTATATGATATTTCTATTATTTTTGTGAAATATCTTTAATCCTCAAAAGAGATTAAACCATAAGATGATTTTTTTTGCGCTTCACGAGTATGCATTTCCGATTATCTGCTACCTTTTCAACGTTCACAGCCACTTTCGTAGGTGTCTTCATAAAAAAGAGGTACAACAATTGCCATCGGACCCTGTATTGAAATCGTTTGGCCGCCCACTTAAAATCCCATTCAACGTATTAAACCTAAGCACTTGGAGAAACAACGGAACAACGGAACAAAAGCCAGAGAAACCCCACTAAAAAGTCAAAACCGTGAAACGACGATGTAAACCATGCATTTTCACCCAGCATCAGAAGACCCTTGTTTGCTCCGTCATTAGTTTTTCCCGAACCCAACGAACGACAGTGAAATAGCTTCTCACGACCAAGACTAAAAGTAGGTATGGTGGGGAAGCGCCGAGAAGGGAGGCACGGGGGAAAATTATTTCAGCTGGCTGATGAATAATTAGGCGAAAAGTTCCGGATAATGACTAGCAATTTCTGTTGGTGATGCTTTTCCAGCGGATTTGTCCTCCGGTTTCTTGTCGCTTTGCTTCTTCTTTTTTTCGGGTGTGCGTGGGTGTTTGCTTGCTCGTCATCGGTCAGTGGTGGACACGAGCAAAAAGAGGATGGCTGGCCGCACCGTCACCGGCAGGGCCTTTTATTCCTGTCCATCCGGAACCGGAGCGAGCCTGGAGTAAACAGTCAGAAAATACGATGAATATGCAAATTAAAATGAAAGTTTATGGTGAAAAGCGACCGTGGTATCCTACTAGTAGCGCACACAGACTGACTCTGGCAATCCGGAAATGGGGAAAATTTTCGGAGGCAATTTACCCATTTTGCCTGGAGGAGCGGCAGTAGAGGAGCAGGGAAAATCATGTGTTTTTTCGTAGTAAAACTGTCTTTGGCACACAGAAGGCTGCTGGGCAGGCTGCAGTTTGAGCTGACGTGAACAGCATGGGGAGAAAATAAAATATGATAGCATAAAATTAAACAGGAAAAAGTTTACCATGTGCCACCGCTTCCGATGGGTAGTGGTGGCTGTCGATGAAAGGAAAATGAAAGTTGCCCCGTGAAATGTTATTATTCGACGGATGTATTTTACACATCACTTTGATGGGAAGACCGCTACATGTTCGCCTGAAATTGAGACTCGTGCCAACGAAGGGAGCAGAAAGTGATGAATGATTAATATCTTGATTTGCATAAGCCAGATCGATACGCATATTAGAGAGGAGCTGGGTTGCGTTGCGTTGGTGGTTGTTTGAGTACTGAGAGATATGCAAGGCAAATCACTATAGCGAATCGAGTGGCTCGTTGCAGGCGGTATTTGATTATCTGAAATATTATTATGGTAAAATCTCTAACCCTCTGTTGTGATGGTGCTACACCCAACTGGGTTAATGTTAGATTCTATTACAGATGAAAATTATGCAGAATTGTTTGCTTATTTTTGGAACAAAGATTGTGCATTGTGTCTAGAAAATATGCTTTTTGCTGAATGAAGTGTGAAGCTACAACAAATTTAAACAGCACTTTTCAGTGCTGAATATTACCTGTAAATTTTCTACCTTTGTCGATTCTTATCACACTTCGATCCTTGTTTGGACCCTACTCGAGGTAATCCTGCTTGGCCATAGACTTGGAAAATTCCTCTTCGATCCATAGGGTTCTTATATTTATCTGCTTGAAACTCGATTTGATGAAACTTTCTTCTGCCGCCATGGTGCCTAAACGCAAAAGAAAAGGGCAATCTCTAGATCCCCCTGCTGATGAAATTTGTTTGAGCAATCAATTTGATATGGTGCAGGCTGAATCATTCAGGAAAAATTCCACTAAACATTCCCGGCTTAATGCCAAGAAGTAAAAAGTCCCCCTATTGTGATAACCACTTCCAACTCAAATGCTCCTCGCACGGAGCATTTGAACTTTGTTAAATTCAAGTTTTCACTTCAATTTGCCCGTCGGGGTGAATACCATGTATTGGCTGAAATCTTGGACGGATTTGAACGTCTTCTCAAGTATCTTACTGAGAAAAAACACATTTTTTTACTTACGACACAAAAACTGAGCGTCTGTTCAAGTTTATCTTGAAAGGTCTGCCCAGTGGTGAATTACTTGGAGTAATCAAAATAAAAATGAAATCCCGTCCAGGCAATTCCCGCAATGGGATTTCTAATGATTTTTGTTTAGTTCTCTTCAAGTCTAGTGAACATTGTCGATTGGCAAGCAATATTAAGAACTGCAGGAAATGTTGAATGTGCAGTTGACGTATTCTACAATGTGTTGCTTGAAATAATACTTGAAGAAGTGCCAACTAAAAGAAGAAGACGTCAGAGTCATGCAAAACATCCGGTTTGGTACAACAGGGAACTGAAAAATTTAAAAAATCAAAAGCAAAAAGCGCACAAATTTTATAAAAAATATAATAGTGAAGAAACTTTGGCATACTATTTAGACATTTGCGATCAGTTAAATTTAGCCGTGAATGTGGCATTTGAGGAGTACAATTTAAAAACTGAACTTGAAATAAAATCTTGTCCTAGGAAATTCTTCAATTATGTGAAAACCAAATTAAAATCTGATAATTTTCCATCAAAGATGCATTTGGACGATAGGGTAGGTGAGAACTCGGATGATATATGCAATTTGTTTGCAAATTTCTTCCAAGAAATCTATACTACGTTTTCAGAAGAGGACCGTGACCGTGAATATTTTGAATCTTATCCAGAATTTTCAAGTGACATCAGCGTAAGTCAAATCAAGGTTCATGATATCTTAAAGGGTTTAAACAATTTAGATGCATCTAAAGGTCCTGGCCCTGACGGTGTTCCGCCAGTTTTTATGAAAGCTTTAGCAACTGAACTTACTGCTCCATTATTTTGGATTTTCAATATGTCACTGGAATCCGGAAACTTCCCTAAAATATGGAAAAACTCGTTTTTAGTGCCCATCTTTAAATCGGGCAAAAAATCTGACATACGTAATTATCGTGGTATAGCTATTATCTCTTGCATTCCGAAACTTTTCGAGGCGATTGTAAATGAAAAACTCTTTCTTCAAATTAAAAACAGAATAACTACTATGCAACATGGCTTCTTTAAAGGCCGTTCAACAACTACGAATTTGCTCGAATTAATTAATTATTCGTTGAATGCAATGGATAACGGAAACCATGTAGAAGTGTTGTATACAGATTTCAGCAAAGCGTTTGATCGAATTGACATACCCATGCTTCTTTTTAAACTTCAAAAAATGGGAATTCATTACGCACTCCTCAAGTGGCTTGAATCATATTTAACTGACCGCCATCAAATAGTAAAATACAAAGGAAAGACATCAAATCCCGTTGATGTCACTTCTGGAGTTCCTCAAGGCTCCCATTTAGGACCGCTTTTATTTATTCTCTTCGTCAATGACATATCTTTCATTATTAAGAAATTGAAAGTTTTAATCTATGCTGACGACATTAAACTTTTTTTGGAAATAAAAGATGCCAAAGACATCATCACATTCAAAGAGGAAATACAGATATTCCATACTTGGTGCCAAAAAAGCCTGCTACAATTAAATATAAAAAAATGTAACTCAATTACCATTAGTAGAAAACGAACCCTACCCGATATAACAATCACTTTATGAAACCATATCGTAGAAAAGTGTGATAGAGTCAGGGATCTAGGTGTTATTTTGGACTCAAAACTTACTTTCACCGATCATTATAACACAATTATTAACAGAGCTAACAACATGCTTGGTTTCATAAAACGTTTCTGCTATAACTTTCACGATCCGTATACGATAAAAACATTGTACATTGCTTATGTAAGATCGATAATAGAATATTGCAGCATAGTTTGGTCACCTTTTTCAATCACACACGAAGAAAGAATAGAATCCGTTCAAAAGCAGTTTATATTGTATGCACTCCGCAAGTTAGGTTGGACTGTATTTCCTCTGCCATCTTACACAGCTCGGTGTATGCTCATAAATATCCAAACATTAAAAAAGCGTCGTGAATTTGCTATGATTTCTTTCGTAAACGATATAGTATCACATCGAATTGATTCAATAGAACTATTGTCATCCTTAAATTTATATACACCATCTAGGCATTTACGAAATAGAATTGCTACAAATCGTCATCGTACGAATTACGCCAAATTTGGACCCTTGAACCAAATGATGGATACATATAATAAGCACTGCGATAACATTGACTTTACAATGACAAAAACCAAATTAAAGCAATATTTTAATTCCTCGCATAACGTCAGCTAGAAGTAATGTTAAATATAAACAAAGACAAAATTGTAAACATAGCTCTTAAGACAACAATTGTAAAACGGTCTACACTGATTGACGACAAATAAATAAAACAATAAAACAGAACTAAACAACCTAAAGGCCGTTGAAAAAGCTAACCTCATACTAAATGTCCAAGATGGAAAACTTTAGGAAGATTGGAGGAAATTTCCAAAACCTCGTCCAGTGCCGTAATTTCCAGGGATGGGGTCATGAAAAAAAAATCAGCATGCCGGTTAAATGCGTGAATTGTGGTGATGCTTCTCACACAAAGGACGACTTTCCTGTGAAGGAAGATTCTAAGAAATTTAAACGTTTCAATTGTGGTCAAAACCACAAATCCAATTTTTGTGAATGGATGACCTGCAAAGTGATCCTACAATCTCCTTCTAAGCGACAGATAGGAAACGCTCCACGTTCCCGACCAGGTACTAGTTCCTCCGCTGTTAACAACGGTCAGCTTGGAACAAATTCTACATTCTTACCCGTAGGTACAAACAGCTCTCAAGCTTAAAATTCTTCATCGATACCTGCTGCTAACAATGTTCAGCGAGTTAAGGGAGCTATCTATGCTGCTATTTCAGCTGGTAGAAATTGAAATCAAAATTCTAGCCAACATAATTCTAACGGAAATTTGATGATATTGACTTAGATAGAATTGCTGCCCCTAAAATGTATTTTGACGTAAAACTACGTCTGTGATTTCTATATGGGGATACACTTTGTGAAAAACGAAAATGGAACATGTAGCAAAATTATGAGAGATTTTGAACATTAATATTCTGTAGGTGTTGAAAGTTGGTGCTAGTATCTGCACGAGCTTTTCGGTGGTAATGCACGTCATCTCAAGACCGTACAGTAGGCGACTATCGATGACGGCTCTTGCAACCCGGAGACGAGTGTCGCGATTGTTAGACCGGTGGAGGCGAGAGATAGATCAAGTTGATCCTACTGCGGCAGTCGTTCTTGATCGCCTTAAACTGCTGCTCGAAGTTGAGGACAATACGGACCGTCTTCTTCAGTGGTATGGGCTGGCTTTGAACTTTAATAGGTGGCCCGCTGACACGGTGCTGGGATGGGCACACGTGGCACCTGACGCTTTTGGTGGCCGAAAGCTGGCCCACCTGGCTACAGCGGAGACTGCTGCCTGGGCCTTGATCCTGTTACGTGCTGATGTTGGGCCGGTAGTTACGATAAGTACATCGTCAGCATACACGAAAATGTAAACATTTTTCGGCAGTCCTCCGAAAACTTCGTTGATGGCCACAAAGAAGAGGGTAACGGAGATAACTGAACCTTGTGGGACGCCCATCTCTTCTCTGAAAAGCTGCGACTCTGAAAGAATGATCGGTCAGGAATTTTTTGATGAAGTGGGCCACACAGCCCCCAGTTGACAAGCTGCTCTAAGACGAGGGGCATCCACACAGAAAAAAATCTGAATTTTAACTATAGCATAAAATCCCACTCGTTTAATTTTGAGCTACAGTTGGCATAAACAACGAAATCGTTTACAAGCTTGCATACAATATTGCCAATTTAAGCGATATTGCGCTTAAATGTACACATAATATCGTGTAAATTTATGCCAAATCTAGCGTTAATTTTATGTGCGCTATATCTCGCAGAAATTTACATGAATTTTTCAAACGGTGCACGTCCTGTTGAAGGCCTTCGATATATCCAGCGAAACGATCTCGGTGTGGAGACCGCTATCGTTGGCACTCTTGAGGACCTCCCCTAATGTTGCAAAATAAGTTGACGTTCCGTACCCTTGACGGAAGGCGTGCTGTCGATGGTCTAGCAAGGAAATGCTTAGCTTCCTGTTGACCATTTGCTCAACTTGCTTGATGCAAAATTTGAAATTTTCGCTCCACAGTGTTCAAACGGTTCCAAATCGGGTCCTGATTAGTTTCCGAAAGTTTAAACTCATTTGATAAGAAACTGATATGGCACAAACCATTTGAAATTTATATGGAAATTGCTATGGGAAAACAAAACTTTTTGTTCATTGTCTTATAGCCTTTTTACATACCGTTCCGATTCAAATTTCGGACGATTCAAATTTCGGACACTTTCATTTTTAATTAAATATTACATCCAGTTAGAAACAAAGTAATAATGTTAGATGATCGAGGAGGGCACTAGTCAAAAAAATTTAAAATTTACAAGACATGTGGATCATATTCGACCGAGATAATCAACTTTTAAAAGTGTCCGAAATTCGAGTTTAAGTGTCCGAAATTTGAATCGGCACGGTATTGTACTGTTAACAAGTTCTATTGCTCTTCTTATGGGAATTTTTATCAGCTACAACTTTGCAGAAAATCGGTTTTCAGCCAAACGTCTAATAAAATAGTTATTAATTGTTTAAGAGATTGATAATCTTATGGTAAGATTAAGCAACTGAATTGTCGGCAACACTGTATTCTGCAGTGTGACATAGTAGCCATGATTTTTGTCCTCTACTCTACGCGCCATAAACACCAATGTTGCCTGCTGAACAGTTGATTGAGCATAATCATAAGACATCAGTGACTTGAATCATTAATAATTTTTGTTCCTTACATTTGATCGAAACGTGGTCTTTAACAAAGTTGTAGTTGAGAAAATTTTCAACAAGCTTGGCTATCATTTTTTAAAAAAAGAGTTAACTGGTGAATTTTGAAATAGATATTAACCGAAATCATGGTTTCTCCATAGAAATTCCCTTATAAACTTCAAATGGTTTGTGCCAAGTCAGTTTCTCACCAAATGAGTTCAGATTTTGGGAGGCTAATCAGTGCCCAATTTGGAACCATTTGAGCACTGTGGAGTGAAAATTTCAAATTTTGCATTGGTCTAATACAGCATGTCTTGGCTATTGGCCAGAACTTACTAGCTTCACGGGTTGTTTCATTGGCTTTTGGGATGGGAATGACTAAGCTCTCCTTCTACAACGCTGGATACGAGTTGGTGAGTCAGAGTTTGTTGAAAAGATCCAGCATCTGTAGCTGGCCTGGCGTTGGTAACCTCTTGAGTAGAGGGTACCCGATTTCGTCGGGAAACAGAGAAACTTGCAATGCACAGTTCGAAAAAGTAGTGTAAATTTCTGTTCAATGTGATGCACATAAATGGAGTGTCACATTTCATATTAGTTTACATTATATATCATGTAAAGCTCTGACACATTTCATGCAATGTAGCAAATATTTTATGCAAAAGCCCATATTTGTAAACAACATTGTTTACAAGTTGCTCGGTTGCGTGAAATAAAATTTAAGTTTACGTGAATGAATGTTTACATCACAATTAAAATTCAGAATTTTTATCTGTGTGGATGACGTCGAAGGCTTAGCTTTCCGCTTGAATTCGTCTTCGTACTTCTCGATGGCTGCAAGATCGGCAAAGTACAAACCGAGTTCGTCCGCTACAATTGCAGGGTCAGAAACCGCTTCACCGTTAATCTGTACGTGGAGCGGTGACATGCGGATTCAACAGTACCGCTTCACTGGATAAGAGCATCACCGAATACCAGGCAGACGTTCGTTGGAAACCGCACCTCGGAAATCTAACAACTTACACACGAACACAGCTGGAATCCAGGATATCTGCCTTGGCCAAAGCCACTTATATTCAAGTATATATTGTGTGATCTCATGAGTGAAATTTTGCCTCCTCACTCAGCAAATAGAACTGCGATTAATCTGATCAAATCTAATGTTCCGTAATGGTGGCCTGTATGTTGTGAAGATCAGTAATTTAAAATAGATAACCTTTGAGCCAAGACAAGGTGACCTCAACAAGTTTAAGGAAAAGGATGTACTAATGTCCACAACAGGTACAGCAAAACATCGCATAGACGCCCTTATTCGCACTATCTATTAAGGGATAGAAGCAAAAGAACAGCCACAGCAGCCAACTGAAGCTTGAACCGGGTCTTCAAACCTAATGTTATGTTATGCTGACCGACCACTTTCACCACTTATATTTCTGAATACTAAGGCCTGTACTCGAAAAAAATGCACCATTTTTATCCATGTGTAACTTTTTCATGCGTGGGTAAAAATTGATGAAAATCTGGGTATAACTAGTTTGGATTGAATTGTTTACATGTGCAAAACTTCATAACAATCGGTTTAGTGGTTATTGAGATGGCATCGAAACAAGAAAAAAAATCGCCGGAGAATTTTGTGCGCCGTCATGGAAAATCCGACTGCGACCATGAGATGGATCGGAAGACAACTGGGAATCACCCATACAACTGTGTCTCGGGTGGTAAAATCGTTTAAGGAGTCCCAGACGACCGAGCGGCGGGCTGGAAGTGGAAGAAAATCGAAGACAGCTAACCCTGTGAAGGCCCGGAAGATGTTGGTTTATTTCAAGCGTAATCCGAACCTTTCGATTCGCGACGCGGCTCTGAAGGCAAAGTGTTCCGCCTGGTTCTTTCAGCAAACCATGAAACGAGCTGGGCTTCGTGTATTCAAGGTCCGGAAGGCACCGAACCGGCGTGATCAACAAAACACGGCGGCCAAATCCCGCGCAAGGAAGCTGTATCGAGAGTGGTTAACGTAATCGATGTGTGTGGTAATGGATGACGAAACCTACATCAAGGCAGACGCAAAACGGATACCGGGGCTGGAGTTCTACGTTGCCAAATCACGGTTTGATGTTCCGGAAGACATAAGGAAGATGAAAGTGGACAAATTCGCCAAAAAATACTTGCTCTGGCAGGCCATATGCCAATGCGGTAAACTGAGTAAACCGTACATCACAATGGGTACCATCAACAGCGAAATTTACCGCACCGAGTGCCTTCAGAAGCGTCTGTTGCCCTTACTGCGGTCCCACGGAGGCGAGACATTATTTTGGCCGGACCTGGCATCATGCCATTACGCGCGATCGACGTTGGATTGGTACAGAGACAATAACGTTGTTTTTGTACCAAAAACCGCCAACCCCCCAAATTCACTAGAGATTCGTCCGGTGGAAAGATTTTGGGCCATAATGAAGGCCAAAGTTCGAAAATCGTCCAAGGTGTTTAAGAACGAGCTGGAGATGAAGAAAAAATGGATGAAAGTGACCAAAAAGGTCGGCTCAACCATTGCACAAAATGCAATGAGGGGTCTTAAGGGAACGGTACGGGATTTCAGCGATGGAAAGGAAATTAAATAAAGTAATTATGCCGAAACATAATCCATATGTATTAGTTCATTGCCTGAAAGTTTCAAAAAAATCCGACTTAAAATAAATTTTTGGCGAACACTTTTGTTTGGTGCATTTTTTTTTCGAGTACAGGCCTTATACAGGAAATGGCTCTAATGTTGGCCTATGGATCTAGGATTGGGCCCATCACTAAAAATCTGCTATTTATCATTTTTATCTAGTTGAACGCGTCATTGGGACGGTACTAATAGATATTTTTGGTCGCTATTGAAAATTTAGTCGATTCCTGAATTTATGTATGGGGCCAAATTAGGCTCATTTACGCCGACATTACATCCATTTCCCCTATACCAAACTTCCACTGCCATCATGATCTTTGCATTTTTCTTCCCATCTGATCTCCTGACTTCTAAAGCCATCTTCAAAATTCCCTCGCCCCAACGCTAATCAAATTATGTTTATTTTGCTTAACGACATGTTCAGGGTATCATCCGGGTATTTGTGAAATAGTTCAATCATTTGGGTTATCATTCGGTTGTGGTAAACTTGATAATTAAAAAAAAATATAACTAAAAAACGAATAAAAAAACACATCGCTGATTTTTCTATATGCTGTTTTGAAAAGCCTAAATTTGCAAGAAAATATATAAAAACATATTGCGCCCTCGGTCTATAATCTTTGAAAGCCAACAAAAAAACAAATACAATCAATGTTTACTACTGACTACTAAATCCCAATTTTTGAATATCATTATATTTTTTTCTAAAAAGAAATTTCTTTTTCCCTTTCATTTAATATTTTGATCTTTGAAATCGGCTCAGTGGTTTAAAGGTTATACATTTTTGAAAAAGTCGGTTTTTGAACACTTTAAAACGGAAATGGTCACCTTTATGACAAAAAAAAAATACGGGTCTAAAATTTTGCGATAAGGAACAAAACAACAATTTTTTAAGGAAGTTCTGATAATCACTATATTGTTTTGTTGGCTTAAAATTGATTTCCTTACTAAAATGTGAATGTTGTAAGGTAGGGAATGAATTTGTTGGATTTTTTGCCCCATAGTCACCCCCACTAACGGTACCGTAAAGGTAATATGTTTATTTTTCCTGCCACCATACAAAAGAACCAATGTAAATAAAAGCACATTTATTCAGTAACCAGATACAATCCGCACAACTTCACATGTAACCTCGCAAATCTCTGTCCTGTATCAATTAGCACAAATTGATAATCGTTATCACGCACGGTTGCAACATGATTCACCGATCCCGAGCCCGCCGGGACAAACTCGTAATCAACAGTTGAAATCCACCGCTAAATGATCCCTGTTATATTTAGTGCTATTGATATTGACTTTGGTCGTTATTTATTACACCTTCGCTTCGATATCAATTAACCGCTATTGACGTTAGCTGGACCGGCTTGGGATTGCAGATTAAATTGTATCCAATATACCATCGCATTGATGTTCGGTGGCTGTTGCGCAAACAGTGTCAGGGACACAGGAATAAATATTTACCCTCGAGGATCAATCGTTAAAATTAATTTAACCGTAAAAACGGAGGTGTTTGGTTTGACATCCAGGCCACGACGGGGGTCGTTGGTTTTTATGCTCCGCTTATGTTTGATTTGCATGCAACAAATAACATATGATAACCGGTTCCATAATTCGGTGAATTGAACAGGATTGATCTAATTGAATTGTTTAATCGAATGTTGCTTTCCAATAACGAATTATTACGATTACAAGCGGAAATATTAGATCGATCAATCAGATTTCATGTTTCAATTGAAATTTAATCTAATCGAATAGTGGTTGCTTCATATTCAATATGTTCATCGTAAGCTTTTTTCAATGGTAGCAGGGATCAATTTTGAATTGAAATTTAAATCCAGTTCGTTGAAATTACTCGCGCTTATTTTGATGGAATCTGTAACTATTTACCGACCTGGAAATTTTAGTATTTACTGATCTGACAAATTTAATACTACCACCAAACGAGTCCAAAGTGAGCGGATAATAAACTTGCATAATTTACTCGAATCCTCCGACACTAGTTTACCGTTCTGCGAATGCATTATTTTGAACTGCTGTGAATTGCTTCCAATGGCAAATGCCAGAACACACAAATGCTGCCAAATTAGTGTCCCACACGTGTACCGAGCTCGACGTGGTGCAAAATTGTGCAGTGTTGGTGGAGACTATTATGTCATTGTTTCGAATGTTAGACAGTTTCAGCACGCACGCGGAAAGGAAGTGGCACTTTGGATTTATGAGTAGAAACAATAATTAAGTAGTGTATTGAACGCATTGATTTTTAATTCTTGGCATTTTCTTGTAAATATCATTAATATGTTTCTTGTTTGAGTCCATTTAGAATCATAAGGGTCTAACTGCAATGATCGATTTGCTCTTCTGTGAATAATTGGACCGGAATAACATTTACCGATGCGTTTACTGTTGCTTTTCCTAGCCAATATAACATTAAACAGCATTTACATGGAAAAAGCCCCGGACAATTTGTTTACTTAACTGTTGGGTTGAGGTAGCTTAAATTTAGATAATAGAAACACAACATTGGATTGTTTTGTTTTTCAGCGTATGGTCATCTATTGAGCAAATTTTTCAGGGCATATCAGACTGACTAGCCCTAAACTGAGCTGTGAACAAATAGTAATAGTGCTATAAAGCACATAACATATGTGGAACTTCATGCAAAAAGCTGACTCAAAGATGACCCCTTTTTTGTTTTTCCTCATTGGTAAAACTGGCATAGTTGGACATCGATCTGTCAAAACAAAATTTTCGTGATATCGACACTGAGCATTCATAAGGACCAATGTCGAAAACATAAATAATGGCTTCTTTCGTACATGTCTCGTTCGTCAAAGTCAATCCAAGTAAGCCACTAATTTTATCGGATAGGAGGACTTTTTCTGTACACAATCATGGTAGGGTTAACTACCCCATTTACGGCCTATTAAGCACAACCCGCACTTAGTCTTTCTTAATCTAGCGCAGTTTAGCACCAAACGGAATGTTATTATTACTGATGGCTTCCAAATTTATTTACCTTTCCGTATGTACCATAAGATTTGATAAAGAGAAGCCAATTGTTGAGATACATTCAAAAGTCTAACACTGCTCCTTGACGCCAAACTCGGCCTACGGATTCTAAACTCGGTCTAACGCATTGAAACACCAATGAAACGCCAATGAATTCACTTCGGTTTATCGGATAAAGATATAAAATGATTCGGTGGGAGCGCTTCTTTTGTTTTTCGGAATAATGGGTGCAAACCGTCATATCCAGAACAACATGTGAAAAGGGCATACAAGCTTTTTGTAAACAAACCTTCTTATGCCCTTTTATCACCACCCATATGACACCAACGCAAACCTTTAACATCACCGGGTAGGGGACACTTTCCCCTTCCCGATGATATTGATGGTTTGCGTGAGCGCCCCTCGGTTGGTGAGAAAAGGGCCTACAAAGGTTTGTTTACAAAAAGCTTGTATGCCCTTTTCACATGTTGTTCTGGATATCATGCGTTCTCATTGACTTTGTTCGGTAGCTTATTAACTAAAGTATCGTACCAAATGCATAATTGACTTGTTAACTCTGAAGTCATGGATTTATTTAAAGTTTTCTGCTCGATAGGCCCAAAATGGGCGATTAGGCCTATTGGTTTTCTTGAGTGAGTTTTCATTTTCGAGAAATTCACGAAAAAAGTAATTGTTTACGTTTGCAGAATTGGATCTTATGAAAGTAAACATTGACGTTGACGGCGACTCTGCAACTCTTTACTCCTGGCAAAATGCCATAAGCATCTGACAATCTATGCATGAAATCTAGCGGACTTTGTCTTATCTCTTCATTCCTCCAGCAAACCGCCGTTTCTTCACGCAAAGATTGACAGAATCATATGGATTGGGTAATGGGTAACGAGATGTTCACCAAGTTTCATGCACAGACTGATGTCTGCTTATGAGATGTTACCATAGGAGCGAAGAGTTACAGAGTAACCGAAGAGGCGAATTGAAAATAGCCACGGTAATGCGTAATGAGATGTAAACAGGTGAGGCCTAGATAATTTGTCATCTCTTTTGTTCCTCCGCTGTTTAAATGCTTGACGGAGTTTGACGTGTGGGATTTTTTAACTAGTATTTTCAAGTCGGTTAGAAGCCAATCAAGAGCGTTGTTATTCAGTAATATTGCCTATTTACAGATGCAATACTTCTTCGTCTCTTCGATCTTTATGGTTTGCATTGGATTCATTACGGAAATTATGTTAAATGCATGTAATTTAATGCAAACAATTCGAGGATTTGATTATTAGGTCGAATAGGTGTGAAACTATCATTATGTATGTGGTATGTTGAAATATTGTTAACTGTGCTTTTAGTGAGTCAACTTATGATCACAGCACGAAATATCCAGTTAAATAATATTAACGATTATTTTCGTTAGTAAATAGTGCTTAACTTTGATACATCTAGCTGGGAGCGAGATTTTTTTAGACAGGTGGGCAGGAACTCACGGTCTTCCAGTGTTGGTGAGTTCTTTGCCGTTAATGTTCACGAAAAGTTCACTATTTTGCCATACAGAAATTCAAAACAAAAATTTTTATCTGCGGACAGTTTTTGACCTGTTTCATACGACCGGAAGGTGTATGCTGGTTACAAATGCCGTGCCAAACTGATTTCCTTCGCAATTAATCAATCTTTGATGTGAATTTCGCTAATAAACACGAGAAGCATTTCTTATAGCAAAACTTGCCATAACAAAATGGGCGGTTCATTTTAGTAAACAAACTAACACTTCTTCCGACTGTGGCACCTCTCCCTAGTAGCATTGCAAGTTTTATAGAGGTTTTAAAGCATTCTACAAGTCTAAATCATTGTCTCCAGAACCCTCATGAAACCAACATTGTTACTTGGGCTCTTTCTCGCCTAGAGCTGGGAGTACCACCCTGGGACCTTAGCCATAGTGGTCGATTTTTTTTTTGTTAGATTGTGTGTAGCTCCTCCTTTGCCTTTTCGATCAACAAGGATCAAGCTTACCACGTATTTTTTTAGAAATTTTCAATTGAAGGCAATTGAGAAACATAGGAAGCGTTGAAATCTTGGATATTGCAGGTATTGATAAGCGCTCGATATCATTTATCGTCCTGCTTGCAAAATTCTTGCGAATGAAACGATGCAAAGTCAGCTCAAAACACTGCATATTTTACAAATGGGACTTCTGACTCTTGTTCCAAATATTGCTGCTTCTCTCTGGACTTTCAAATGTAAGCACTTAGTTCCAAATTTTCGTGGTCGTGTTTTTCCTCCTACGAAACATAATGAAATCAAAGTTTGATGCAATTGGTTCCATAAAATTAGAAAATGTCCAAAGAAGGAAATGTTACATACATGTTTCTTCTAACTTTACCTTAGTTTTGCTGTGTGAATCAATGTGATGAATTTGTTAAAGTTAGCTATACAATTATAAATAAAGCACATAAATGGTTAAGGAAATATAGTAAGACATGAGTTCAGGAGTACCTAAAAAAAATAGGACCTTAGTAACGACATCTGTCGAGCTTCTCGCGGAAAACAAGCTAGCTCACTAGCTAGCGTCACAAACAATGTTGCATGCAAGATAAACAGAATATATGGAAACGTTAAAGTGATCCGATGCCAGCGCTGCCAGTAGTTCGCGGGAATGATAATATTTTATTCAATCTTTAAATGAGTGAATGATGATCCAGAATGAAAAGTTGCGTCTGTTTGTATTTTGTTTCACTTGGCACTATTTATCCATATGATTTCGAGAATCTGTTAACAGAAGTTTTGACTAGTTAATTCCTAATATTAATCCAATATCTAATCTAATCTAATCTAATACAAACGCAGCCAGTACGAGAAAGCATCCTGGAAAATGATTAGGTTAGATGAGATCTAATCATTTTTCTTGTCTTATTGATGTTTACAGCATATCTGAGATATGATATAAACATCAATACGGCCAGGCCTACTGCGTTGTATTTGCCGCAAAGATGATTCTTGGAAATGAATGGGAACATTTCTTGAATCTACAGGGGTGGAAGGATGCGTGGACATACCGTACCAAACGCTCCGAGTTACTATGTGTAGTTGTGTGTAATGTGTAAATATTTGTACAATATTGAAAAATCATAAAATAATGCAATGGAAGGATCTTACCGAATTTTCTCCTATGTTGGTAATGATTCTTTTGCGCTTAAAAGTTTCGTTGGATGCATCCGCTACTTGTTTATCATGGGGTGTGGGATGCAGTTCCTCGTTATTGCTCGTGGTTATGTTTAGTGATGTGATGGAGATCATTTCTTTCTCTAGAAACTACTACTACCTCCCGTGGTCTTTGCTGGGTGCTGATCGATGACGACCTGCGTATGGATGCGCTCTGATTTCGTCGGTGGACCGATGCTGATGTATTATGTATCCTTGCTGCTGAATCTTCGTCATCTGAATCTAACATTAGCGGTTCTAATTGTTCTGTGAAATTTTGTTTTCTCTTCCCTTGGAAAAGCAAATGCAACTGAGACACACTCTGGCTGCTTGGAGTCAATAACTGCAGTTTACACTCGCGAAAACACATTTTTTGCCTCCCTGGCGTCGATAGCATTGGTGCTCACCACGGAAAACAAGATCGACGGAAAACAAAATCAAGGAATCACAAATGATTGAATAATTTAAAACTCATGAAATTTGATCTACTTAGTAATTCTCATTGAAACCCGCTATTGACACATGGTTTTTAAATATTTAAATATATGCGCTGATTGGTCGAAATTGATGAAAAAATGAGATTACCACTTTCATTAGCTAAAATTAATGAACTCCTCGCTCGCCAAGAGGCCTTACAGTTTTTAAAAAAGTTGAATTTCTAACAATTCATGACAGATTTTTCATGCTAAATCTTTGTTATTTAATATGGAACCCTCCTGCAAACAACACGCTATTAAGAAAAGGTTGGATAGGACTGGTTGCAGTGGTGTTAGGTCCCGATCCGACGAAAAAAAAAACATTGAATGCTTTATATACATTTTACTGCATTCTACAAGTATTAATCATGGTCTACACTGCCCATAAAAGCACAACAGCCCTATAAGGATTTTTGTCAGAAATGAGATATCCATTGGAATCGATTGTAATCTACTGAAATTTTATTCTGTGCACTAAAAATTGTTTTGTTTTGTTCAGAAAATATCGTAAAAAATACCAAAACTAGGTTATCCCATCCATAAGAGTCTACGGAGAAATACATATTCAGCAGCATTTTTTTTCGGTTGCTGTTTTCTGGATGGATCAGATATGTTAATATGGGCAGTACAGAACCCTCATAAAACCAATATGTTGACTTGGATATCGCCCTGAGCACGAACTAAAACCGGTTTGATTTGGGCCATGATACATTTTGGTATGAATTAAAGGTACGACCCATTTTCCCACGCGAAACATTTTTTTTTATCTGGGTACACACTATGACCACAGACAAACAGACATAAAACCGGAAATTTGTTCTTCGAATACGCAATTAACAGTCAATTTAAATGTTTTTAGTTGGTAGTACCGCCACCTGTGGCGCGCATAGTCAATAACCCTTGCGTTTGACGTTTACACACTACCGCCATCTGTTCAGTGTACTACCCATCACAGTATACTCAACAGATGGCGGTAGTATTTTAGCGACGATGTATCATATTGAACAATATTCAATGTATTATGTCTGTTTGTCTGTCCTATGACCATCGCTATCAAGTATCCCAAGTTCCTTTGATTTTAACATCAAAATCACAAAATTCAGAAGCTCTGCGATTGACATATCGAGTTATAGAATCAAATTAACACTACATACCCAACTAAAACAATGTTCGCAATGTAAACGCTTTACTCATTTCATTTATACAGCTTCAAGCTGTTTTCAAATGTTATACGATATGAAGAAACCTTTACTCAACCGCTATAAAAGCAAATCTGACACACAGTCAGCTACTTATGGCTGTTGTGACGGTTGGGACAAGCTCTTGTTGCATATCTATTTACGCTGTTATCTTGCTGTTTAGTTGTGTGTGAACTTGAAAGGCGCTTACTCAATCTTCACCCGATTATCCAATAACCACTACACAGCTTTATCTTGAAGCCGGGTTAAATATTGTTTACTTTAATGGAGGAATTTATTGATTTTATATAGCTGCGAATCAAATTACTCGAAATTAGTTATAAGCACACCAACTAAATTCTTACCCTGCACCGGAACCTGGACTCGAACTCAAGACGACCGCATTGGCAAACCTTGACACTACCAACTTCGCTACGCCAACACTTTGAACTGACGTAAACAAATCTACATGACCTGATTTAACAAGATCGCTGAGTAGTGGCTTTATAATAGTGCACATGAATCACTTTCTCGACTTGTTAATTCAGCTTTGTAAAGGTGCAGAGTAAAGCTGTAAAAATGCACACGTCTAAAAATAAACCTAGTTGACTTTAAAAATGCTTCCAAAGTAGCGCTAACACAACTTATTAGCTGAGTACAGGTTGTTTCGTTGTTGAAAAACCACTTTTGATGTTTTTATTATTCAGAATGAGTCGTTGGTTGTGTAGAAGCCATCAAATAAGTAATATATTCGCTTTATTAGCTTTGTTTTGAAGCTAAAAGTTGAAAGTTGATTAATATTTGCATAGAAGTGACATTAGCGTTTATTAGTTTGTGCGACTGAAAAATTGAGTAATGGTTGTGATAAAGTTGCGTAAACGCTGAGACTAGATGAGACTCACCCTATGTGGCAATCCCTGTGCAGCTACTGAAGTAGCTTTTTCGGTGTCAACGGCGTCTCCCTTCGTTGGCGAACATCAGCTGACCGTGACAAGGCCACCTTGGTCGAGCCGAGAAGGGTCTTCCTCCTTAACAATTAGGACTACCGCGTCCGAGGATGCTCTCCTTTGTGGCAATTATTAAGCCGGAGAGTTGAAGGTCCTTGACATTTAGACCAAGACAGTCGAGACTGACTTGGTCGAAAAGTGCCGATCGTGAGGATCTCCGTGGAATACCAAACAAAAGGTCCTAAAGGACAAATGGTTGTTTTAAACCAAGCCAAAATCATTTTTGGTCAAATTCAGTTACCTGAATGAACACCAGGAACATAAAAAGTTCGTTCTCTGCACTTTGGTTCACTTTTGCACTCCACTCACGTCTTCTAGGCACAAACGCCGGTTTACTTCTGGGCAATGGTTGACCATCCCAGCTATCAAAAGCCTTCCTTTTCCCATCCAGTTTTCAATTCGTTCCTTATTATTTCCTCCATTTTCCTTCCTTGTAGCTTATCACCACCCATCCATATCATCTCCTTCGCCTATTGAGTTTTTCTACCACAGTTGATTATAACACGCTTTCGATCCTGTCACATCCAATTAAGCTTATAAACAAATATCATTTTCAAACTACCTACTAAGACAAATTTATACATTTTTCAATAACAGCAATTTTACCTACAATTCTACTAATCCTACTAACCCAACACTGACACTAAACAAACACTACAGTTTCCTAAAACAACATGCACAAATTAAAACCTAGGACATTGTAACTAAACGGTTACAACGCTCTCCAAAACTATGTTGCTAGCTTCTGCTTGTAGCTGTACCTGCAGCTTTGTTTCAGTTACTTTACAGCACAACGCTGGAAAGTTGGCTTATAAAGCTGAAAATGTTAGTTGGGTAGATCATCGAGGAAAGGATGCATCGACTTATGGAGAGTACAATGGATCCATCGAAATATAGAAAATATCTAGTTATAGAATATCGAGTTGTGGAGGGTTGACTGTTTTGAATATTACGTCTACATTGCAACATAATTAATATGTGTGATGATATAGATCGATACTAAAACACCATAATATATAAAGAAAGAGAGAAGGATTAGAAACTTCCATTTAATTCCACAACCTTTTGTGTTTAACCTTGCCAGATACGCCTGTTTCGTCTACAATTTGAAGATTTCTTTAGTGTCTTGTACTAATACTAAACTTCTCTCTTTCTTTATACAGGTATTCTACTAAGATGCCTACATTCATCAGAATTCACCATGATATAAGTAAAGTGCTATTTTGAGCAAAGTAAGCAATGATCCCTAAATTTTAAAAGAGTCAGGATTTCGAATCTACGCTAGCAAGTTCAAAACTGCTCTCAGTCCAAGACCTGAGGAGTGTAAATTAGTATTAACACGAGATCTGGAAAATAAGAGCTGAAAATATTTAAAGCTAAATTCTGCGTTGTGTAAAATCTGTAAATTTCAACTAAATTAAAACGGAGCGATTAGACTTTCCTAGGAAATCTAGAAAACAAGTTGAATCCGGAAAACGCAGATTCGTTAAATTCTGATCACATATTTTCATGGATCGTAGGTTCCTATTGTTAAACGCCAACGGTAATAACGTAATCACTTTTAATAATCGTAATTTGAGCTCCGGAAAGAGCGAAAAATCTCAACCCACCCATAAACTTGTCAAAGCCCATCAAAATCCCTACCGAAATGGCTCCATTCCAGCGGGAAACAATCGCCTACTGTTAAGGGACTTTGTATCCCATCGAGCATCCGCAACACTTTTCGCAGTAAATTCCATTTTTCCACACAGCAGGCAGATATTTCAGAAACTCGTTCATCCTAGAGGGTAATTTAACACAAACAACCACGGCTGCGACTGCTGAAGGACCCATTTGGTATGGTAACGACTCTACCCCGTTTCCTCCCCTTCGTGACTACCCGGCACATCTAAACAAACATCGTAAAAGCTACCAGCCCGTGCTCTGCGCGCAACACAATTTAGGACCACACTACACTGTGTCATTCACCAGGATACGAGAGGGGCTCACTCAGCACCCAAGCTGGTTAGAGGGCGGTTCATCACGTTGTTGGCGGTGGAAGTGGTATTGCATAAATATTAAACATCAACTGAACAAATGACAAAGTAAGTAAGGAAGATTTGATGCCATGCGGATGTAGACGGGTTACTGTCTCTGCCAGGTACCTACCACCAACCAAGGCAAGGACAAGGACAAGGACAAGGACGTGTCGGCTGCATGTGGCTTGTCGTCGTCTTCGCCTGTGCGTTAGAACACTGGGCAAGGTGGGGAAGCGGGAGATGTTTGCAATAAATCTTATCACGTTTATGGCTCCACAGATATAGTTGTTGCTTCTCCTTCGAGACGTGCACTCCTTACCAACGGTTGCTACAGTGTTGTCAGAGGATTACTCTTTAGGACAGGATTCTTCAACAAACATTGTATGAATGTTGATAAATCTCATCAAAACGTATATTACTGGCAACAGTGCTGCAGAAAAGTCCATCCTCAAAGGACATGCATGAATACACAAAGCTCCTGGTCCAAGGGGAATACCCGGTGACGTTGCTGTGGCGATGATGACAGGATCACTTGTTACAACTATATATCTATTTTTTTTTACTTCGTCTTTGTTGTTGTCAATGTTGGCATTTTACGGAAGAGAAGGTGCTTCACCGCACTTGGTAGCTGCTGGTTGTGACCCCTTGTTGGCTCCGGATGCTGGGAACTTATGTCTTTTTCCACGCCGGCATCGCACGAATCTGCTCCCGTATTCATAGCTTTCTGCCGTGGTGCCGTTCCTGGCTGGATGGACTGCAGTTGGGACTTACAACCGGCCGTGATCTTACATATTTCATGACAAAGTACTATGGGAACTTCTTTGTTGTGTTGCATATATCACACTCTGGCAGGCTGGAGGTTTATTGCAGTTGAATGTGTTATTGATGGCTGGAAGCCGATGAGTGGCTGTCTGTTCCCCACATGAGGGACTTGTACCCTGTGACCAATGATCAATGGTAAAATGTGTGGGTGATTTGGGTTACTGTTTGTTCTTTGGTTTTTATTTCCAATTTAACTATACTCGACTTCTGTATATTCTTTGGATATTTCCGCTAATTAAAATTGAACTTTGAAATCAACCAACAAAAACAGTACGCTGCCGGTTGCATTACTTGTTACATGAATCTTCTTAATAAGCGTTCTTGATGTCCCAAGTTACCCCTACTTTCAATGACACAGTAGGCATAACTTGGAAGATTGAGCAAATGGTCGTTTTTTCAAATAGACATTTGACCGAATAGATGTTTAACAGAATTTTGCAACACTTCCAAATGACATGTACAATTTTCAATCGTAAATAAAGAATGGTATGTAATTTAATAAAATCAAATACATACATATTGCCTCATTTTTTTTTATTACAACAAATTAGGGCTCATTGACACCTTTGACAACATTGTGCTTATTTAAAATCTATATAGGGGAAATTTCCCATACATAAATTCGGCAATCGACTAAATTTTCAGAAACCACCAAAAATATCTATAAGTACCGTCCCATAAATAAAAATTAGATACAATTGATAAATAGCGGATTTTTTTTGCGATGGGCCCAATCTTAGATCCATAGGCCAACAATAGAGCATATTCCCCTACCTACTCTTCTGTGTACTCTGCAGTGGATTTTAGAATTTCGTAACAATTGGTAATATTTTTCCTTATCGAAGAATATTAGACATTTTTTTTTAATTCGCCATGAGGACGGCCCCTTCCATGTTACAGTGGACCAATGGATCAGTATTTTTCCTATTTTTTTTTTAAATCGTGACTTTTGAACCGTTGATTTGCTTTTTGGATCAAAGGAAAAATGTAAGATTATCAAATATAGTTTTAAGGGAAAAATATCACTATGGGTTTTAAGCGTAGTTTTACATTGAAAAACATTGATTATAATCGATTTTCATCATTTTCATGGTCTCGGGACCAAAGGCACTACTACATGTTATATTGTTTTCATGAAAATTTGTTGTTCAAGAAAATATCAGAGTACGAAAGGCATAGACGATTATGTTAAGTGGACCTGTCAATCTAGATAATCTGGGCAATGAACAATAAAAGCTGGATTCAAAGTGTTTTAATGTTACTTGAATTTTACGATTTTCAGAGTTGGTTGGAGCTTTTGTGTGATAATTTATTAGCTAGAGAAAGGTCTGAAGAGGGTAGGTAGATAGCTCCACTACAGTACGGGAGTATGAAGCTTTAATAGAAGTTGAAAATGAGCGAAGGGCCATTAATGCTGCAATACTAGTCAAACGCACACTTCGTTACCTAACTCATACATTAATAGATGAGGAGACTTGAAGTATTTCTTCAAATCTACAGGCAAAAGATTGCGCGTTTCACTTGCTCATATACTGTCTGCGGCTGTGGATTTTGTGCTTATTTGTGCTGCGTGTTTTTCTTCCGTGGAATCGGATTTTTGCATTCAACATCATTTGTTTGTGGTGCAATTGAGTTTTAAGTGTTCATGAAATTGTTTTATAGTGGATTGCCTCCACTTGCACTCTCTCGCCGGTGTCAGAGATTGTGCATGCAATCTGAAGGATGCCTCGCTGGATACGCCCAAGACTGGACGGGTGGTAGCTGATGGCCTGGAACGGTTCCTGGGGAAAGCACAAGACGCGAACCTCCCCCCAGATGACCATGGCAATGCAAGAAAATATGGTTTAGTTAAAGGAAGTATTACGACAAAGGTAATTCCCAAGTAACCAAAAGTTCTGATATAAGGCTATTTGTGGCTTAAGCAGCTCGGTTGAAGGTGGTCTATAGAATTCTAAGCAACCTCATTTTTAAGTCGATATAAGAACTTGAAAGTTCCGGTACCATAATTGAAGAGCATTCTAAGCAGCTACTGGTGGAACTGTACACCAATTTTATATTTAGTTCGTACTTTTATGAAAGTTAATTCTAAAGTCAGGTCTTTATGAAAGTTATTTCTAAAGGTTGGTATAAAGTGTATTGGTTTATCAGTATTAGTAGTAGCGGAAACGCTCCTATAGTTGCGGTACGTTAGAAGCGTTAGGTTCCTATAGTTGTGTATGGAGTCTCCTAACGTACCGCAATTATAGGAGCGTTTACCCTAGTATTGGAGCTGTTTGAAAATTAAACCCAGTCCTTCTGCGTGAGAGCCCCAGCGCGAACCGCTACGCCATCTGATATATATTAAAGTGAGTTGTTGTCCCGCCTACTATTGAAGTTTTCAGTGCCAGCTGACTGACTTGAATGCGAAACACAATACCTTGATGAATTGTAAATTGGTGTTTGCTTGCATTATATTCCAACACACTTGTGGCGCAGTGGTTAGCGTTCGTAGATCGCATTCTAAATACACGGGTTTGAATCCAGGAAATCGCTCTTTAATTTTTTTTATGTTTGGATGGAATATTGTACACTGCATAAATATAAGGTTTATGATTTATTTGAGCCACTGATAAAATGATTTACGTACATTATTTTTTGTTTATAAAAAAGACTTGTGCGGATTGCTTCATGTGGGCTATGACGGACCTATTTAGAAACTTTCAAGTTGCTAAGAAGCTCCGCAGGGAACTTATAACATACTTTAAGGTTGCTAAGAAGTTCCGCTGGGAACTTGTTCGGAACTTTGTTGTGGCCAAGTTTTCAGCTTTGCCTGAAGTTCCTAAGAAGTGCTTAGGGATGCTTTTTGGAACTTTTTTTGAGCTTCAAGAGCCTGAAGTTTTTCGTGTAAAGTAGTCAGAAAGATGTGTTGGAACTTTGTATGCACTTTATGGAACTTTGTATGCACTTTATGGAACTTGGGTTTTATCGTCAAATGCAAAACTTTTGGTTGCTTGGGAAGAAAGTACTGGCGGAACTTTATTTGAACTTTATGGAACTTGAAAGTTCTGTCGGAACTTTATTTGAACTTTTTGGAACTTGAAGGTTCTGTTGGAACTTTAATTGAACTTTATGGAACTTGAAAGTGATATTAGATATTTTTGAAAACAGTAACAGATAGCGGACATGAAGATCCAGTGTAGGTGCCGGGCAAATGGAACAAATTCGATGTTGTCGCCGTTGTAGTCTCTGTATGCAGTACCATTTGTAAATTTAAAATTAACCATCAACCGCTGAAACTATATGAACTATCGCGTATCTCTGTTGTTCATTGCATACCAAGCGAAAACTTAATCATGTTTTGTCGTGGAGTGTTGTGGTTTTTAGAAGCTCGATGACCCTGAAGGGATGGTTTTTGCTTAATGAACAGAATATCATGGGTTCAATCTCAAACTTGTTATTTATTTCGTGTTCTGTCTAAGCTTTCGACAACACTAGCAAGAGTTTTATTTATAAGCAACATCGTCTGCAAGGTGAACTTATACCATTCGCTGCGGAGGATGATAGGAAATGCAACTAACATTCAATGTCATACATTTTTGGTTTGCGTGTACCCAGGGTGTATCCGGAACTTTTCCGGGATGGGCCAATGTGAATTCTTATGTGATTTGCGGTAGCTCATGAATGGGTTTGGTCCACGTCAGAAACTTTACCACTTCCCCGGGAGTGCTCAGAACAAGTCCGTAGGTGGGCAATTGATATGGCAGTCCTAAGTATGCACCTTAAGAATTGATAAACGATCCATAAATTATTGAAAAACGTTCCTTGAAAAAAATCCAAATGATTCATAAAATACCTGTGAAATCCATAAAAAAAATTATGGATGATCGATTTTTTTTTTTTTTTCCTTTGGTTTGTTTTTTCCGTCGATCTTGTTTTCCGTGCTGAGCACCACTGCTACCGACGTGCCAGGAAGGCAGCTCCCACACCTGGACCCTACCTATCGACCCATCAAACTCATGAACCGGGGACCAATGGCTTTACTTCCCATCCGAAGGAAGGCGTGATCAGCGATGTTATGCCTCAGAACATCCCGGTGGCACCGACTGGGATTGAACCCAGGCCTGCTGGGGTGAGAGGTAATCACGCTTACCACTACACCACCGGCGCCGTTTGGATGATCGATAAAACATATGAATATGATCTATATTTTATGTAAAATTCAGCATCACATATGTAAAAAATGTACCGCTAAATTTCTAAAAAATGAGAATTGAAATTACACGCCTAACCCATAAACATATTGCAAATGATCCATAAAACATTCAAAAATGAACCATATACTAATGAAATTGATCCATAGAAAATCAAGTTTGCGTACTTAAAATTAGACATATATATTAGACATATATTAGACATAGACTTAGATATATATTGTTCATGTTTTGGACACTTTTTTTTTATATTTGATCCGTAAACGTTGGAAAATTTCTCCATTACTGGGTAGCTACTAAGGTTTACTATTTTTCCCGTGTTTATTTTTATCAGAAGAGTGGAGCAATGGGCGAGCATATAGAATAAGCATATCGCGTACGATCTTACGAAAATGCACGACCGCGGTTCTTGATTCCAGTCAATCGATTGAAATACTTCCTCCGCTGGACGAGTACTCCTTTCTCGCGTGTCTCATCATCGATTGTGCGCTGCGAGCACAGACTAAACGTGTTCCGGGTGTTTCCGTTCGCAAGCGATCTTCCACCCCGTGGTGGGATAAGGATTGCACCGGCGCGAACAGCGAGAAGTCCGCCACGTTTATACGCTTCGGCAAACACGGTAAGGTCGGGGATTTCGAGCGGTACACCGACCTCGAGAAAACTTTTAAAGACTTGATTAAAGCAAAAAAACGCGGTTACTGACGTCGGTTCGTCGATGGTTTGTCGCGAGAGACTTCCATGAGAACACTCTGGAATGTCGGCAGGAGAATGCGAAACACGTCATCACCGGTCAACGAAGACAAGGGGTACTCAGGCAGTTGGATATTCAGCTTCGCGCGGAAAGTTTGCCCGGATTCGGTGTCGGTTCAAACCAACGTTCGTGATCGTTCGTTGTGTAGTAACGAAATAGATTCCCCGTTTTCGATGGTGGAATTCTCACTTGCTCTTCTCTCATGTAACAACTCAGCTCCAGGAATGGATAGAATCAAGTTCAACTTGCTTAAAAATCTCCCAGACGTCGCGAAGAGACGTTTGTTGAACATATTCAATCAATTTCTGGAGCACAACATTGTTCCGGATGACTGGATGCAAGTAAGAGTTATCGCCATTCGAAAACCCGATAAACCCGCGTCGGATTATAACTCGTACCGTCCCATTGCGATGCTGTCCTGTAGACGGAAATTGTTGGAGAAAATGATTCTTTTTCGTCTAGACAAATGGGTCGAGTCGAATGGTTTACTTGCAGATACGTAATAAAATACGGATTTCGGAGAGGCAAAGGAACGAGCGACTGTCTTGCGTTGCTTTCAACTGAAATTCATCTGGCCTATGCGCAAAAACAGCAAATGGGTTCAGTTTTCTTGGACATTAAGGGGGCTTTTGATTCTGTTTGTATCGATGTCCTTTCGAACAAACTCCACGATAGTGGGCTTTCACCAATTATGAACAACTATTTGACCAACTTGTTGTATGAGAAATATATGAGCTTTTCTCATGGAAACTCGACAACTTCACGAATTAGTTACATGAGTCTCCCCCAGGGCTCATGTTTAAGCCCCCTTCTTTAAAATTTTTATGTAAAAGACATTGATGGTTGTCTTGTTAAAAATTTCTCGCAGCTTGCAGATGACGGCGTTGTGTCCGTTATAGGGATAAGTGCACCGGACCTGCAAGGACCATTGCAAGGTACCTTAGACAATTTGTCTACTTGGGCTATGAAGCTGGGTATCGAATTCTCTCCGGAAAAGTTGGTAATTTTTAATAGGAAGCATCATCCTGCACAGTTACAGCTTCATCTAAAGGGTATAACAATCACTCAAAGTAGTAGTGTATATCTTTCAAGTATTTAGGTGTCTGGTTCGATTCCAAAAGCACGTGGGAAAAGAATCAATTTTCTTCGTACAATTACTGGAACTTGGTGGGGAGCACACCCGGAAGATCTGATCAGGTTGTATCGAACAACCATCTTGTCGGTCCTAGAGTACGGTAGCTTCTGTTTTCAATCCGCGACGAAAACACATATCTTGAAGCTGCAACGGGTTCAATACCGTTGCCTCCGAATCGCGCTTGGCTGTATGCACTCGACGCATACGATGAGCCTCGAAGTACTCGCGGGTGTTCTCCCACTGACAGATCGTTTCGCGGAACTGTTCTTCCGGTTTCTTATCCGTTGTGAAGTAATGAACCCATTGGTAATAGAAAACTTTGAGAAGCTGCTCGACAGAAATCCTCAAACAAGATTCATGAGTCTCTAGTACGAGTACATGATGCTGGAGATTGACCCTTCTTCGTCCAATTCGAATCGTGTTTGCTTCCAAGACTTTTATAGTCCCTCTGTAAATTTTGATGTTGCAAGAAATCCATGGAATACCAGATCACCATCGGTAGATGGTTGTTCCCTCAATTTTTGCAAACAAGTGCCACCATGTCAGTAACAATAGGAATTGTTTCACAAATGGGTCAACTATAAACGCTTCCACTGGATTTGGAGTATTCAACGAATTTCAGAGCGCCTCTTACCAACTCCAAAAACCCTGTTCCGTATATGCTGCAGAACTAGCAGCTATATTTTACGCAGTCTAAATGATTGTTTTATCTAACTGCTCCTATACTATCACCTTAGTGTGGGTCCCATCTCATTGCTCAATTCCGGGTAATGAGAAAGCGGACTCGCTAGCTAAGGTGGGCGCTATGGAAGGTGATATTTTTGATCGACAAATCGCGGAAATGCGGAATTTTTCTCAATTACCCGTCAGCACGTCCTCACCAACTGGCAACAAAAATGGAATGAGAGTGATCTGGGAAGATGGTTACATTCTATTCTCCCATAGGTATCAAACAAGCCATGGTTCAAAGGATTGGACATGAGCCGTGATTTTATACGTGTCATGTCGAGGCTCATGTCCAATCACTGCTCGTTAGATTCGCATTTCTTTCGAATCGGGCTCGCAGGCAGCAATTTGTGCGCTTGTGGTAGTGGTTATCACGAGATCGACCACGTGCTTTGGTCATGCACCCTCCATTGTGTTGCTAGATCCGAGGGCTCTAGGAAAACAACCTATGCGGCCCGTTAGAGACATCTTGGCGATGCGGCATGGATGAAATTTTCATGATTGATGATCTGCATTAATACATTTTCCAGAGAATTGAAATGCTGAGGAGAATTTCTTTAAATTTCTGGTGATGATTTTAAAATAGTTCTGTGGAGGATTCCTAGAGAATATCGCGGGGGAATTTCGAGGTGAATTGCTGGAAAGTTCAAGACTTAAATCAAGGTAAGACAATAAAAATTTATAGGCAATTTTCAATTGAAATCTTTAATGTCTTTTCCTTTATTTAACGTCGGTCTCTGTTCCGCAATCTAGTGCCAATCACCGACGGACATCGATTGCCATCCATTGACGGCAACCGAATGTGCAGGAAGGCAGCTTCCACACCTGCGTAGGATATCGCACCCATTCACAACACACATGGGCCGGGACCAACGGCTTTACTTCCCTTCCGAAGGAAGACGTGACCAGAGATTTTTATGCCTCAGAAAAATCCCACCGACCTCGGCTGGGATTGAACCCAGACCCATTGGGGTGAGAAAGCAGTCACGCTTACCACTACACCACCGGCGCCGGCTATCAATCTTTAATGTGATTCAGAGGAATATTTTATGGGAAATGGAGGTGAATTCAATACAAGAGCTTCGAAAGCATGGAAAGACATGCTTATAGCAGACCTTGCGGTGAGACCTTGCTTTTATTTTCACATAACCTTTACTTTATATTGCCGAATAGAGATTCCTAAATATATTCCATTTCCTACTAACACAAATGTTCCCTCCCGTGGCATCTATGAAGGTAGTATGGATTCCCTGCACCTTCTTAAGTAGATGTTGGACTAATTTTCCTTCCTATCCCTTGCGATTGTAAGGATGTGGCCAGGTGTATAATGCGATGCTTGATTTGTAGATTTTAATGCGTAGGAAAAACCACTAGTCCCAAGTGCTTTTTCACGGCAACACACGATATTTTCTACAAAATGTATTGGTTGACCATTATATAGCCCCCCACGATTTGTGCAATCGCTTATGCTATGCTATTCTTTAAAACGGATAAATCTGAGGATTTAGTAGTTAGTGTCATCTTGTGTTCTCCCAAGTTGTTAGCTGCCCATCGGTGTACCCCCATGTTTGTCTTTTTCATCAGAGTGTCGCTTAGTTCGAGATCAAGAGCACATTGCTCTCCAAACCTTGGGTTCTCAATCCCTACCCTGCCATCCGTTTGTTACAATTTGTTACCTCTAACCTCGAGATTGCCGCGAGTAATCGGCCCCCGCTTTACTAACGTTAGTTTTAAGTAATTTTGTAATCTAAACAATGAATATCGGCACCGCAAAGCTACGGCAAATGATGTTATAAAAAAATTGTTATGCAAGAGCGAATTTTGAAAATAGCAAGCAACGATGTCTTAGTAATAACATTTCTGATCGGAAATGGATTAATTTACGCAAAATTTACAATATGCATAGGTAGCATTTAGTCAGGGGTGGCATGCTTATTTTTTCATATAAATGGCCCTGGAAATTGTCTACGCTCCATACAAATATCCAAAAATTGGTATGGATGATTGTCTGAGAGGGGGAGTCTAAAATATCTCAAAATAAGTCTACGAATAAAGAAAGAGATAGAGAGAGAAGGATAAGTAATTTCCATTTAATTCCACTACCTTATTTGCATATCCTTGATGGATACGATGCCTCCCGTAAAATTTTTAACGGCAATGTTGAAAAAGTATTGATCAGCATCGATAAAATCTATTTTTCACAGTCTGTAGTTTAAAATGGCGCTAATAGATTTGAAATTCATCATTAAATAGCTGAGCTAGATTTTTTAAACATTGCAAGTTTGCCGTTATACCGGAGGCATCGTGATCGGAGCGTTAAGAATGCAGTAATAAAAATTCTACGAGGCTTTCGTAAAACTGATTTAATGGGAGTGTGCCGAATGCCGACCTTATTTTAAACTCGGATGCTCCAAGTGTTAAGGGGTTCAAATTAGGGGCTGTTCATAAACTACGAAGACAGTTTGGGGGGGGGGGGGGGTTGAGAATTATCCACGGCCCATACAAATTTTAAAATTTTTGTATGGACATTTGTCTACGCAGGGGGAGGGGGGAGTCAAGAATCACAAAAAAACTGTCTACGTAGTTTATGAACAGACCCTTAGTTATAATCTTCAGGTTAGTTGCATGAACAATTCGATACTTCTTCATCACTTACCGCAACAGTGATATGTAATTGGCTACTTGAATTAATTTATTTATCTCTAATCAAGGCAAAACTAATTCAGCTATGATAAGATTAAATCAGGGGCCCACAAGCTTACCAAGCCGATGGCACCGGGTTCGATCGAGGAAATCTTTCAGACCTGTTGGACATTTTCCCGACTTCCCTTGGCATATAGTGTCATTGTAGGTATATGCCACACAATATCCAAATTCATGCATTGGTTGGCATAGAAATCTCTCAATTAATAACTGCTGAAATGCTTCAAAGAACACTAAGCCAGGATGAGTATGAAGATTAAATTTGATTGAGTAAGGATTTAGTTAAGTTATACGCAATAATTAAGTTCAAAATCTGCTGAAATATTACGTCCTATAGCCACTCTGCAGAATCACCCATTTTAGCACCAGCCTGTAAGTGAACCATCATCGGTCGTTCTCAGCCTATCATGCGAACAAAGCTCTCCGACAACGCCTACATGAGCTGTCGATATTCATGGCTTCTTTCACCCTATATTAGCACAATTTCGCTATCACTGATGCAGCTACTGATATAAACCTACTCTTAACCCTTCCGATAGGTCGGTAGGTTCACATCATCACCTAGCTTCTTTTCATAAGCGACGAGAGCGATAGATATGATGCTGTGTGCTCTCGCTTACACGACCTCCGGATCAAACTGCACGAAAATGGCTGGCACGTAGTACTTAGACCGACTACCAACTGACGTACCACGGAACTGCTCCCTTCCAGGTAGTGTTTGACATTGGCGGCATCGGAGCACATGTGACAGTCGGAGGCGCACGTGAGTTTGCCGATCAACACCCTACGTGTTGAACCGAGGGGTTGACAGTCGTCGGTGGGTTTGTGGGTCGCTGTTATTGTTTGCCGGTGGAGTCGAGCAAATTGATGCCATTCCATGCCATAGTCTGATGATTGATGATATGGCACTCGTTCCCGTCGCAAATGAAGAGAACATTGCAGCAGCGTGGAACATATATCATCATCCCTGCGAGAAGTTGCTCCAGTCGTCGTCGTCGTTGGCGTTGGCGTCGTGGGTGGTAAAGTATGCACTTGGCTCGAGCAGAAAGGCTTGATGAGGTAATGCTGTTTTTTTTTCTGCTTCCATCGTATCAGTGGAGAGAAATGTGATACAGTGCTGACGTGGCAGTTGAGTGAAGACACAATTGAAACCGGCTGGCAGAATGCATGTAGGACAGACTCTAGGATCTCGGTATTGTGAACGGCTTTATTTTTGTAGGCCGAGAATATGCCTGCAGAGTTCGTTAGCTTTGAGGGCGATTGACTGAGACAATAGAGGAGTTTGTTTACTATAAAAGGATTATGTTGTTTTAAAGTACAAGCTATCTGTTAATGTGGAATAACACAGAAAACGTGCAATTTCTTTAACATTCCCTAGCTACGGGTCGGACAATGTTCAACCATCAAAGTATGGAAAATACCCTGGTATTAGGATTTGTTATGTTACGACATGTAATGTTATACCGTGATTCCATGAAAATGCAGAGAGAAAACATGCACTCATTCGCTTCCATCGCTTTTTTATTTCAACTAGTCTACACCGACGTGAAGCAAAAAGATATCAGGAATTTACATACCATGCCGTAGAAAAATACCGATATAGCATCTATGCTTGCCCAAAAACAATAATTTATAGCTTAGAATTAAGCGAAGGGAGATTTGACGTGATGATTTTTTTTTTCTGTGCACAAACTTCATGCAACTTTTAAGGTATGACAGTTCAAATTCAAAATAACACGCCTTAAGAAAAACCTTGACTCGTTCCACCACAAATCATTCAGGTAATTACAATTTCTTCTCGCCCACCCTACCTGAAATTTCCCCTCTCCCTAGTTTGAAGTGATTCTCTCCCGCAGAGATCATAATTAACGGTAAAAATCCGATGAAAAGAGCCTGCCCTATCCGTTATTATGTTTCACCATCTTCTTTCTCTTCGCCATCCGTCAGCTATCTTCTAAGGAATCCGTCCCGACACAGATCCTCCCCGCGAGCACCTCGCCAGACATCTTGAGCGGCTTAAAGACTTTTCCTGCCATCACAAATTTTCCAGCCATTATGTTCAATAGATGGATTCGGTCCTGGGGAAGAAGCACCGCTTTATTCCCGAATAGATAAGAGACTTCAAAAATCTCGTCCGGCTCGGCATTGACGTGGCCACGTTGGAGGGATGGAACGGAGCAGTCATCCGAGCGGAGGCAGGCTGTTGTTATTGTGGGCGGTGTATAGTTGAATATTCAGCGAGCAAATTAAATCAGATTAGCGCATTAACTGGGAGTGGGGAGGAGCGTTCGGAAAGGTGGAAAAAATATACTCACCAAAAACCGGAAACAGCAGCAGCAGCCGTAGCAGTAGCAGTAGCAGGAGCTTTTGTGGCAAGGATTGGGTTGATTCAATTTGTCCCGATTAGAGCTCTATATGGAACTGGGGGGAAGGCGTTTCATGGCTGAAGTTATAATTAAGTAGCTGAATTTAATAACAGTCACAGCCTAATGGGCTTTCGGGCTCAGCCGTAGTGTCAGCTTGTGGGAATTAGAATCTTTCGGCGTGGTTGAATTATGGACCACGGCAGGACTTTTTATGGCTGGGATATTTAATGTATAAGTGAGTAAGTTATTTCCAACGGGTGGGGATATTTCGTGATTGGTCGAATAAAGGGGTGGGTGGGATTTGGGTTCTCAGATAGCCTAGTCGATTAAGGCACAGTATTACCATAGAGGTAACTCTAAGACTAGAAGGTCCCGAAGAAACGTGCTCAACTTTTTGGCTCAGCTCTGGTACTATCTTCGGTCCCAAGCTAATCGATGCACCCCTCGAAACATAGGAAAATCCACTAACCCCTCATTTTATCTGTCAAACTTTCATAGGGAATCAAAACAAACATTGTGTAGTACTAGAATTTTGACTAGAATGGGGTACGTTAATCGATTTGCTTGGGACCAATAGGCTAGTCAAGTAGTGAGCCAATTTAAAATCGTTAGTTTCGTATTGATTGTTGGTATTACCAAACCGGAGGCGGTGGGTTTGATTCCCGATTCGGTGTAGGAAATTTTCGGGTTGGAAATATTCTCGACTTCCCTGGGCATATTTTATTGAAACACAATATACTAATTCGTGCATTGATTGGCGTAGAAAGCACTCAATTAATAAAAGTAGATCTAGTTCTAAACTGAGAGAGGGCGATACCTCGTTTAATAGCATCAAATATAGGTAGAAAAAGAAGCGAATAAACCAGTCGACGGTAATTGAGATGTTTATGATCATTTTTGGAAACTGGATTTTCGCTACTTCTAAGTAAGCTAATTGTAAGTAAATGGGTTTTCTATGATTATGACCAGAATAAGCAATTACAATTGTGCAGTCAGATTTACTGTCCTGCCGTGTTTTTTAGTCAGAGAAGCGGAGTGACGGTCAAGCGCCCAGAAGAGTTTCTTATGAAGGTTCCAAAATAAGATTATGTATTATAGAAGCTTCTATTGATAGCATCGATCGAAAGCTTAATTTGAAAATTTCTGTTAGAAGCTTCGTTTGGAAGCTTATTTTGGAAGCTTCTTTTGAAAGTTTTTTTTTTACATTTTTTTGCAAGCTTCTTTTGGGTGTTTCTTTTGAAGGCTTGAAAAAGAGCTTCTTGAGAAAATTAAAAAAAAAAGATTACTATAGAAGCTTCTTTTGAAAGCTTCTTTTGGAAGCATCTTTTGGAGATTCTTAAAGAGCTTCTTTTTTTGCAAGCTTCTTTTGGAGATTCTAAAAAATAATCTTTTTTGCTAAATTATTTTGGAAGCATCTTTTGGAGGCTTCTATTGGAAGCTTCTTTTGAAATCTTTTTTGGAAGCTTCTGTTGAAAGCTTTGGGAACCTTCTTTTGGAAGTTTCTTATGGAAGCTTCTTTTAAAAGCTTCTTTTGGAAGCTTCTTTTGGAAGCCTCTGTTAAAAAGCTTCTTTTGAAAGCTTCTTTTAGAAACTACTCTTGGAAACTTCTGTTGGAAGCTTCTGTTAGAAGCTTCTTTTGGAAGCTTCTGTTGGAAGCTTCTTTTGAAAGCATATTTTTTAAGCTTATGTTAGAAGCCTCTGTTGGAAGCTTCTATTGAAGCTTCTGCTGGAAGCTTCTTTTGGAACCTTTTTTTTTGGAGGCTTCAATAGGAAGCTTCTTTTGGAATCTTTTTTTGGAAGCTTCTTTTGGAATCTTTTTTTGGAAGGTTCTGTTGGAAGCTTCTGTTGGAAGCTTCTTTTGGAAGCTTCTGTTGTAAGCTTTTTTGGAAGCTTCTTTTGAAAGCTTTTTTTGGAAGCTTTTTTTGGAAGCTTCTTTTGGAAGCTTCTTTTGGAAGCTTCTTTTGGAAGCTTCTTTTGGAAGCTTCTTTTGGAAGCTTCTTTTTGAAACTTCTTTTGGAAGCTTCTTTTGGAAACTGCTTTTGGAAGCTTCTGTTAGAAACTTCTGTTGGAAGTTTCTTTTGGAGGCTTCTATTGGAAGCTTCGTTTGGAATCTTTAATTTAAGCTTCTGTTGAAAGCTTTTGAAAGATTCTTTTGGAAGCTACTTTTGAAAGCTTCTTTTGGAAGATTCTTTTGGAAGCTTCTATTGGAAGCTTCTATTGGAAGCTTCTTTTGGAAGCTTCTGTTTGAAGCTTCTTTTGGAAGCTTCTTTTGGAAACTACTTTTGGAAGCTTCTGTTGGAAGCTTCTTTTGGGAGTTTCTGTTGGAAGCTTCTTTTGGGAGCTTCTGTTGGAAGTTTCTTTTGAAAGCTTTTGTTGGAAGTTTCTTTTGAAAGTTTCTTTTGAAAGCACATTTGGAAGCTTATGTTAGAAGCTTCTGTTGGAATCTTCTATTGGAAACTTCTGTTCGAAGCTTCTTTTGGAAGCTTCTTTGGAAAGCTTATTTTGGAATCTTCTTTTGGAAGCTTCTTTTGAAAGCTTTTTTTGGAAGCTTCTGTTGGAAGTTTCTTTTTATAAGCTTCTTTTGAAAGCACATTTTGGAAGCTTATGTTAGAAGCTTCTGTTGGAAGCTTATGTTAGCAGCTTCTGTTGGAAGCTTATGTTAGAAGCTTCTGTTGGAAGCTTCTTTTGGAAACTTCTGTTGGAAGCTTCTTTTGGAAGCTTCTTTTTGGAAGCTTCTTTTGGAAGCTTCTGTTGGAAGCTTCTTTTGGAAGTTTCTTTTGAAAGCTTACTTTGGAATCTTCTTTTTGAAGCTTCTTTTGAAAGCTTTTTTTCGAAGCTTCTTTTGGAGGCTTCTATTGGAAGCTTCTTTTGGAATCTTTATTTTTAAGCTTCTGTTGAAAGCTTTTGAAAGGTTCTTTTGGAAGCTTTTTTTGGAAGCTACTTTTGGAAGCTTCTTTTGGAAGCTTCTTTTGGAAGCTTCTTTTGGAAGCTTCTATTGGAAGCTTCTATTGGAAGCTTCTTTTAGAAGCTTCTTTTGGAAGCTTCTTTTGGAAGCTTCTGTTGGAAGCTTCTTTTGGAAGCTTCTGTTGGAAGTTTCTTTTGGAAGCTTCTGTTAGAAACTTCTGTTGGAAGTTTCTTTTGAAAGCTTTTTTTGGAAGCATATTTTGAAAGCACATTTTGGAAGCTTTTGAAAGGTTCTTTTGGAAGCTTCTTTTGGAAGCTTCTTTTGGAAGCATCTTTAAGAAGTTTCTTTTGAAAGCTTACTTTGGAATCTTCTTTTTGAAGCTTCTTTTGAAAGCTTTTTTCGAAGCTTCTTTTGGAGGCTTCTATTGGAAGCTTCTTTTGGAATCTTTGTTTTTAAGCTTCTGTTGAAAGCTTTTGAAAGGTTCTGTTGGAAGCTTTTTTGGAAGCTTCTTTTGAAAGCTTACTTTGGAATCTTCTTTTTGAAGCTTCTTCTGGAAGCTTCTGTTGGAAGCTTCTTTTTGAAGCTTCTTTTGGAAGCTTCTTTTGAAATCTTTTGGAAGTTTCTTTTGGAAGCTTCTTTTAAGAGCTTCTTTTAAAAGCTTCTCTTGGAAGCATCGTTGGAAACCTTCTTTTGGAAGCTACTTTTCGACCGTTGCGATTAGCAGACCTGTGCTTTCTCCACTGTTCTTTCCATGCTTCGGAATATGTATAGGCTAAAAGCGAATAATTCTCGACTTCGTATGCTTTTTCTGCTGAACGGGAATTGGAGAGAGTCGCGGCAGGAGTGTGCGTCGTTCTACAAAGTTATAAATAAAAAAGCTTGTTGGTATAGTCGAAAGCGTATACAGAGCACGAAATAAACAAAATACAATAGGATAAAAACACCAGCATCGTCCATAGGTTCCTATTTTGGACACACTTCAGGAAACCGATTAAATTACAATATTAATGCATTACACCGATGAATATGATGTGTACCAACAAACTGAAAGAAACTGAACAAATCAAAATTGTAAACAACGTGCAATATCGTCAAAAGGTGGCCAAAATAGGAACATGGCCAATACTGGAGCGTATACCATTACATCGTCTGCGAGGTCTACTTATATGATTCGCAGTATTCGCTGCGGAGGATGATAGGCAATGCTACAAACATTCAATGTAATGCATTTTTGGTTTGCGGGAATATTTTTGGAATGCGCCAACTTGATTTTCTATAGATCAATGTCGTTAGTTTGAGGTTCATTGTTGAACGTTTTATGGATAATTTGCAAATGTGTTTATGGGTATTTAATACGTACAATTTTTACCAAATTAAATGGTAAATTTGTACACTTGTGAGGCTAAATATTACAAGAAATATTGATCGTTTTTATATTTTTAATGGATCATTCACACCTTTTTAGGGGTTTCATGGTTCATTTGGGTGTGTTGTAAAGAGCATTTATATTTTTTAGGATTATTTATTTATTTGTTTCGACATGCCAAATTTTTTTTTCACCATTTAGAATTCCAAAGATAGTATGAATAAAAGTACAAGATGAAATCCACTCCCATTGAAATTGTGTGGAGAAGCCCAGAAAAAAAATTAAAGGAAATACTGCGCAAGATTTTGAAGGAACTCTGAATAGAATTCAAATAACAATTCCTAGGGATTTCTGACCACAATTTCAAGAAAATTCTGACAAGAGCTCCAAAGGTCCACAGACATTATTTAAAGTAGAATGGCGATAATAGTTCTGAGGAAATCTGAATACGAACACATTTCCAAAGGAACTTAAAAAAATTGTTTTGGGGAACATACCAAAGGGGAGATTGATTTAGGCAATAAAGTATGATTGTACTTGTCACACAATTATACTAATGGAAGAAATGGTACAGGCATCGAAATCTCTCAATTAATAACTGTGAAAGGTCATTTATAACACTAAGTTGAGAGCACACAATAATCAAATATGCGATAAGCAATAAGCTTACAATCCGAAGAAGAAGAAGAAGAAGAATAAGAAGAAAGAGGACCTAATGCATTGTTAAGCTTAATTTGTTCACACGTCAAGAACAAAGCGAAAAACATGTAAACAAGCCGATTATTCGATATCACTACGCAATACGTACCCGATACTGAAAATTGTAGCAACGATACCAACCAATACATGTATGCTGAAAACGGTGTGTCAACATTGTTCTGCTGTGAATCTAATTGGGGGTAAAACCCGCAATATCTTTCCGCTCGAAAGTCTCAACCTAATTCCAGACTAAGATCATTTCAACTCCTACTTCCTTGGAAACTAGATTTTGTACATCTACTATCCTCGAAAAAACATCGAGTAAACGGTCAAGGGTGTAGGATAAATGGTCGAAGGGTCAAAAGGTCGAATGGACAAAACGTCGAATGGAATGTTCAATAGCTTTTATCTGTCAAAGATCTGCAAACAAGAAGTCAACTTCAACATTGACAACTAACCTTTGCGCTTTTACAGTTGGATAATTTCATGATCAACTTTCTAAATTTGAAATTCAAAGTGTTGGACCAAAGTATGAAAATCACCCGCCATTCGAATCTGCGATAGACAGACAGACACTGTGTCTGAAAATTGTGATTATGAACCTTGTTTTTTTTTTCCTATATCCGAAAGCGAAAAGTGATGATTCTCCATCAAAACCCTGTGTGGGTGAAACCGAGCAAAAAAAAAAACGCACAAAAGACAAACCCCATTCATGCTGGAGACACATTCTCAGCGAACACTAGAATGACAATGGGAACTCTGAAATAGACTACTTTTTTCTCGGTGGCGTTGTTTTGAAGAGCATTGATCAACTCTGCCAACTGACGACAGCGGTAGCTAGATATCTAGTTCAATGTCTCAAGAGACATTGAGTGCAAGTGGCGAGGAGGAGCGCGAAAATTGAAATCTGACGAGTAGGTAGGATGCGATGATTGAATTTGTGTCACGGGATGACAACGATGCTCTGCTCCGGCGAGACAGCCTGGCTGATGGCGAATTGATGGTGGAAATAATTCGACTGGAATGGTGATTGAAATGCTGATAGAGACATGGCAGTTACAAGTGCAATGATTTTTTTTGTAAGGATGAAGAAATGTCTAGGAAGCGACGTGTTACACTTGAATCGAAAGTGAAATTTATCATTTCTTATTTTCATCATTATTAGCAAAGCAAAATGTCTCAATTATAATTCCAATAACATCATCTCGGCTAAACTGAGTTAGTACCCACGTTTTCGGTTTTCCATCATCATCATCGTCATGTTACTGCCAAAAACCATGTACCCATTCGCCACGTTAAATTACCGGGATGGGATTCCGTGGAATATTGATCCACTGTTGCCTAGAACTCTTGTTAAGTCCCAACGGAATTCGTTGAAACTTTTTCCCACTCTCAATCCTTATATCCACCGACGGTAGGCGGCTTTCACAGACAGACAGTGTCACAGTGGGTCAAATCGGCAATCTAGCTGGGCACAAAACAGAACGTCTTAAAACTGACTCCACTGAACAGAAATTGTTCTTACGGCGAACACACGCGGAAGGCATACACATTTGTCCAACCAAGATTGTACAACTAACCCACTGTGCACAAGCTTCAAAGTAAAAGCTACGTGACGAAAAATGGAAAACTTCCACTGGGTTCAGACTGAGAGAATAATTGCTTCGTTTTTGAGAGGCGCAAAGAAAAACAGCGCACGTGGTTCAAGTTCCTTTCCCTTGGAAGGCACCTTCTCTGCACACCAGCCGTCCATTGACTCAACCGGTTTGATCCTCGTTCCAATTTTTCGGGCTGTTGTAAACAGGTAGGCACCTAGCGACGAGCTACGTACACAGTCAGTGGAAAGTGTTTTTAGGGTGAAAAATTATTTTCCACCATCGAACAAACGAAATTGTGAGCGGTTGAAGATGGGGAAAAGCTGCCGTTCCTTCTTCGTCGGTGGCAATTGTTATGATTTATATCGTTGTAATCACCTGCCCCAGGCTATTGCTGATATTGTTGTTGTTGTTTTTGAAGATTTACAAGCAGAATGAAGCTGTACTCAGAAGGTGAAAAGCTTCATGCTTTAAGGCTTCAACTCAGGGTAAAAGTTTTTTTCTCTGACTAGGCATTCTTGAAGTTCTAAAAATGTTTTCATGCTGCCTCAGTTAACCTTTACACCGATGCGATGGTAAGAATGTGAAAAATTTATTAACAAGAATTAAATTACGACTTTCGCCTGCGATTAAAGTTAAGAGCAACGACTAAATTGGCACTTACTGATTTGTATCGAATAGTTTGCCAGGTATACTTGTAGCTCCTAAGTACTTTCTACAGGATGATGAGGTTTCTAACATTGATGCGTATAGAGTTTCAATTGGCAACTGTTGAATTGTCATGGGTGTGCGAAATCGAGCTTTTTGTCAGTACGAACCTCAACCTGAGCTAGCTTTAAAATTCAAACGATCAAACTGACGTTAAGCAAACTCAATAGTGATACCCGATTCAGGTTGGAACTGAATAATAAACGAATTCGATAAGTGTGTAGTGCAGAGAATCATGCTTCTTAGTCTTCTTCCAGGCTTTGACGCTCTCACACACTGAAAACATTATTTCGTTATTTCCTTCACGGTCATTTCGTAAAAATGATTTTCGTAGATATAACAATTGTTTCGTTATTTGTGCGGATCGTTCGTATTGCATTTCAACATATACAATGCCAACATTACGCATAATTCGTACAATATTTACAAGAACAGTCTTTCGTATGGATGTCAACACTGCCTACGAAAATCATTCGTTTAAACAAGCTTTTATAAGCACGTTATTCGTAAACATTACGAATCTATTCGAATCTATGAATGTTCACGAGTCAGAAGTAAACAAACATTTTGAAGTGAGATTGTGTACGTCGTATCAAAAATCGATTTTGTTTTCGATTCGGTGGTGTCCTCGTCGGACTGAAATGGTGTTGTGTGACTATGGTTCGCTATTTGAGGAGGAACAACATGTGTATGTATGTGTATGTAAGGTAGCCACCATCCCTTCGAAGATCTTGTCTTGTATGCAGCTCCACTTAATAGCAAGATCAATTTGAGCTACCGATCTGAATTCACAATATCGCTGTATGAAGGGCCAAAAACGGTGGGGTGGACCCGTAAGCAGAGGCACTTACGCGAAATCCACGGGAATTTAAGAATCTCCTTCCAACGATACGATCCAACAAATCGAATAACGCAATTCGCAATACTTATTAAGCTTCCTACAGGATGGTTTGTTAAGAAGGGCGCGTCAATCGCCCTGAATCTGTTGGAGTAGAATTCACACCACCACAATCGAATCGGTAGGATAAAGAAAATGATAGTGTTTATTCCCTCCTAGACTCCGGCTGTCAATCATACCATCGTCCAGTTTCAGTTTGAATGATACCCTGGTGCTCCCTCCCAACCCAGTATTTATTTATATAATGAAATTATATGAAATGGAGAAATGAAATATATCAGAACATTAAAATATGACATAGTGAAATACATTTATATGGATAATATAGTTGCTACTGCAATGAAGAAGTATTTTACATATAATAAGATGCAGCTCTATACCTCCTGAGCTCACAATGGCAGGTGCATGTAACACTGAAATGTATAGGATATATTAAGCAATTGAATATATTTTGCTCGAATGATACTAACAATAATGCTAAAAATTGTGATGAATAACTAGAATAATGAATATAAATTTATGTAGATAAAATAGTTGATATTCTGCAATGAAAAAAAAAATACATAGGGTAAATGATGGCTTCGGCAGCCATCGACTGTTTTCGGCAACCACAATTTAAACGTTAATTTCGATGTATTTTCTCACTAAAACACTTCGCTGAATGTATTTAAACGATTCCTTAGTCTTTCAGCTTCAATCCTAATACATTTTTACGACTGAGAAAACCTGTTATGCCAGCTCTTTCTTCAAAAGAAACATAAGCACATCAAAATACGGCTGATTTCGAGTTGCCGATAATAGAACAGCTGGTTTACACGCAGTTTAAACGGAAAGGTTGCCGAAGTAAAAGAGGCTGCCGATAATAGTCACACTCACCTGAGAAGTTTGGAGCGCCTTAAAAACGTTTTCAAACAGTTTTGGACAGTTTTGTTGATTGGAATGGATAGAATAGCTAGCAGCAGATGAATGTAAACAAACAGACACGTCATATGTGTGCGTGACACTGAGAAAATGCTAATAGAAGTGCGGAAGCTGCTTAGATTGACGAGAATACGTAAATTCCCCTATTTTACATATAATAAGATGCATCTCTATGTTTCTTCTGCTCACAATATCAAGTGGATGTAGCACTAAAATTTCAAGGTTATATTAACCAAATATATATTTTGATCTTGAATTATACTTGATATTCTCTCCTTACAATAATGTAAGGATGTAAATGTAAAGTGTGAAGTATAACTAACAAGACTAACAATAAAATGGGAATCTCGTCTAAATGAGAAATAACCTGTATAAAATTTAAGCATATAATGTTATGCATTGTTGTTGCTTTCACTGCTTCATCCGCTAAATTTTAATTTCGATAAGTAATGCAAAACAATATAAATATATAATTGTTCCAGCTAATATTGGTCATTAGGTAGAACTTTTAGTAGTCTGCAGAAGGTTAATTATTTTATTGTTGGTCTTTTTATGATCTATCAACGAAAAGCTGAAATAAACATGAATAATTGATATCGATGAATCCAGTATTTCAGATATGTTTTGAATTTCTTTTGAATGGATAGATTATCCTTGTTTTATTTGAAATCCAACATTGTTTGGTCCATGAAGGAGTATGCTGTTGAAGTGAATAATGAAATGAAAATAATTAAATTCAATATGTGCCTCCGTTAGATCAACCGGTAAAGGCATAGATATCAAGCAACGACAAGCAATGACTTTAAAAACGCAAACGTCACAAAAAGTGGAAGGAGTGTAAGTTTACCTCATTTAAGTTAAAATACTGAATAGTTTGAAATGCATAAGTAGAATTTAATGATATAACATGATAAACAATGATAACAATCTAAAAAGATATAGGAATTCAATTTAATAAATGAAATATATAATAATGTATATTAAATTCATTCAACTATAACTCTATATTGGATCATCGGTTGGGATGATGATGATGATGATCATCGCGTTAGGGAGATATATAGTAAAGGAGGATTGATTGTAACCGTAGGAAGTTTAATATAATAATATGGAGTCAAGATCCTGATTCCCGAATTAATTTTGTCTCAATAACAGGAATTCCTGAAACCAAAAATGAACAATTTTGCGTACTATTATTAAAATAATATTCAAATGTAATATTTTTAAGAGGCCGGACGTAGACTGAAAAAAAGTAAATTATTTAACAACCACTGGTTTACGTATCATCAACGAAGAGCTTGAAAACAAGTCAATGATTGAAGAAAATATGCTGAGAATTCCTTTGCTGATGATGAAATGGAACTATCACTCATTGTAGCAGGACGCCTGTCATTATCTGTGGGCTGTCCTCACTGTTAGAGTTGATCAATCTTAATAACCTCTAATTGTACTCAACCTACTATTCATGCCTTTTGTAGTTCCTCAATGACAAATCTTACCTTACCAACTACGGATTTTACCTGTACATGAAAGACCTTACACGGGAAAAAAAGAGTTCCCATATTCGTGAACCACAGCCGTGAACCATAGTTCACGGTGTATATTTGAGAAAATTTTGTTCTGGATAGCTGGCCGTGATTTTTAGTTCACGGTCCGTTCCCGTTTTCGGGAAAGGATTTTTTTCCGAGTACACACACACACACACACACGCACGCGGCCGCGCGCAACTGACAGTGCAACATTACAGACAGCCTTCCGCACACCGTTGTTGCATTAACACCGTCGCACTAAACACACATTCTGCTAACCACTTTGTCATTGCATGGTGAACTCCTCCAACGAGTCAGCATTGCATAGCAACCATAGCAACAACTGAATCCACCAATATAAAAACATGCATCCATTTCTATATGTGTGCATAAACAAACGCCTATCACCCGCACATTTTTTACCACAGTTCTTCCGTTTTCTTGTGATAGTGATTCTACGTTTTAGAATTTTACCACCACAACTTAGCATGCACAATCCAATACATTTGCAGCTTTCCACATTTCTCACTTTTGTGAAACGCCGGCGAGGCATAAAAAGAGGGGAAAATCATCGCATTCTTCGGGACACTTCTCTTCTTCACTCTTATGTATGCGTGAGCGTATGGGAAGACAAAAGCCTGCCCACGATTTTCGTCGCACATTTTTTCGATTGCACTTTTCATTAACTTTTAACTTTAAATAAACGCTCATTTCCTCTATCTGAGGAACCACAAGCGACAGCATACATTCAAAACGTTACACTTGCATTTACAATACTTTTTTTTCGAAAAATATATAAAGAACAGTTAACTAAACAGAAAAAGAAAATGGACCGATACCGAAACACATTTGCCCCCGACGAAGACAACCGCGGAACTGCTATTTGAGGAGGAACAACATGACAGTTTAAGTCTACTGCACTGCCGAGTTGTTTAAGGACCATCTCTGAAACAAGCAGTCAGGTGAGTTCAGTGAGAAATTTACAAGCGTGACAATTGCTGATTGAACTTATCTCTTTCTATCTGTTCCACAGCCTGACGATCATTTCTTCGACGAGAATGAAGCCGATTCACAGTGGCTGGCGCACCCGGACCGCAATCTGGACAGCATCCTGATAGTGAGCGCTACCTACTACATAATTCCCTATAGCGCCCATTACATATGTCAATATATTGACAAACATCGTATTGTCAATTTTCCTTACAATATAATCAATATATAAATATTGACAACATTAATGACAATACACTAAAGCGTTTGTTACACAGGTCAATATATTGACAATAAATTGACATACTGACAATATTATTGAAAGATAATATTGATGACGATGGTTTGATGACGAGTATTGTTGAAAACTGATTTTCATTTCACTTTCCCAATATTCTTCCCCTACCCAAGAGGAAGGAGAACGCACGTCATTTAGACCGACTGACTCACAATGCACCTTCACGCATGCAGTGTTGGCATTTTGTTTAAATCTTCGTGTGTGATATAAAATGGATATCAAACTAAATAAAAAAAGTATCCTTTTACAGTCGCCAATCACTACCCAGGCTTCGTCTATATCGATGTTCATTTTCTTCAAAATCACAAGCATAATCATGTAGTTTTGTTTTTTTTACTTTAAAATAAAATAAATACTATCTGCGTTTCACATGCCTGCAAGTAACGTAAATTCAATAATATATGGAAGTTTTTCCTTTAGGAATGTTTACCAAAACATCAGCATAATAGTTTATTTATGGGAAACTGCATATCATGAACGTGGGTTATTCAACACGAGTGGTAATTCCACGCAGTCGACAATCGATTTGATTCAATTCCATTAATTTGTTATAATGTTGTCCTGTGTATTTTCTGTGTCCTGTCAAAAAGTTACAACATTTGATATTGGCTTTGACGGAACCGTCGAGAAATCATCTCTTCTAACAAACATTGACAGTTTCTAATTGGAACTTTCAGTGGAGTGAAAGGATAGTACCAACTAGAAATACTCAGAGGGTGTGATAGGCGGAGAAAACAAAATATAATACGGCAGCAAGGATTTGTTCCAAAATTATCTTGCAACCCTTGCTAGAAGCTAGCATTTCAAATGACTTTTATTTTTGATTCGATTTACATGCAAAATAATAATTGATTGCATCGCCATATTTTACACATTTCTTGGTGCCATTCATTAACCAACGAAGATTATTTTGTATTGTTTTTGGTACCAAAACCTAGTTGAATTTGAGAAGCACACAAAACATAAAGGGGATTGAATTTCTGTTCGATTGCAATACTTTCAAATTTATTCTAGAAAGAATAAGAAATCCTCGGAAAAATTCTAATAGGAATGTTCGATTGGCTCAGATTTTGACAGTTCATTTGGCTCAAAACATTCTCTCCACCCATCTCTTCCTCTGAGTATTTCTAGTACCAACCAATTCAACAATTTTGAAATTTATTACGAAATTGTACGGACCTATTTAAAACCGTTCAATGATAATGTGTCGATTTTATTGATTTCTTACGAGTGATGGTAATTTGAAATTTTACCGACTCAGGTTATCCGAATTCAGTGTGTAGTTAGTATTTTCCACACTCAAAAAAAAAATCACATTTCCAATGGAAAATATCCATTAGAATTTCACTTAACTTAAATGTGATCTCATAATTGGGAATCGCATCACAAAATCACATGAACCTTATGTGTCCAATGAAGTTTATGTGATTTGTTATATACAATTCATGTGATCGTATGAACGTTATTTGAATTTCAGATAAAAATCATTAATTTTGTTATTGGAAAAATATCATGTGCGTTCCCAATGGAAACTATATGAAAACTTTTTTCAGTGCATAGGTCCAGTAACGACGTTTCTCTTTTGACCCGCTGATCCATGTTTCTTGTGTGGGGAAATTAAGACAAGTAATATTGACTTTAATACATTGAGGTTAAAAGGCTTCAAACGTATTGCCATTGATGTTGTCAATATTCGTATATTGATGATATTGATAGAATTGACTGTTTTTTTTTTGTCAATATATTCTGAGTATTGACAAAGTGGAATAAAAATCAGCTTTTCGTCAATACTTGTCATCAATCATCATCATCAATATCACCTTTTCAATAATATTGTCAGTATGTCAATTTATTGTCAATATATTGACATGTGTAATGGGCGCTTATGATCACTACATCGAAAATAAAAATTTCGAGCTACTGGAACGTGCAACCGGCCAGCTGCTTGATAATCTTCAGGAGAGGTTCAAAGCGACTCAATCGAAGCGGGTTCTCATCATAGGTGACATACTGCCGTAGAATATGGACTTTGGACCTCACAAGGCTTCAGGAGATCCTAATGCGGGTAGAGTCTCTACAAAACTACCATCGCACCAGATGCCAGACAAGCTGTTCGATTTCTACAGGCCTGTGAGAGTTGCTGAGTGAAAGATTTTCAATAAAGTTTTTATTTTGGCTAAACTGAAGCGACCATTTTTCATTTGAACGAAATTTTCGTAAGAACATTGTTTTGTAAGTAAACGAATGTTTCGTAGCATTCTCAATCTTTGGGCTATTTACACGAATGATTTGTATTTATTTTCTGAAATATTCGTAGCCAGTGTGGAAATGTTTCGTAAAATATAAGAATGTTACGAACAAAATTATTATGGGGATTTTAACGAAACTAGCTTCGTATACAGAACGAATTTATTTCGTTGCAGAAAACAACGAATGAATTCGTGGCACAAACGAACGCATTCGTTGTATATACTAAATTTTATTTTCAGTGCACGATCATTCGCCTACTGTCAACTTAGTGCTTTTGAAATAACGTCACATTTATGGTGATTCCACTGACATTCTCAGAGGTTTTTCTAATTAAATATGATTTTTATACAAACAAATCGCATTTTTCTAATTTTAAACACCATGAGGGTGACATGATTCCTCTCCCCAACTCGCCATAATACCGTTTGTTCTATGCAATTCTGAGGATTTGCTCAAAATTTAAGCCAAATTGGTCACCTTTTATCCATTTAATTGTATTAAATATGCAACACTGTGTTATATCGATTTGATCTTTTTAAACATCTGAATCTCAACACTTAATGCCGCACTCGTGTACCCAATAAATTCTACAATCTTGATAATTTTGTTAAGTCACACATCGATAAACTATAGGAAATCAGGCGGACAAAAATAAGAAAATCTACTTTTTCTTACTCAGATTCTGGAATACTCCATCAATAGTAAACACTTTGACTAAGAAATCCCAAAAATTTAAGTGTCTACGATTTTAAGTTTCAGAGATATTCAACTTGAAAGTTGAAAAAACGCTGAAATCATACACCTTTTGCTTTAAAACAAGCCCACATTAAAATATCATTTTATAATGTATTTAACAGTTATTCATATGTTTTTACATACCATTAGAAATCTTATGAAGAGAACTTTCAAAGGAAATGCAATATAATATGATGAAATAATATTAAAATACAATAATAATTAAAAGAAAATTAAAAAAAATAACAAGAAACACATAAAAAAAAAATTTTTTTGTTGGTCAGCCATTTTCTATTCCCCAACATTCCCAGGTAATTTTATGCTCCATGATCGAGTTTTATGTGTATTTAATTGAGTTCAGAAAAAAAAATCTTGCGCAAATTTGCGCCATTTGGAAATAGAGCGTTTTCAAAAATTTGATTAGATTAGCTGATTTTCGTGTAATAACATTATTTTCGCTTTACATATTCTCGTCAGTCTAAGCAGCGTGCATGCTTCTTTTTACATTGTCTCGTTCTCATGCACACCTTGTTTGTTTAAATTCTTTTGCTGCCTGCTGATTTATGTATTCAAATCGACCTAACTGTCCAAAATTGTCTAAAATCGTTTTAACAACGCTCCAAACTTGCCATGTGAGTGTGACAATTATTGGCAGCTTCTTTTTCTTCGGCAGCTTTTCCATTTGATTTACGTGCTAACCGATTGTCCCATTATCGGCACCTCTAAATTAGCTACATTATGTAAAAATCTGGCATGACAAATTTGTTCAGGCATCAAAATCAGTTTGTAGCTGATTAACCAAGGAATCGTTTGAATACATCTAACGAGATGTTCTGCTGTGCAATTACCGCTTGAAAATAGGTTGCCGAGAATAGTCGTAGATGCCGAAGCCAACATTTACCCTGATTTAAATTTTTACGATGAAACTGTTTTGTTATATTGAAATATGTTGTTGAACAACATACTTAATTTAATTTTTGATGTAAAAAGCAAAACAACATGACGTATTAAGAATGTATTGTGATGGTGCTTATATGATAATTTATATTTATACCTGTTATTCGTGGGCTTTATTATATATCAGCGTATTTCCAGGCACAGTAGAACTTTAATTGACCACGTTTATTCCAATGTTGATTCCATTTGTTCAGTTACGGATACTGATTTGAAAATAACCGATCACGAGACTTTAGTGATTAATGTCTTAGACCATGTTAACGATAACGATAATTTTGTAAAATTGAAGTGCTGGAGGAAATATTCGAAGCAAGCTGTTTCGAATCTTGTTGAGAGAAGCCTGGATTTTCCATTCGCGGCCGGTAACTTAGATGAATCTACAGCTGTTCTTAATAACGCTTTGAAAACGTGTACCAATGAACTAGTTGAGCAAAAGTTTGTTTCTTTGAAAAACTCGAACAGCTGGTACAATTTGGATCTTTTGCGTCTTAAACGGAAAAGGGACAAATGGTACAAAAAGTTTTGTAGATCTAATAATGACAATCATTGGACTAGGTACACAATCGCGCGTAATAAGTATTCACAATCGATAAAGAAAACTCGTTGTGAGTATGTTCAAAGGAAGATTGATCAGCATCAAAACAACAGCAAAGAGTTATGGAAAATTTTGAAATCTTTATTAAAACCTAGTAATTGCAAACCGCGGTCCATAACTTTTAATGGCACATTAGAACAGTCAGAACAAGTAATTGCAGCTAAGTTTAATGATTATTTCGTAGACAGTGTTTCATTGATTAATCAATCCATTTAATTGGTCGATGAACCTGACGAAATAAAAACAGCCAGTTAATAGTAGTTGTAGATTTGAAGTTTTTCACCCAATTACATTAGATAAACTTAGAGTTATTTGTTTTTCATTAGGAAAATCTGGACCTTATTAATAAATCATTGCAAACTGGACATCAGCAACAAATTTTCAAGGAATCGTCAGTGGTTCCTATTCAAAAAGTTGCTGGAACGATTAGAGCCGAAGAGTTTCGTCCCATCAACATGTTGCACACATTAGAGAAAATTTTAGAACTTGTTGTTAAAGGCCAGCTGTTGGAGTATTTGAATAGCAATCTCTTTGTTGATACCAGAACAATCGGGATATCGGGAAGGTCATTCTTGTGAAAGTGCGTTGAATTTGGTGTTAGAAAAGTGGAAAGACAACTTGGAGCGTAAAGATACGGTTGTTGCTGTTTTTTTGGATCTGAAACGCGCTTTTGAAACAATTTCTAGGCCATTACTGTTAAGTTATATCAAGCGCTTTGGAATTACGAGTACTGCATATAAATGGTTTGAAAGCTATTTGTCTGACAGAACTCAACGGACTGTTTTTAATGATTCTGTTTCCAGTCCCGTGGAGAACAACCTTGTAGTGCCCCAGGGAAGTGTATTAGGGCCCCTTTTATTTATTATGTATATTAATGACTTGCGACGTGTTTTACGGTTTTGCGACATTAATCTTTTTGCAGATGATACTGTGTTATTCATTGCAGCTAAGGTTTTAGAAGTTGCCGTCTCACACTTGAATGAAGATTTGCAGTATCTAAGTAGATGGTTGAAGTGTAAGCAGTTAAAATTGAATACAAGTTAAACTAAATTTATGGTAATTTCGCGGAATCGATTAAATGAGAACGTCTCTGTTGTAATTGATGATGAGACTATTGATCGCGTTCAGGAGATTAAATATCTTGGCGTGATTATTGATGACAAACTTAAGTTCAACTCTCACATTGACAATGTCATCAAGAAAATTGCCAAGAAGTATGGAATTCTATGTCGATTGAAAAACGATTTAACTATTGCCAGTAAAATACAGCTATACAAATCAATCATCTCTCCTCATCTAGACTTTTGCCCATCCATTTTATTTCTGTCCAATGCATCACAAATATCGAGATTTCAGCGCTTACAGAATAAAATAATGCGTTTGATTTTGAGATGTTATAGATTCACTTCCTCAACTTTGATGCTAGACGCCTTACAATGGTTGTCGGTGAAGCAAAGAATTGTATATTTGACTATGGTGTTCATTTTTAAAGTAGTTAACGGTTTGCTGCCTTGATATTTGTGTGATCGAATGGAAAAAGGAAGTGAATATCATAGATATAATACTAGAAACGCGGATGAAATAAGAACACCACATTTATTTTCATTATTTTTTAAAGGAATAAATGTTTTCAATTCGATGCCTAGACACATTAAAAAGGGAACAACATTAGCAGAATTTAAGAGACATGCATTTCACACTTTAAAACTGTCTTTTGAACGGTTAGCCAGTGATTTTTTTTTATGAATTGACAAATTATGTATCTTGACGAAGTTATTTTCAACGGATTATTTTGTATGGATAGCTGTTACAACGACTTTTTAAACTATTTTGTTCGCCACGATGGTGATGATGGATTTTTGATATTTGATTTAATAGTAGTAGTAAAAAAAATATAGTAGTCTACAAAGGTTTGAGCCTCGCGCGCGTATTACGGATATAGAGGACTGAATTTAACATTTGCTAAAAAAAAAATGCAATTTTGAACCTTATTTGGAAGATACCTTGAGTTAGTAGTTAGTTTTATAGCAAATGTTGGGGGTTCGTGAGCATTCCTGACATTGCTGAAAATTATTATGATAGCATCAGATTGCTAGTGTAATAGGATGCTTTGTTGATTGTTCATTAACTCTTGATCGCTTATGAATATTTTAGGTGGACAAAAAGGCGAACTAAGAGGTGGACGCCTGAGCTTTTCCATAATTATATCGCTGTGAAGCAACTGTAAACTCTAGAGGGAATTTATATCTGTAACTGTAACCAGCTCGTGTTTTTGCTAACCTGGTTAAAATGTTCACATTTAATTATCTTAAAGATAAATCGTCCAACTCAAACCTTTGCAGGGGTAAGAGGTGGGACCATCATCATCATCATCATCATATCAAAGGTAAAATAAAGCATCTGCTGCCCACTACCCAACTAACATTTTCAGCTATATAAGCCAAATTTTCCAGCGTTATGCTGTAAAGTAGCTGAAACAAAGCTGCAGATACAGCTACAAACAGAAGCTAGCAAAATAATTTTAAAGAGCGTTTACTCATCTTTTTCACAACCATTATTCAATTTCTCAGTCCCACTGAATAACATCACCCAATGAACGCTAATGTAACTTCTATGCAAAGATTAAAAAACTTTTAACTTTTAGCTTAAAAACAAAGCTAATAAAGCGAATGTATTACTGATTTGGTGGCTTCTACACAACCAACCTCTCTTGCTGAATTACATAAACATCAAAACTACCTGTACTCAAGTAATAAACTGTGTTAGTACTACTTTGGAAGTCAGCTAGGTTTATTTTTATACTTGTCAGTTTTACAGATTTTACTCTGCTTCTCTACAAAGCTGAAGTAACTAGTCGAGAAAAGTGATTGATGTGCACTATTATAAAGCCTCTACTCAGCGATCTTCTTGCAGGAGGGCATGTAAATTTCTTTACGTCATTTCAAAGTGATGGTGTAGCGAAGTTGGTAGTATCAAGGTTCGCCAATGCGGTCGTCTCGAGTTCGATTCCAGGTTCCGGTACAGTGTACATAACTTGATGGTGTGCTTATGAGTAATATCGATTAATTTCATTCGCCGTAAAATAAACATGATAAATTCGTGCAACAACAAAAAAAGCGTAGACAATATTTAACCTTGGCGTCAAGAGAAAGTTGGTTTCACCGCATGCCTCAAAGCATTCGGTTTTGTAGACCATTCATCCTGCAATTCGTGAAAGAGAGTAGAGAGATAATTCTTGCTACAAAACAAGACGTGGAGAAAGAAATGCAAGAACTAATACCAGTGGAATTTGATCTTTTAAACGGAAACACAATCTTAGTTGATTTTAAATTTGCAGTTCATAAATGCAGAACAGTTCAATTTGTTGGGCAACTCCAAACGTAATTAACAACAAAGACAAATTTGAAGAAGGATTTCTATGCAACGTAGATAACCTAGTTTATGGTATATCTCCACTTCATGCATGGATTCGCTTCTTTAAATGTCTGCTGCATATTTCGTATCGTCTGGATATAAAGCAATGGAAAGTTTTACAGCCATGTAAAGAACAGTATCTGCAAAGAAAAAAAAAACAAGTAACGGCACAGCTTTATGAAAAATTTGGAGTTAGAGTTAATCAACCAAGATCGGGAGGAGCTACAGGTAACGTTTGTCGACTAGGATTCGCAAATCCTCATCTTTTAAGCAGCGTTTTAAATATCGACGAAGAATTAATTGTGAGGTTTCGAAACATTTTAATTACTATCAACAGTCAGGAGCCAATTGATCCAGAAAAAATGGATGCCTTTTGCAAAGACACATACCGACTTTATCTTTCTTTATATGATTGGTATAAAATTCCTGCAACCGTACATAAAGTACTTGCTCATGCTGGAGAAATAACAATTCATTCGCCAGCTCCTCTTGGAATATTAGCAGAAGAAGCAGCAGAAAGTCAGCATAAACAGCTGAAAAAATATCGAACTCACCATGCTAGAAAACGATCCAGAGTCGAAAATTTACATGATGTCTTCAATCGGGCAATGAATGAAATAGATCCATTGATTAGTACCATTTGGATGGAGAAAAGAAGACAATCAAAAAAAGCGTTGAGCTATCCCGATATTGTCAAAAGTTTTATGATATTCGAAGATTCTGAAAACTGCTCAACAGTCGGTGATGAAAACTTCAATGTATTGGAAGAACTTATGGAAGCTGTCGACGAAGTTGAAGAAGATTTTGCTAGGGATGATAGCAGTGCCAAATAATAAAAATTTGCAATATCGAGAAAACAATAAAAAAAAAAGTTTGAAATAAAATTTATACCTTTTCTCCCAGTTATTTTTTTTTTAATTATTGTCACTTAAACACTCTTGGGTCATTCGTGACTTGTCCGGGGTGAGATTTGAACTTGTAACTTTGGCGTGAGAGGTACGGATGTTAACCACTACGCCGGAGTCGTACACGTAAAAGTTAATTTTAATCCCCCCAGTTTTCACTCATTCTGTTACCTATCTTATAACTGAAATAAACTAAGAAGAACGAATACAACCATTCTTTGAAATGGAAGCTATGTTGTAAAATTCACAATTTGTTGTCCGTAAGTTAATGTTGCAGAAAAAGACTTAAAATATTATCAATAAAGAACAATTAAAAACTAAGCCCATATCAAAACTTGTTCATGAATCATCAAAATGTGTTCCTCGTCCCTTAGTTAATAATTACAACCATTCAACATCTTACATTGAAGCAAAAATGAAGAAAATATTTTTGTCCGCTTGCTTGTATGGAAATTTCCCATAGTGCGATAGTTAGGTTTTCTCTGAATATTCAAAATATTGAAATACCGAAACATTTCATTTTTCCAGGCTCTAGAAATGAAAAATTCGAAATCTATGGTTTGCCAATAATTTGCAAATTAAAAACTTATGGAACTTATGATAAACAAAAACGCTGCTGAAAATCTGGGATGATTCTAACGGGATTCCTGAGAAAATATATGAATTTGAGAAAACCTGTGTATGCATACAAAACCATCTTCACATGCATCATATCGCTTGCCTTGTACCCCGTCTCGATGAGTCTCATCGTCGCCCACAGCCGGTCGAACTCCAGACGAATCTAGAACCACACTACCGTTCATACTGGCAACATTGCTCTGATGAGACAACGAAACCCAAGCCCCAAGCTCCTCCCCTTTTCCTATCCTTCGACAATGCACCCCTCTAACGTCGGGTAAGCCACGAGTATTCAGCCCAACAACTAGACATAGAATTAAGTGAATTTTGTCACAAACAAAGAACAATTAATTATCGGCTCCGTAAAGCTAACGCGATTGAACCTTACAAATAAACGAACTAGATAAAACAAAATGCATCATATCACCATGACTGATAACAATGATCAATCAACACCCCATGCAAATTGAAATGCCTCTCTACGAGTAGTTCAAATTGTAAATTATCATCCCAAAATAACACGGAATAAGTTAAGTAATTGCTTCGTGGAATCTTGGAAGCTTTCACCCAGTTCAATATTTCTGATTCATACGTGGAAGTTTGTCAACAAAGTTTCCTCTCTTCTTTTTCATGAAAATTAGACTCAACTTGCTCCAATTCAACGGAATCCACATCAGGCCCCAAGCATCAATCTTTTTCCAACTGTTGATTGCTTACATTTCTTCTGTACCAATAGACTAGGCAATGATACTTGTTATTCCGTTTGATGTAGCATTCGATTGAAGAAATCGCTCCCATCAATTGTGATGCCATTTTAATTTGAATTGTACTCTAGCTTACATGGGTTCTGAACCAGAATAGGAACCGCCCGCGTGTTGCCAGGGTGGAATAAATAAATTAGAAAACTTTTCCACTTAGACTCGGTCTTACCCATTTTACAGCACACAGTCAGTCGAAAATTTACTGCAACCCACGCCCGGAAATGCGAGCGATGAAGTGTAAAAGAGTGAAAGTGCTCTTCTCCTTTCTCTGAACTGAACGGGCTCGAGCAGCGAACAAGGACACATGTCGACAAGGTGCTTGCTTGCTCAGGAGATCTTCACGAACACCGTTGAACTTGAATCCGAAGATGCTCGTTGTCGCCGTATTCTTTGGAGGAACTCAAATTCCAAATTCAAACTTTGATAGAGGACTTTGTTTTCTTCGAAATGAAGGTGAAAATGTGCTCTAAAGTGGCATCGAGCTGTAGAAATTTGGGAACCATCGCAGTAATCCCGTCTTTATCACCAAAGTTGGCCATGTTCCATCTGTGCGTCGCCGTCCTCGTTGTCGTCGTAGTATTAGCCTTTGAATGGTTTATTGCTCCGAGAGTTGCTACAAAATCTCGGAAGGTGACACCAGGAACCAGTGAAAAAAAAAGATGCGAATGGAATAATAAAGTGGAAAATTGTTCAACCCGGTGGCATTAACAGTGAGACATTTGCGCCCGGTATCGTTTATCTTACTACTTCCAAGGCGAGAGATGATCATTTATTTTCCTCACTTCGGACTGGCAAAGCAGTCAGGCAAGCAGCCGTGAAGGTGATTAAACTTTGAGGATGAGCCGACTTTGTCCTTGGAAGTTTCCGTGGAAGTCGACGACGGTGGTGGTAGCTTAAAGCCGCCTCTTCAAGTTCATAGCTGATGCTCACCTTTCCGAGAAAAACTTTTCAACCCTTCACATTTGATGTGATAATTTCGGAGGGGGAAAACAATTTTCCCGGAGCGGAACAACCCAAACTCAGTAGCCGGGATAATTACCGGACGGAAGCACGAAATTGAGCTGCCTACTTTGCCATTGTTTGCAATAGTAGACCACTGCAACGCCTACCACGACTACCTCTTGGGAGGGAGAGCGTTCGTTTCGGGGAATTGTTGTCGTCATATTGTAACTGGGAAGCTACAACAAGGGCGAATAAATGCTTCTACTGCAATAAATGGCAAGACAATGGGAAACAGGAGGCACACGGTTTCTGATTTCATTTAATTAATTGCTTCTCTCTGTTGTCTGCTGCATTCACACGTTGGTAGATGGTCTCGGTAGCTTTTCCTTCAGTAGGTGAACTTAGTAGAAGAGGGAAACCCGCCGTGTGCTTCCGAGTGATGTGTGCTTCTTCTGGTGAGCTTTGGCAGAGCTCCTGGCTTCCAATCATTATTTCAGTTCCCTGGGACGGATATAATTGGGTAGGGCTCATGGATTCATTGTTATCGCTTTCAATTTGCTTGAACTAGATTGAATGGTCTTTTGACGAGCGAGAATTAGATCAGGACAGGATATGTTGGAGAATGGAAGAGAGTTCTGCCTAGATTGCAATTATTTCTTCTGCCGGAATCGTTCATTTGCTAAATTCAATCTTAACAAACATTATTTCATTGTGAATCAATAGTGAACTACATTAGGTTGATTGAAATTAAATTTTTAGCACGCACCTAGGGGAAGGACAGGTCCAAGTATCAGCATCAATATCGATGGTGGAAATATTAAATAATTTTAATATGTGTGATATTTGGGAATCTTATACTTAGTCTGACAGTTGTTTTTTTTTTTTTTTTGAGTATTTTTGGTTTGAAGTGTACTTTTGACATTCGTTTGATAAAAAATGGATTTCCACCCTGTGCCAGACCTACCGATTTATCGGTAGTCCTACCGGTGTTCGGGGTGCCTACCGATTTACAGACGAAAGGTTCAAAACTACCGATTTTTCACTTTTCCTACCAAGAATCACAGATTTTTAGATTAGAATTAGAAAAATTGATTTCGACAGCTTGACAGTTGAGCACGTTATTTCGGAGCTTTCTAGTCTTAGAGTTACCTCTACGGTATAATCATAGAAGTAACTCTAAGACTAGTAGGTCCCGAAGAAACGTGCTCAACTTTTTGGTTCAGCTCTGGTACTGTCTTCGGTCCCAAGCAAATCCATGCACCCCTCATTTCATCTGTCAAACTTTCATAGAGAATCAAAACAAAAATTGTGTAGTACTAGAATTTCGACTAGAATGGGGTACGTTACTCGATTTGCTTGGGACCAATAGGCTAGTCAAGTAGTGAGCCAATTTAAAATCGATAGTTTTGTATTGATTGTTGGTATAATCTCGTTTTTGATATTTTCCATTGATAGCCCTAATAAAAATAACCATAAAAGAGAGCTTAACGACGTATTCGGGGTATCATCCAAACCATTTGAGGGATAGTTTACCCATCCGAGATACAGTTCATTTATGGTATTTGTTTATTAGGGAGATGACACTGCTCACCATACCGACGCCATACTTCTGCGGCTTTACTTCCGTGATCAGAGATGTTATGCCTCAGAACATCCTGGCGGCGCCGACCGGGATTGAACCCAAGCCTTCTGGGGTGAAAGGTTATCACGCTTACCACTACATCACCTGCGCCGCTTGCACTGCTTAATTGAACAGTAATTGCTAGTTTGAACTGTAGTACAAATCATAATTCAATAATTAATTGATGTATGTCTTCACGTGTATTTCCTAACATGACAATAATTTTAAGATATGTGGAGCTGATATAAGATTAACGTAGTGCGAAGTGTATATAAATCACTTTCTTCTTCTTGGCTTACAACTGGAGCTTTATGAGTTTATACTTAATCTGCTTTATTGTACTCTACATACTTTAAGCACAATCTTATTAGTTAACAGTTCGGAAGAGGGGTAGTGGAAAACGAGCCAAAATAATGAACGAAAAGGGATTTTGACCGCCACACAATACGTTCAATAATATAAAAGACAGATTAAAATGATTGTTTGCGATGAAAATACTCGCGCAACACGAGAAAAGGGCCTATCATTTTCAATCAATTCTCTTCATCGATTTTCTCTTTCGCGAATAACTCGTCTGCAAATTCAGTTTGTTGATTCAGGCGCAAGCTAACTATAGTCGCTATATTTATAGTCTGGCAGATCATTAAAAAATATTGTAGACCAACAATTGAAAAAGTACCATCAAGTTTTATAAACAAAACGTTGATTATTCTTTCCTCGCCAATCAAACGCAAATTACCGGCATTATCGGATAGAGGAAACTTTCCCCATCCCAAAGACGGTGTTAGTTTACGTAGGCGTACCTTAAGTCACGAGAAAACGGGTTCCGGAAGTTTTGTTTGCAATAGCTAGTGTGCTCTTTTCTGTTGTTGGTCGTGATTTGCTCGATTAGTTCCGCTATTTGACAGCTCAATTGGTTCCTGAGATTCTCTCCGCCAGACTATGAATATAGCGACTATAAAGCTAACATCATCTTCTGTCGAACTGTCCTGCAAGCTTAGCGAGAAATTCGTTTATGTTGCCGTGGTAAATGAAAGAGAAAGTCTATGAAGAGAATCGATCAACGAGGATAGGCTCTTTTCAAATGTTACGCGAGAATACAGATTTAAATTCGAAAAAATGTGGCCTCACTGCCTAAGGCTCTATCACAGAGAACAGACATCCAAGTCCAATTCCTAAAGTGTGTAAGAAATTTAACTGCTATTTTGAATAGACATTTGAAACTAGCAATATCGTGGTGGCGCTAGTATCGCTGCCCATCGACGTCGATGACCGGCAGACGTCATCTTAACATATATGTCAAAATGGTTGTGAGCAAAACATTTTTATTTAAAACCGATCAATACATGGGCCGCAAGTGCGAGTTTTATTGGTGCGCAAATAAATAAGGTGTTACCAAGCAAAAATCTTTTCACAATTTTCCTAAGGATGCTGAATTTCCCGAGCTACTACTACTATGTTCCAACCACTTTCCTCGGAACTCCTGGAAGAACGGATGCAGGGTAAGCAGTGTTCAAATCTTAAACATTTTTCTGAATTTAAATGAGGGCTTATTGGAGTTCACACTTTCACTGAATCATTTGAAGATACGCCGTCAGAGAACTCAAAAAAGTCAGTTTTGCTCCTGACTAAAGGGTGATCGGTCAAAATTTGGTCAAGGGAAAACGCGTGTAAATCGGTGAAATCGTTTATTTAAAAAATCAAATTAAATTTCTTTTTCAAGTTCAATTAGTATAAAATTCAGGAAAAATATTCTGTTAGGCTTCCGCTTTTCCAAATCCGAATTGCCGGGCCTTACGCTTGACCCCTGCCATCAGATTTTGTACAGCCACCTTGTCCACCTTCTTCGCCGCAGAAAGCCAGTTTGCCTTGAACTGCTGCTCGCCCTTAGCAGTTTTTTTGGTCTTCTTTAGGTTCCGCTTGACAATAGCCCAGTATTTCTCAATTGGGCGGAGCTCTGGCGTGTTGGGAGGGTTCTTGTCCTTGGGAACCACCTGCACGTTGTTGGTGGCGTACCACTCCATGGCCTTTTTACCGTAATGGCAAGATGCCAAATCCGGCCAAAACAGTACGGAACAACCGTGTTTCTTCAGGAAAGGCAGCAGACGTTTATTCAAACACTCTTTCACGTAAATTTCTTGGTTGACAGTCCCGGAAGCTATGAAAATGCTGCTTTTCAAGCCACAGGTACAGATGGCTTGCCAAACCAGATATTTCTTTGCGAACTTTGACAGTTTCATGTGCTTGAAAACATCTGCTACCTTTCCCCTTCCTTTTGCCGTATAAAACTCCTGTCCCGGAAGCTGCTTGTAGTCGGCTTTGACGTAGGTTTCGTCGTCCATTACCACGCAGTCAAACTTCGTCAGCATCGTCGTGTACAGCCTCCGGGATCGCGCTTTGGCCGTCGTATTTTGTTTATCATCGCGATTTGGAGTCACTACCTTCTTGTAAGTCGATAGTCCGGCTCGTTTTTTGGCTCGATGCACGGTTGTAGACGATACACCCAGCTTATTTGCGGCATCTCGGAGAGAGAGGTTAGGGTTTCGCTTGAAACTACCGGCAACTCTCTTTGTCGTCTCAGCGGCTTCCGGTTTTCGATTTCCCCCCGATCCAGACTTCCTGGCTGTCGACAAACGTTCCCCAAACACTTTAATTACATTTGTAACGGTTGATTTGGCAACTTTTAGCGATTTTGCCAACTTTGCGTGCGAGTAGCTCGGATTTTCGCGATGCGCGAGCAAAATTTTGATACGCTGCTCTTCTTGCTTGGACGGCATTTTGACAACTGAAGAGTGAATTCCAAAATCAAAATAGGAGCAACATTCTACACACACACACCTTCAAAATGAGGGGTGTTCAGGTTTTTTAAATGCAAAATTGAAAGAAATACGTCAAGTTGATATTGACCAAATTTTGACCGTATCACCCTTTACTAAGCCCAGTTAAAATTGGAACGAAAACGGTTTAAGATCTACAAGAAACTGTAAAAGAACATAGTTTTTTATTCGAAAATAAGGGTTCTGCAGAAATTCGCTTGATTTCCGTTGTTTTGTATTGTTTGTTTTGAACTGATTTGACAGTTCATTTGGATACACGGTCAATAAGATCAACCCAAATTTTTGTTCAGTTAATTCATTAATCGCATAAAGTGATAACTCGAGTCGCAACACTCCGTATGGTGGCGCTAGTGTTTCTAACGTATTTTAATTTGAATTCTTACACATACATTTTCGATAAATTTGTTTAAGCTTGGACGTCTGTTCTCTGTGCCTCTATTAGTTACGCCAACTGGGCTGATCGGTCAGACAGTTTCCAGAATTCTTTCACGATGTACCAGTTCTAATAGCGATTGTAAGAATGAGGGTGATAAATAGAATAATATTTAAAGCGCCAGTTACACTATCCTCCTTGTGAATATATTGACATGTGTAACGTCCGCTTTAGATGTATGGGTAAAAACAGCGCAGGGTGCAAGTTATTTCTAAACTTGTTTGCTCAATAATGGGCAGCCCTACTTCTAACGAAAATGAGTAGATCTTACTGAATTTGGGATGTTTAGAAATAACGTGTGCAGAAAGGAGGAAAACACTGTACACGACCAACGAGATTAACCCAAATTAGATTTTCCTTTACTCATCACAAAAAGTAAAGGAATTCAGCAATGAGTAAATTGCTGCATATTTTCCTGCTTTTTCGCGCTTTTTCAAGGAAAAAATTCCAGAATATGATAACAGTGACGATTGGATTTTCTCGGTCTATTGGTACTACTACTTCACTAAGTAAAATTTTCGTGAATTTTCCTCATTTTTCCGGCAGTTTATTGAAGTTTTAAATCATGGGGATAATTTACTCAACGCTGAGTTCCTGCACTTTTGACGTAGGACTACGTATTTGATTTCTATATGTGGGTACACTTTGTGAAAACCGAGAATGGAACATGTAACAAATTAAGCAAGATTTTGAACGTTAATAACTTAGCTGCCCCTGGTCCAATTTCAATAATTTTATCACCAATCGATCAGAAATATGGCTACGCATCGATAACAATGCTTCCGACTGTTGATTTACAACAACAAACTATTGAAAAACTGGTAAATGCACAGCATTGCCTACATGCATATGCTGCTTCCCCAGCACAGTCGTCAGAGAGTAGTAAGTAGACGAAACAAGTCGAAGTGGCATTCACCTCCGATCCTCGAGCGCGTACGAATAGGGAGGATGGAATTGCGTAATATTTTGCGCAGTCATCGCCATATTCAGAACCAAACGCAAATTCTTCGAGATAACCACCATCCCATCTGACGTATCTCCGGTCTGATTTACGAGGTGTGCTGAAGGTGTTCCTGAAAAATGAGATCCGTGATGCTGTCACCTATACTAAACACGTGAAGCGTAAGCGGCCATGGATGTCATCTACGTTTTGAAGTGACAGAGACGCACTCTGTTTGGTTTCGGAGGTTAAATCATCACCAACTTTGGCAAGAAAACGGCTCTTTTCAGGGCCACCAGCTTATTACAGTAAATAGTAGGAATAGAAGTCATCTGCCTGTTTGTCCATATTCAGAACCAACGACCACACAAAATGCGCATTTAATCAAACTGGAAGCAGGAGTATAAATTATTTTGATCAACCTTGATCAACTTTGAATCGCCACGGCCGGATATTTTCGATGGAAGAAGCAACAATCTAGCATCTAATTCGACGAAGACGACAGGAAACATTTGTGAAGCCGAGTTATTTACGAAAAAGAGTGTCGATGAAGATAATCGATAAATGTAGATAGGACCTATTGAAAAATGACGCGAGATTTGTTTTCCGTACTGAGCTCCAATGCTACCGACGCCAGGGAGGCAGCTCCCACACCTGGACCCTACCAATCGACCCATCAACTCAACCGGGGACCAACGGTTTTACTTCCCGAAGGAAGGCGTGATCAGAGATGTTATGCTTTAGAACATGCCGGTGGAGCTGACTGAGATTGGACCCAGGCCTGCTGGGGTGAGAGGTGATCACGCTAACGACCGGCGCCGATTCCTGAATGTGAGAAAAGTAAAGATTGAATTAACTCAGTCTATTGGTAATACTCCGAGACTGATTAAAATTTTCGTTAATTTCCTCATTTTCTGGCAGATTTTTTAGGTTTTCCACAGGAAACCATGAGACAAATTTACTCATCGCTGCGTTCCTACACTTTTGGCGATTATGAGTGAACTAAACTCAAATTTGGGTCGTTCTCATTCGCCGTGTACGCAAAAAGAAAAGAGCCATTGTCGCTACTTGATAGCAAACTACTCATAATGGGAGGAGTCTTTGTAGCTTTTATACCATTTATAAAATATATAAAAGAGCGCTGCTGTATGGCATTAGCTGCAATCACATTCGCTGCCAGACTGTTGAGCAGTTCAGTCGATTTGAAATTCTCTCTAGTTTCGTTCGTTCGTTCGCAAGTCGAATTAGCTCCGCGTTGTGTAGTGACGCTCTCGCTGACCCAGCCATGGGTAAGAAATCGCGCGGTAACGCGAGTGCCGGTTTACCGGGAAAACAGACTCTCCCAGGAGACGGCGCGACCACCGAGCCAGCCCAGAAGAAGCAGAAGAAAACCCCATTGCCCATCCCGACAGGCGTTGCGGACCCGCAGCCGGGGCCTCCCGGAACTAAACGACCCAGACCTGAAGACAGCAGCGCCACCGTATCAGCAGCAAAAAAGCTGCTGAGCAACAATCCGTTCTCCGCCCTGCAGAACGGAGCCCAGCCGCAGTCGGACCCTGAGACGGTGCCGAAAAAAGTTAAGTTGCCACCCTTCTATGTGAAGGGCTTCCCTCCCGGGCTATGGGAGCAGCTGGATTTCTACATTAAGCAGGGCCTTCGCTGCACCATTCAACGGTGCACGGAAGGCTACAAACTGATGGTCCCGGCCGAAAAACACTTCAACGCAGTTCAGGCCCTCTTTGACAGAATGAAGCTGGAGTACTTCTCCCACGACATCGAGGCCACCAAGCCGCTGAAAGTGGTGCTGCGCGGGCTCCACGACATGGACACCACCACCTTAATGGACGAAATTAAGGCGAACGGCCTCAAGCCGGTCGAAGTCCACAAGATGACCCGCAGCAAGGCCATCAAGTATCGTGACCAGCTCTACCTGGTCCATCTGGAGAAGAACTCCACAACCGTGAAGGATCTCCAGACGACACGCACACTGTTCCACATCGTAGTGAAGTGGGAGCGGTATAAGCCGACCCACCGTGGCGTCACTCAGTGCTCGAACTGCCTATTGTTCGGGCACGGCACCAGGAATTGCCGCATGGCCAGCCGCTGCATCAAATGCGGCAAAAACCACAAGATCGACAACTGCGACAGCATCGAGGAAGCCACTCCCACATGCGCCAACTGCGGTGCCGCCCACAAGGCCACGAGTAAGGCCTGTCCGAAGCGGGCCGAATACGCCGAGATCCGGAAGAAGGCCTCGTCCAACAGCCAGCCCGGTCGCAAGAAGGTTCCAGAAAACAACGCGCAGAACTTTCCTCCGTTATCACCGGTCCAATCACGGCCAATTCCAGTGTTGCCGCCGCTCCCGCTCAACCAACAGTTGGCTGCCGCTGCAGTACCCGGTCAAGCCTCCGGGCCATCGACGGATCCCCCTGCTCCGGGATTGGCCGGTACAACCGGTGAAGCTACAGACGATTCTCCGCTGTCAACGGATGAGATCGTCACACTGTTGGCCCAGGCCATCATCATCAAGCGCACCTGCGCAACAAGAACACAACAGCTCCAAGCTATCATCTCCTTCGTCGCTAATTATGGACCGTGAACCCATAAAGATCGCCAACTGGAACGCTCGCTCCGTAGGGGCGAAAAACATTGAGCTTGCAGACTTCCTCCGCAAGCACGACATCGACGTGGGCCTTCTCACCGAGACTCACCTCAAGACCGGTGACAGCTTCTGGCTGCCCGACCACAGCATTGTCCGGCTTGATCGCACCAGCTCCAGGGGGGGCGGTGTCGCGGTCATCATCAAGAAAGGCATCAAGTACTGCACCCTACCCCACTACCGCACTTCCATCATCGAGGCCGTTGGCGTAGAGGTGGAAACATCGACCGGAAACGTCCGGTTCATCGCCGCCTACTGCCCCCGGCAATGTACCGTTAGCAATGGTACAGCACAGCAGTTCAAGAACGACCTTGCCATCATAACCCACACCAATGCCCGCTTTGTAATCGGAGGGGACCTGAACGCCCGGCACGAGGCCTGGCGAAACTACCAGCAGAACCAGAACGGCCGCCTGCTATTCGACCATTCCCAGCATGGTCTCTATTCCGTCTGGTTTCCGGACGAACCAACCTTCACATCACCGACGGGCAACCCATCGACGCTGGACCTGTTCTTGGCAAACACCAGATTAGCCAAGCCGGTTGCCGTCAACGACCTGAGTTCGGACCACCAACCGGTGCTGACCGAGCTGGGCTACAACGTGGCCCCTGCACCGTGCCAGCGGAAGGACTACCATCGAGTCAACTGGGTCCAGTTTCGACGCGTGGTCGACCGCCACATCGACGACAACCCACCGCTCGACACAGTGGATGACATCGACCGGGCCCTGGAGGGTCTCCATCAAGCCATATCCGTGGCTGACGAAGAGTGCGTTCGACGAGTTCCTGTGAGGGGTAAGTTTCAAGCAATTGATTCCCACACCAAACTCTTGATTCGGCTCAGAAATGTTCGTAGACGCCAGTTTCAGCGGACTGGGGATCTGCAGCGTAAATACGAAATGGTCGATCTGAATCGGCAGATCGCTTCCAGAATGGTCTCAATCCGGAACGAGAGTTTCGGGCGGCTCGTTCAGAACCTGGACGACCGTTCCAGACCATTCTGGAAGGTTGCCAAGGTGCTGAAGTCTCACCCCAAGCCCATTCCACCACTTAGAGTCAATGACGAACGGCTTATCACCAACGAAGAGAAGGCCAATGCAATTGGGGAGCACATTGCCCAGTCGCATTTGCTTGGTTCTACAATCCCAAGTCCACTCGAGAACCAGGTTGTGCAGTGCGTCCAGACGTTAGATGCCTCCCCTTGTGCCGTCCCTCCAGAAGAACGGATTACAGAGGAACAAATTTGCTCAGCGCTGAAACACAGTACGAACATGAAGGCTCCCGGGTTTGACGGAATATTCAACCTAGAGTTGAAAAATCTCAGCGCGAGGGTGCACTCGCTGCTGGCTGCCATCCTCAACAGATGCTTGGAGCTGCACTACTTTCCAAGCATCTGGAAGGTGGCAAAAATCATCCCGATCCGCAAACCTGGGAAAGACCCTTCACTACCGTCAAGCTACAGACCGATTAGCCTGCTCTCAGCGCTGAGCAAGCTGTTCGAAAAATTGATCCTCAGCCGACTAAACAAGTTTGTGGAGGAACATGACATTCTTCTTCCGGAACAGTTCGGGTTCCGCAAGGGGCATTCCACCAATCATCAGCTAGTGCGGGTGATGAATAACATCCGAAATAACAAAGCTGTATCCAAGTCCACAGCCATGGCCTTGTTATACGTCGAAAAGGCGTTTGACAATGTCTGGCACGAAGGACTTATATACAAGCTTTGTAACTCCAACTTTCCACCATACCTTGTGAAAATCACCCGTAACTATCTCCAGCAAAGGTCGTTCAGGGTGTCGTTGAATAGTTCCCTTTCGGGACAATTTCCGATCCCAGCAGGTGTTCCGCAAGGGAGTCTGCTGGGACCACTGCTTTACAGCATCTACACGTCGGACATCCCTCCTCTAGGAGACGGTTGCGTGTTCTTTCTGTTTGCAGATGACACCGCGATAGCCGTCAAGGGTAGGATGCCTCGTGAAATTACGAACAAGCTCCAACGATGCCTTGACACCTTTACTGATTATGCCACCACGTGGAAAATCAAAATCAACGCCTCGAAAACCCAAGCGATCATGTTCCTTCACAGACAATCATTAAAACTTAAACCGTCTCCCTCCTGTACCGTAATAATGGATGGTACAAGGGTCGAGTGGTCCACTGATGTTACTTATCTCGGGATGTTGTTCGATGAGAAGCTCCTGTTCCGCTCGCACATAGAGAAAACCCTAGTTAAGTGCTCCGCCTTGGTTAGGTGTTTGTATCCGCTCATTTGCCGCAGATCCCGCCTCTCAAGGCAAAACAAACTGGCTGTTTACAAACAGATCATAGCCCCCGCGATCTTCTATGCCGCCCCGGTGTGGGAATCGTGCGCTCAGACCCACAGGAACAAAATCCAGGTTGCACAGAATAGAGTGTTGAGGATGATCCTAGATCGTCCATTCGACACAAGAATAGCAGACCTCCATCAAGAGGCAGAAATTCCCAAAGTAGATTCCAAAATTGATGATATGACAACTAAATTTATTCAAAAATGCAATCTTTCTGAACATGCTTTGATAAGCAATTTGTACATAGTAGGTTAAGTGTATATAGTAGAGTAGGTTAGTTTTAAGCTGTAAATAGTAGTATTAAGTAGTTTCTCTTCAAATTCTAAAAACAAAACAAACCAATCCCACCAAGGTGGTCGACCGTGTACTAAGTCTAGGACTAATTCTGTAAAACAAATTTTGAATTTTGCCCATACCTAAAGATGAAGAAAGCAATTAAATCACTTAGTAAAAATTTATATGGTAATCGTCCAAGTTAAACTAAAATAAAGATCATTTAAACTGGTAAATGGCATTAGCTAATTTTTGCTTCGGACGGCGCGATGAACAGCAATAGCAGCAGTAGAAAGCTGGTGGCTAGTCCACTCCTTCACACCTAACAAGAAACAATTGACTGGTCGTGGAAAAGGTCTGGTAAAGGAGGCGCCAAGCGTCTTCGCAAAGTTCTTCGAGATAACCGCCATCGGTCGTCTGGCTCACCGTGGTGGGGTAAAACGTATCTCCTGTCTGAAAATGAGGTCCGTGATGCTGTCACCTACATTAAACACGCCAAGCGTAAGTGGCCATGGATGTCTTCTTCAATAAAACGGCCCTTTTTAGGGCCATCAAGCTTACATCAGTAATGAGTTGGAATTGAATTTATATGTGCTTATTTGTCCATATTCAGAACCAGAAGCCCCCAACGACCACACAAAATGCTTTCCAGAGTTGTAACCTTGTAACCAAACTTGGAAGCAGGAGTGCAAGTGATTTTGATTGATTCTCTTAATCAAATTTCTCTTTGAAAAAAATTACTACAAATTTGGTACGCCTACAATTTAAAAACTGAAAGAGTTGAGATAATAGATAATTGATCAATTAAAAGAACTAAATGCTCTTCACATTTATTCCGTCCACTAGCGGTCCTACGTCAAGCTTCCGTTCGTGCCCCTAGACACAGACCCTTCTACTTTTTACGATTAAGAATAAACTGAACTATAATTTGAGTTGATCTCATCGGCCGTGCACAAATTTAAAGGGACAAAAATCCAACTGGTCTTAATGGTATACATTGTAAACATGAAAACTCTTATGGGGTGTTTACATCTGTGCGGATTTGCTAGCGCTGGTGTACTAACCATCTAGCACGAATTTCAGTTGCTCCTGAAATCTCATGCTGGTAGACGCTGATGCCCTGTTTACTGTGCCCTGTTGGCTCATTAACGCTAGGCATAAGTGTAAACACCCCGGGACATTTGCGCGTGGGACAAATCACGAATACGCTGCCACTTCGTCATGGTGCAACTGTCAAACTAAGTAAATCATTTTCTTTTACACACAGCCTACTACGGTATGAGCTAAAGGTTACGTGCATGCAAAGAAAACCAAGGCATTGTATGCACGGGTGAAACGGGAACCTTATTTGTACGATGGGGCAAACATTATCACGCATACGGTATTTGATGAGCAATAAGCTTAAAATGCGAAGAAGAAGAAGATGCAAAAACAAGCGATTTCACGATTGTACGATTCTAGGCCACTTTGATGAGTGTGAAGTTATGTTGGTGGTTTTCACATGGTTTAAAGGGTGTTTTAAAGGTATTTTGGCCGTATAGGAAGGCAAGGGTTTTCGAAGCCTTTTTAATTTTTGATCAGTTCATCTTTTTTAAGTGTTTCTGGTTTGCTGTTCAGGCGTTTTTATTTCTCTTTCGGTAACTATTTTATCGCTTTTAAGGCAATTGTTGGTCTTATTTTAATTATCTTCTAGAATCTTCTTAATAACCTTATTTTAGAATCTTCTTAGGAAAATTCCTTAGAGACATCTGTTTTATTCTTCATAAGAATCGTCTTATAGAAGCTTCTTTTAGATTCTTTATAAGTAACTTCTTATAGAAGCTTCTTTTAGAATCGTCTTTTAAAATCTTCTTTTAAAATCTTCTTTTAGAATCTAATTTTATAATCTTTTTTTTTATAATTTTCTTTAGCTTTTCAAGACGCTTGACGGTCGCTCCGCTCCTCTGACTAACAAAAAAAAAATACGGAAAGGACAGTAAATCTTAATAGCAACGCAATATTTGAGCATTTTTTTTTAAAGAGCATTTCATTGCAAAAAAAATATTTCCGCTTGAGAACCACTAATATGGTCTAGAATTTGTTAGCGATCGCTAACAAACACCGTACGAGCCATGAATGCCAGCTCTGAAGTTTAAATTCATTGCGCAAAACTCACCAACCGAATCAGACACGACCCAAATCAATCTTCCATATGAGTTGTCTTCACTCGAATAGAACGTAACCCAACTGACATGAAATCCAGAAGTCATAAAACCACCAAACTCCATCAAACCACTCGAGTCAATTCGTACATTCCGCCGAACGAAACAAACAACCAAAAAAAAAAAGAAACCTTCCCGAATACACTTCCAATCGCTCCCTGGAATTCCTTTACGACTGCTGGCTGCTTCAGTCGTAAAAATATGATACTGCGCCACGGCTCGAGGCTGGAGGGGGAGGGTAGGCGTGTGCGTTTTCCAAATTATTCATAATCTTTACGAGCAGCCACAGCAGCAGACGATTTCCCACTTTGAATTTAAAAATTAAACCGTCAAGTGGATCCGCCCGGCCTTTTCCGCACTTCCTCCGGGAACAGTGCATAATCTCGAATCAAAGAGAGAAAAATCCTATTCATAGCGACGGGTCTTTCCTCATTTCCATTCACCGAAAGAACTATGACGAGATACAGCCGAAGACAAAACCAAAAAAAAAAAAGCGAACACTTAGGAAACGTTAGCCAAATAGCAGACTAATGAATCACTACTCCCCTTTTATGATTGTGCAGTGTTTCGGTTTTCCACTCATTTTGCGCTGCCGCTGCTGCTTCTGCAGGACCGGATTTCCTTTTGCTGTTTCTGTGCGGGTGAATTTCTGCTGCTCCCCAACCAATGTCATTAAAATTCAAAACCCGAAAGGGGGAAAGCGCTGATGCTGGAAACGAAAATGCACCGGCAAAATGAATCTCCTTGAGAGCAGAAACAGCTCTTCCTGAAGCTGGCGGGAGTAATTGCTTCCAATAGATTTACCTCGATGCATGCCGAACAGGATGGTGGTGGAAGAGATTATGTATTTCTCACTTTTCCCAGTGACCTACTTATATTTGTTTTGCTTCTCAATTCAGCTGTTTTCCCCTCTGTTCAAATGTTCGTCTATATTTTTTTATTGAGCACCTCGTGCGGAGATACAAACAATTCATTTTCCATTTCCCGCTCGGAATACTCAAATCACCAAACCCGTCTCATGCGCATTGATCCACTGGAAGCGATAAAAGTCAAGTGGATGGTTTAGTTCTCCTATCTGCTCGTTCGGTTGAGTGAGTGTTCTCAGGAACAACCTATCTTCCGGTTTTCTTCCTCACCGAAAGCATATGCACGTATGTTATACATGGGAAGTTCCCCCTTAGACCTCGTATCGTATTACACAGCAAATCTGGTGTAAGCACTTTCTCCTTCCAAGCTAGGAAAAAGCTTGTAGCCCAATATAGCCATTCCAGTGATCCTCAATGGGTCATCAGCGTACCCTGAGGGAGGCTCGTGAGATTGGTGCCGCCGAGACTCAACAAATGCGGCATCAACTGTTGAATTCTAGATGCACTTACACAGTTATTAATTGAGAGCTTTCAATGCCTGTACCATTTTTGCATTGGTATAATTGTGTGGCAAGTTCAATCATACTTCTATACCCAGGGAAGTCGAGAAATTTTCCAACCCGAAAAATTCCTAGACCGGACCGGGAATTGAACCCAACCACCTCCAGCATGGTCTTGCTTTGTAGCTACGCCTTTACCGACTGAGCTAAGGGAGGCCCATGATCGTTGATTATGATTTTACATTATTCGTACATTGCTCTTCACCTGTGTTTAATTTGTTATCCTAATTTACGTGTTTACATTTTTCAACTAGTTTATAGGATACCCTTTGAATTAAAAAAAGAATTTGATATCCTACCTAACTACTAATAACTTAACCTAATTAGCAAGATCGCGTATGATCTGATAATTTGATCTCAGGCCGGCGTCTCTAAACCTTTCGAGGCTGAGCGAACTCTGCTCCTCTAGTTTCTGAAGACCAACCAGGCGGTGGATCTCAGAATTTCGAGTCCACAGGGGACTGTTGAGGATCATTCTAAGGATCTTGTTCTGGATCCTTTGGTGTTTCAGGTAATGGCACTCAGCACACCTCTCCAAGATTGACGTTCCGTACTCAATGGCGGGGAGGATGATTTGCTTGTGAACGGCAAGCTTGTTTTTAAGGGAAAGGGTGGACTTTCTGTTGATAAGTGGGTAGAGCGATCTAATCAAGATGTTGCACTTGGATGTTTTGTTCACATGGGAACGGAATAGCAACTTGCTATCAAGGGTGAGTCCAAGGTAGACAACTTCACTCGACCATTCAACGGGATTATTATCAAGCTGGACTTTCAGGTCTGTCTGTTAGCTGATACAAATCTTCCAGCTTTTGAAACAGTCGGACAGAACATCCAGGCCTGATTGGAGTTTCCTCGTCAGAACACGGATCACTCGACCCTTACAGATGATGGTAGTGTCATCCGCAAACAATGACAGAATACCACCACCCGGAAGGGGAGGAACATCTGACGTGAAGATGTTGAAGAGGATAGAACCAACGAGGCTACCCTGGGAAACCCTAGCGTCAACGTTGAACGTATCAGAAGGTGAATTGTTCATGAAGACCTGGAATGATCTGCCCGACAAGTAGATTTTGTTGATCTTAACAAGGAGGATCGGGAAGTTGTATCGATGCAGCTTGTACACTAGGCCATCATGCCAGACATTGTCTAACGCCTTCTCAACGTCCAACAATGCAATGACAGATGTATTGGAAACGGACTTGTTGATGTTAGTAACCCGTGCGAGTTGGTGGATGGTAGAGTGTCCTTTCCTAAACCCAAATTGCTCTTTGAGGAAGATGGTATTATCATTTGAAAACACCACTAAACGGCTGAGTATCAACAAGAGGCTGATGAGACGATAGCTTCTGGCATTGATATGGTCTCTGCTTGGTTTGTGGATTGGAATAACTTCCAGCATGCAGGGAAGTAGCCAAGCACCAGACACTTATTGAAGACCGCTGCAAGGTGCTCGAAGCAGTCAACACTCAAGTTTTTCCACTCGAGGTTGACCACTCCATCGACACCAGCGGCCTTCATGTTCTTGGTTGATTTAATGGCTGCTATCACCTCAGCAGCCGATATACTACTTTCGTCAGGGACAACTACGGGGGTGGCAGCGACTCTAGATATTGCCTCCGATACAGCAGGCTCGTGGGGACTCACCATGGCTTGGCCAAGGTTATGTGAATGCACAAAGTGTTGTCCAAGGGCATAGGCCTTTTCAACTGGGGTTATGAGTAAGGATGGATCCGAATTCTGATTAAGAGGGGAAAGGGGAGGGATGGGCCTCGGCTTATTTTTAAAAATCTTTACCATTTTCCAGAACGGCTTAGGACAACCTTTAATTCTTAGATCCAATATCCTGGCTTGAATGATTTTGTTTAAACGGTTGCAATTAGTCATCAGATGCGGCAGGCCAGTACGCTGGTACTGCCTACGAATGGCGTTGCGGAATCTAATGAGATCTTTAGTGGGCCTGTCAAGGTTCAGAGTATTACTCACCTGTCTGGATACTGGCACATGTTGCTCTTTGGCTCGGGAAATCGCTTCATCGATGGAGCGAAGACACCGGTCGATGTCGTCGGTCGTTTTCGGCGGGACGTTATAGTCAATACTGGTGTCCGGGTGGGAGGGTCTGGACTCAAGATGTTTTTTTTTTTCCTTTGGTTTGTTTTCTGTCGATCTTGTTTTCCGTGCTGAGCACCAATGCTACCGACGCCAGGAAGGCAGCTCCTACACCTGGACCCTACCTATCGACTCATCAACTCATGAACCGGGGACCAACGGCTTTATTTCCCTTGCCTCAGAACATCCCGACGGCGCCGACTGGGATTGAACCCCTGCTGTGGTGAGAGGTAATCACGCTTACCACTACACCACCGGCGCCGCTACTCAAGATGTTGTACTGTACATTGTGCAGGATGATGCCATTTTGATTGCACCGACTGTTGCCCCAAGCTTGATGTTTGGCGTTCAGGTTACCAGCGATGATCAAGTTTTCCCGCCATCGTGTTAGCTTGACAATACAGCTTTTCTCCGAAGAACGCGTTACCCACTGAGTTGCACCCACCACTTTGTCTCGGTGGGTTTTCAACCAACCGCCCTGATTTTCTGCTAGTGACTAGTTCTCCATTGACCCTACTCACATGCAAAAATCAGACCGACTGGTTTAAACCCCGCCGAGAAAAAGCGGTGGGTGCAACTCAGTTGGTAACGCGTTCTTCGAGGGATAGCTGTATCTCGTCGCAGGTCTGCTGCCGACGCGTCCCTGACGTTGACTTGTTTGGGGCAGTAAGCCGCAACGATGGTGATGGGTCCGACAGGAGTAGAAACTTCCACCCCTACGGCTTCAATTATCTTCAGTTGGAAGCTCGGCAGCAGCCGACAGTAGATACTCCTCCTTAGAGCGATGGCCACTCTTCCCTCCCCGGAGCCGGTTTGGTCCAGCCTCACAAGCCGGAAATCGGGAAGGAAGACGTTAATCTCGGCCTGTTTCGGTGATGATGGCGATATCGAAGTATCGTTGAGGAACTCAACAAACTCGATGCTCTTGCTCTTGAACGAGCAAGCGTTCCAATTGGAAATTTTTATGGTTTCGTGGTTCATACTTATTGATGACGGGTACGGCAGCATGAAGCTGTTTAGTTCAGGTCCTGCAGTTGCGTAACAAGTTCCATCGTTGAAAGCAGAGTGTCTGCGTTCACGATCGTTGGTACCCCCCGTCTCTAGCCCACTGGTCACCATAGCCGGTCGAACGCTAGACGAAACTAGAACCGCACTACCGTTCATACTGGCGACAACGCTCTGATGAGACAACGAAACCTTACCCCCAAGCTCCTCCCCTAATCCTATCCTTCGACAATGTACCTCTCTAACCTCGAGTAAGCCGCGAGTATTCGGCCCAACTCCTACTAGGCATAGAATTAAGTGAATTTGGTTACAAACAAAGAACAATGAACTATCGGCTCCGTAAAGCTAACGTGATTGAGCCTACCAAATAAACGAACTAGTTTAAAAAAACGATCGTTGGTGAAGAGAGAGCACCTTCATGCTGCCACCCCGGAGGTGGAGAGGTGCTTCGGGATGCAGCGGTTGCCACATATGACTGAAGTCTTGAGTATCCGGAGAATTGGGCATCCCAGTTGTTGGTGGGACGGATGCAGCAGCAGCAAAACGGTTGTTGAGTGGAAGTGGCGGAAGCCCCGGAATTCGGCGCCGTTGGGGGTTGGCCGGAAAGTTCTGTCCGTTATTTTCTGGCACCCTTCTGTGGCCAGGTTGATTCTGTGTAGAAGCTTTTTTGGGGATATTAATGAATTTCGCTCGCATCGTTCATGTCTTGCTGATTGCCCTATGTACTGCACCACAATTGGCACATTTGGGATCTGCGTCCTCCATTAGCTCGTAGGCATCAGACGAGTACTGTTTGCCACAATTGTTGCAGCGGTAGGCCATGTGGCAGTTTCTCGTTCCATGCCCGACATGCAGTTCACGCATTGGTTGACCTCACGGTGCACTGCCTTGTACCGTTCCCAAATCACCACGATGTGGAAAAGGGTTCGAATGCTCTGAAGGTCCTTCAAGCACGTTGAATTCCTTTCCAGGTGAACCAGATACAACTGGTCGCGGTACTTACGTGAAGCGTCATGACGATTCATCTTGAAGATGTTGATTGGCTTGATTCCATGTTGCTTCAATTCATCTGGCAGTGTGACTGTTTCCATGTCGGGAAGGCCTCGCAAGACCACCTTGAGCGGCTTGGTCACCTCAATATCGTAGGAGAAATACTTCACGTTTTTCTGCTTCAGCAACACCTCGACGGCCTTGTAGTGGTTCATCGCTGGGACCATCAGTTTGATGCCGTCAGTGCACGAGCGCATGGTACACTTTATAACTTCACCGATGTAAAAGTCGATTTTCTCCCGCAAGCCTTCCGGGAATCCTTTAACGACGAACGGTGGAACATTCTGCTTCCTTTCCACCTTCGGTTCATCGCCGTTTTCTAGGATGGAGTAACGATTGTTTGCCAACAGCTTCTTCGATGCAAATTGAGCACTGGCGGTGTCAGATCGAGATCGTTTTCAGGCCGGAATAGCAGTCACGTCAACTAGCGGCTGTTTTCCTATGTTGGGGTCGTGCAATGCTTCACCAAACACCGCGAAAAAAGAGTGCGAACACTATCGCAACGAACTAGCGAACAACTCGAGAGAGTGAGTAAAAACCGAACTGTACTGCTTGACGGTCAAGCAGAGAATGATGTAATGATTCTACTGACTTCCCACTATATTATATATATTTCAGCCGTTTTGACGTAGGATTACGTCTTTCGGCAACATATTGGGGGTGCAATTTCAAAAAACCAAAATCAACCGCATTACGAAAAGATGTCAGGTTTTGACCACTTATAACTCTGTCAAAAGCAGATGAATTTTAGTTCTAAACAAGACAAACGATTGGAAATTTATCTACCAATCTGCTAAAATGAACACTATTAATGTTCAATAGGTCACTAAATGCACAAATTTCCAACTGTTGCAATGGTGATCAAAATTATCACCGATTGCCTGCAAAAAGCGCTTTCCCTAACACAGATTTAAAAATCGAATTCGATGCGATCTCACTGAACGGTACTCATTCAATCACCGTGCATGTGGTAGTGTCCGATCGGACGGCATCAGCAGGAGCAGCAGTGCTTTCGGCGTGTGGCATTGAACATTGTTCTCAATTGTACACAACGAAAGGTTGCCTGTAAGCAGCGAGCTACAGAGCCCACATGAGCATCCATAGAAGAGAAAGAAGCCGCACCGCTATGGATTGAGTCGCTGTGGGTCATCCATGCCAAGCACGTCACCATTGCTCCCGACAACATACAGCTCACCAGCCTCGTCCGTGTTGAACACCCTAATAGCTCAGCATTACTCAACCATCACGACGAAACGGTACTTTTCAGGACCACACATATAAATAATAAAGAGTCTTTTTTGGACATTTTCAAGCTGAACATTGCATTAGGTCCTAAGTAATATTGATCGATTCTCTTTGTTGACTTTCTCTTTCGTTAAGAACTTGAGCACATAGCCGTTTTTTTTTTGTTTGTTGTAAATGCTAGAATCTCTAATCGATCAGTGTGCTGAAAATACCTGGGAATGTCATTACATGGCCGTGGGGATACAAAGAGAAAGTTGACGAAGAGAATCCCAAGTAACAATTTCCAGTTGAAGAAACGCTTTCGTTTTGATTTTGTTCAGCTGCATGTTGAATAATAATTGCACAATGTGTTCACCACAACTTTTATAAAACCCTTGCTTACACTGGTTCGGAGAACCTATACAACTGCAACACAAAGGTGTTGTCTAACGTATTCAGTAAAACGTTTACCCAAAATCAATTTATTGTTGAAGAAACGTTCCATTGTGATTTTATTCAACTGCATGCTGAATAATAACTGTACAATTTGTTTATTACAACTTCTGTAAAACTCTTGTTTACACTGGTTTGGAGAACCTGTTCAACTACAGCATTATATGTATACGCGGTATAGGAGTAGAAGCAACTTTTATACAACGTTTATAGATACATATTTAAACTCAAGCTTTATTATTTTGGTGAAAGCTCTTATACAACGTTTGTAGACACCTCCTAACAGCTGCTTCGAAATGTATTAGAGATTGAACCTGAGAGGCGTTTGTTACACTCTTTTATGACTCCTAAATAATCACTATACAGCAAGCGGTGAAAAGCGTTTATAGCACTTTTTAATGACTCCTTAATAACCGTTGTGTAAGTACTCACAATATTCACAGATTAAAATTAGTTTAACAATTGTCGTGGTACGCCAAAATAATTGATTGTACAGTTTTTATTAATTTAATTTATTTATGTACATTGAAAATATATGTAATTATGCCATTCTGTGATCATGGAGGAAGTAGTAACAAGCATCTGTTTAATCTTTGATTGATATTCTTTCAATTAATCTCTCTAATCATTAATTGAGAGAATTTATCTAGAAATGTTATCGTTGATATATGTCTTTAATTAATGTTTGCATTTATTAATAACACCTATATATAATTTACCTCTACTCCACCGAGGGTTTCTCGAAGCAAGATTCGAACTCATGATCCCGGATAGCCAGCCGCTTCTGTTTCCATCTGCTCTATTCTTGAATACATATTTTGATCATATGAGAGAAGTATATGAAGCTCATCTTGAGTGACTTCTCTTGCAGTCGAATAATCATTGCCTTATGGTCATATAAACGTGCCTATCACTTGTGCTATTTTTAGCAACAAAATTGTGGTTGGTGGTTGGTCGAACGTAAACAATCATTTAAGAGTGCTCCAAGCAGCTTTTGAAGCGTTTAACCAAAAAGGCAATACAACTACATTCTTGTTCAACACTGGAAGTTATTATTCATCGTTTGATCAACTGAGGTGTTTTATAAGAGCTCCCAATGGTTTGTTTTGATGCGTTTATTCCACGTTCTGTATAGCTCTTGTGAATCAGTTTAACTAAGGTGCTATAAAAGTTATCGTAGGTCTTATAAAGCATATAGGTAAACCGAACGTAAACAATCATTTTAGAGTGCTCCAAGCAGCTTTTGAAGCGTTAACCAAAAAGGCAATACAACTACATTCTTGTTCAACTCTGGAAGCTATTATTCAACGTTTGATCAACTCAGGTGTTTTATAAGAGCTCTCAATTGTTTGTTGGGATCTGTGAATGTTACTTAGAACCTAATGCAAAGTTCAGCTTGATTTGTCAAGGTCATCAATCGAATGTCAGTTCCCATATGTTAAAATCTAACATACCATATATTTTTAATGCAGCATTGGGGGTGCAATTTCAGAATCCAAAGTCGGTTGCGGCATGAAAGTGGTCTGATTTTGATCCAGAGATGAGGGAATTTAAATTCTGAACACGCAAATCGATATGATTTTTTTCTACGAATCTGTTAAAATTAAGGATTAATAATTTTTTTAAATGTCACTATTGAAAATTGCACAAATGTGCAAGTGTTGCTATGATCATAAAATTGTCACCGATTGCCTGCGAAAAGCGCTTTCCCTAACACAGATTTCAAAATTGAATTCCATCTGGTCTCCACAAACACAGTTCATTCAATCACCGCGTGTGGTGAGTGGTGGTGTTCTCCAGTACACAACGAAATGCTCCCCGCAAGCAACTAGCTATCAAGGCTGCCCTCAACCACTGATCGGATTCAGTGCTCGTCGTGATTCTGTGATTGATGTGTTTTCCCTAATACATATTTCATTTCCGCACCGCTATCATCTCCAAGAACATCGACGACAAATTTCTACAGCATTGTTCTAAACTGGCTTCCAAGCTTCCAATCCATCGGTCCTTCTCAGGACCACAAATGACTGATAAAGGAGTTAACTAAAGAGCTTGTATCCAAGACATACCGTCCAGAATTGGCTTGTACTACATGGACATCGACAGATCACCTCACAAACAGAACTCTCAAATTGCTTCCGAATTTCAACCTATCGAACTTTATCTCTGATAATGAGTTAAGAAATCAATTTAAAATATACTATACTTTTGCTGTGACATCACAGCTACCTTTCGTAATCCTACGTCAAATCTACGGTCGTGTCTTGGTTAAAACCTCTAACTTTTTATAAATGGAGCGGGGCTTAGAAAGTATATTTTGTGTCGAGTATGCAAAAAAGGAGAGACTTGGGCTGTTAATCTAAGTGCATAAATAAGGGTACCAACAGCTTTTGTAGGGGCAGGTACTCTATTCTGAAGTCTGTGCGAGGGAAATCACAAATCGTGTGTCATCAAAATACATGTCATGTTGAGAGATCGAGCTCATGAGAGAGAGAATTGTGTGAAAGACAAAGTAGCTTACTCTCTTGGTAGTAAGGCTGAATGTAAAGGGTATGGGAATGAACTGTTTTATTGTTTTTACAGTAGATTAACAACTAAATATAAATATATATATCTGCTATCTCTATGTAACTGACCACGTGAATTCCTGATTACTGCTTGTAATTATATAAAATACTTGATTTTCTCTCTTCTCCCGAGTTTCAACGATGCCTACCAAGGAAACAGCGCCATCTCTGAGGCGAAAAAGCTAGGTTAAGCCCTGTTCAATATAAAAGAGCCTTATTGGAATAATGTCTATTCTGCCTCAATTTAAATAATGAAAAATTTAAATACATTTTTTTTTATATTGTGACATTTCTCAACGAAATATATATTAAAACTGCCATATTTCTGCATCATCTTCGAAGCTAATCAGTTTTTTTCGTAACTCGGAATGTTCCATATCAAAAATATTACCACCTTCCTTGGATGGTTCACAGTACTCAAACGCCACTAGCAGATAAAAATGGTCCGCGAGCTCATCTGAGTCTGAGAACTACCGAACTATTCGTATGGAGAGCCACCCTTACACACATTAGAACAAACTTCCGTAACGAGGAAACAGCTCATATCCGCTTTTCGTTATCATTAATTCCAATCCCCCTCTGACAGTTCTCCCCACTTCCATTTTCCGAACCCTCTGCTTCTGCTTCTGTTAACGCAAGATTAATTCCACCAACTGGAGCTGACCAATTCAGGCAAATGATTATTGCTGATCCGACACGACCACCGAGGGTCGCCATGGCCGCGGTTGAGTTGATTAACAATCGGATCACATCATTTAGTCTGAACAATCTCGTTTCTTATTATTTGTTTTATTATTATCTGGATGAAGGACCCCGCGGCACCCACTTTACCACATCAGGCAACACCAATTCGGTCGATATGTATTCTATTAAGTCATATAGAAAGCAATAAAAGTGCCGACCCGTGAAGTCACTCGAATGCGCTAAGTGCCAATTTCTCTGCGGGATAGCTTAAACACCACACCCCATTACATGATGGTGGAACGCCTTCCAATGGGTCTATATTCACATGTTGACTATATATGGAGCAACCCCCAAACCGGCGAAATGATGGGATAATCTTAATTTGATCTAACTTTTCCATTTCTTCGGTTGACTTCCGCTCCTGCTACAGGCAATAGCGAGAAGTGTGAGACAGAAATTGAAAATAGACAGACATTTGGCCGAAGAGGCTTTTGCTCCGAAGGGGGGAGGGCAGGAATTCAAGTGAAAGTTTTCCTTTATTGCCTAAACTGTTTCTTCGGTTATGGGCCTAGTTGGGAAGGTACCTGTTGGAACGAAGTTAAATTGAATAAAGTTTTTGCGGTAATGATCTAGTAAAGAAAGTTATTTCTGTACCGTGTGAGAAAGGTTTTCAGAGAGAGTTTTATGTGAGGAAGATTTCAACTAGATTAAACACAAAAATCTGGATCGATCTGTATCCAGAAGTTTGTCCTCATCCAAGCATTAAATGAATGCATTTTTCATTTAGAGCCGATATCAAAGGTGTCCGTAAAATGCTCGAAGGAAATTCAGTCCAGTTCGTATGATTTTTTTTTTAATTTGATTTGATAGTTCAAGTCTCTTAATTAATTATTTTTTCAAGGACTCCGAACATACAGTATGGTGCCTTCTTCATATTGGTAAAAAGTTATTCAATAAAGTAATATTTGAAGATTTCAACATTTTTACAAATATATCGATCTTAGAAGCAAAAACAAACAAATTTGATAGGCCATGTTGGTAACAATTAAAGCTATTACTACATCTCAGGAACTTTGTTTTTTTTTACCAGTGACATCTGTTGCGAAAACCAACCATGCTGGAAATACCATCGACAGACATGATTTTAGTACAGTTGTACACCTTTAATTCATAGAATGCATGCATCATAAAAAAAGAAAACTCTATCTACTGTTTCTACTTAGCGCAATTACTCAGGACTCACGAGTGCTGGGGTGATTATGAACCGCGTTTCAATAAAATCCTATTTTGAGAACATTGCGTATTCTTTAGTATTATTAGAAACACATTTTGCATGTCCATATACTATATTCATAGAAAAAACACGGCATACATTTAGGCGCAGTGTGAACATGCCATAAATAGGGCCAACCGAAATCCATTACGCTACACTGGGGCAAGTTGGAACGCACAGGGAAGTTGAAACGGTACATGTATCTCTTAACGGAAGTGAATAATCACTAAGATTATTTCTTATATAGTAGTTTGCGGTAGTACACAATGTCTCTCAAAAATAATTACAGTCAGAGTTGCTACCTATAACTATCGTCAAACTGCTGATGGTAGTAGCGCTTTGTACATTCCTATCAATGTGCTCGCCGAAGCTCTTTCCATGACCATCCATCAAGTTGACGAAAGAAGTAAAAAGCAACTGGTAAATGTCGTCTTCGGATGTGATCCGTTACCGATATGGTCATTCCCGACAATCACGACCAGAGTTACAATTTCCTCGTGTGTGCAAAAATGTGCTGCCGAGACTCTCAACAAACCGTCTCCCGTCGCAACGAAAACAACATGTGACGAGCGAGAAAGAGACACGCGAGAATAAGATATGAGCGAGATACAAATGCGACACCCAAAAATCCTGGCGTGCGCGAGGCTCGCCCTGATCTCATGTGCCTCATCTCATGTGCTACGATTAATGTTAGAACTGCAGAGCTCGAAGTTCTGGAAGGTGTAGGTAAGCGAAATACAGGCTGTTGAAACTTGGTTGCTTTGACCGACATTTCATTTGCGTTTGCACAAACCATTCCTATTTTAGAGGAAAGGTAGCATATATTTGCAGTGCTTAAATTCTTGAAATCCTCTAATAGCAAAAGCCATTAATTTGCCGGTCAATTAGAATATTCTTTGTCTATTTTTCCGGTTCAACACTTAACTGCACCTGCATGACTAACATCTTTTGACACGTTATTTTCAAAATATCGAATGGACAAAAATTCTACAAAAAAGTGTATCGGTATTGTTTAGCACGGGGATTTGACCGTTGCAAGACGTTCACACATTGTCAACGTAATTTAACCATTCATCGGCAACACAACTGGTATACATTGTTAGATGGGATGTTACGTATTTTGAATAGATTATATCGGAATGCTACGAATGCAGCAATGTTATGATAATTCAATGAGTGAAAGATTTTTTTGCAGAACATTTTTTTCTTGGCGTATTACCTTTACGCTTTCACTTGTACTTTGTTACCATTACTTTAAAAATGCTCAGATTTTTTTTAATGTGCCTCATGTGATCGAGCATTCAGATAAATTCTATAACAGAAGCGGTGACCCACTGGGTGATGGCGCGATCTATGCTAAATCTCGATGAACATTTCAAATGATCCTATCTGCTTTGATTGATTCTCTTCATCGACTTTCTCTTTTGATAACCACGCCTTCGCAAATGCATTTGGTGCTAATTTTGCCACACAGTTTGATAGCAGCAGTTCATATCTTGTGCTTAGAACGTTGAACACAGCAGGGAATGCTTTTGAAGTTGAATTATTAATGGAAGAGAAAGTCGATGAAGAGAATCGTTCAATGCAAATAGGACCTTTTGAAATGTTTATCTAGAAATAGCTGCAGCAAAATAATGACATGAGCGGGCATCGTTGGCTTTAACTCAGATGAGCGTGTAGACCAGTGTAGTGATATATTTACCATTCCAATTATTAATATCATCAAGTCTACCGACCTTCTGTTCCGTTCCTTCAAATCGCTTTCTGGTTGACACGGTACAATCTAGGTGGCTTCTGCTGACCATTGCTCTACGGGTTTCGATGGCATCGTTTTCGCGTCGATGTCCGTAATCGCTAAGAAGAAATAACCTTTTCGGTTAGATAATGGGCGACCTTGCCTTTGTATACCAACAGTGTCAGAAGCAAGCGCCTGAGTATCGGTACCAATTCCACAAAGTGACCACCGAACGCCACCATGGCGAGTGTAAGGTTTAAATTTGGAAAATACCGTGTTGAAAGTTGATCTATCCATTTGAAAAATTATGATATTCAAAAACTTAAGCACATTCTTCAGTCATCCTTTTTTTTAGCAACTCGCTAATTCAGATCAGAAGAACATCAGCAAATGCTGATCTTTTAAAACTTCCTGGCTGTCTTGGGAGCATATCTGAAAGAATATCCTGTAACTTTTACTTAATAAGTAAAAAAAATCTCATTAAAATAGATCGGGTTGCTCTCTAAATGATTGATCAAAATACATTAAAAATCCTAAAATGCTCAGTAAATATTTAAAGTACGCTCCCTAAAATAGAGAAAACTGTACATTAAGCATTTGAAAATGCTCCTTAGTATGCACCGCTTTGCACCATTTTGAAGTGTAATTGTACCATATATCATAGGAAAAGCTGCTGTAGAAAGGTTAATAAGTACCATGAAATCAGCTGAAATGTGCAGTAAAAATGCACAAATGCACACAATGATTTACTGAACATATCAGCTGATTTCATGGTACTTATTAACCTTTCTACAACAGCTTTTCCGATGATATATGGTACAATCACACTTCAAAATGGTGCAAAGCGGTGCATACTAAGGAGCATTTTCAAATGCTTAATGTACAGCTGTCTCTATTTTAGGGAGCGTACTTAAAATATTTACTGAGCATTTTAAGATTTTTAACGTATTTTGAACAATCATTTAAGGAGCAACCCGATCTATTTTAATTAGATTTTTTTACTTATTAAGGAGCATCATCATTGTTTAATGATTCATTTGCCTTTTTACCGGTAGAAAGGGTTTGCGGATCTGTCGAGATTCGATGCGTTGCAAGCACAAAAAAAATATATTTAGGAAATCGATTTAGATCTCCATTGTAATATTTGTTTAGTCCTTCGGCTCCGCAGAGCTTTCAAAGATATTGAGCCTACTAAATAAACATTTTGGAAAACATGGTTTTCGATTCAGATACTGACCGTTGAGTGTGACAAATATTTTGGATTCATCCCAAAATTTACAATCCAGCTTTCTTGTTTCTCATCATATTTTCAGGTTGACTACTACTTGGGACAAACACACCATGCTTTTTGTCTAAATATATTTGAACAGTTCTCAAATTTAAGTACATGTTTGAATTAACTAGTGATGTCGGCTACAGCTTGAAAGGCTGAAAATACTGATGGATGAAGTCACACGAATCAATTTCAACAACGAAGTTTTTTTAAAGGGCCCTCCGAACTATTGGTTCTCTGCCAGCTATACCTATCAATTTGATCCACTAAATACCTATACCTATCAATCGGATCCAAATCAGTCTGATCAATATCCCAAAATTTGAGCTAATTTGGTGGCGAACTGATTCTGCACTGGCTCTTTGAAGTTTATATGGGAATTACTATAAGAAAAGTGTATTTTTTGTCCTCATCGTTCTAGCCCTGCACCACAATGATTTATGGAAAAGTTGTCCATCAGAGCCCCCCCCCCCCCCCTCTGACGTGAAAATTTCCCGGCTACAACTTTGTTGAATGTCAAGAAAATTTGTTATTAATTAATTTCCAAATTGATAACTTGCTGGTAGGATTAATCGGATATTTTCAGGGCAACACTGCATCTTGCCCTTATGACATAATAGCCTCGATTTTTTATCCTATTATTCCAATGTTGTCTGCTGAGTAGTAAATGAACCATGTCAGAAGAACATCATCTTCCTAATCAATTAATAACTAAGTATCCTAACGTTCAATTTTTCAATTCCCACATAAACTTCAAAGGGCCAAGTGCAGTATGAGTTCGCATCCTAATGAGAACAAATTTTGTGAGAATTATCAGGAGCTGATTTGAAATCGTTTGAACTTGGTGGAGCTTAATCAATATTTTGAACCATAAAAATTCCATGCGCATGGATCGGTAACAAATAACCCCGCTGGTAATTGGTACGTAATCGTTTAACTCATCTTCCGCTTGAAATACTTCTATAAAACCAAAATCTCTCAACCCTCAAAAACTGAATATCAACTGATTGAAGTCAATCAATTGTACCAGCAACACGAGAATGTGCCAGGACTACTCGATCAACAGTTCTCTGTTGTTTTCTTTAGCACCAACCAGCCACTTTTAGCATGCACGCAGGACGTAGGTACGCTGCCGATCTCCCTGGAGCTCGCCGAGCTTAGCTCATGAGACACAGCACATGTGACACGAATGAGGCACGTAGGAACAAAAAAGAAACGCGAAATAATGCGTCTCGAAATGTACCAGGCACCTACGATCTTACAGAAAGCGTGTCTCTATCACGTGGGATGGATGCACGTGTACATTAACTCTGCAAAGCAGCAACTGCTTCAAAACGAGCACAGATGAGTGTCGTGAATCACGACACTCATCTGTGCTCGTTTTGAAGCAGTTGCTGCTTTGCTTGCTTTGAGTGTGTTGGTGAGTGAGCCCAACAGCCTCCGTTTAATGTTGCCTGCTTTGTTTGTAACTCACACAGTCGCGCCTGCCGAGACGAACTTGGAATACGTAGGCATTGTTTTCATTTTCTTCTGTCGTTTCGCTTTTCTCATGATCGTACTGCAGAAGTCTTCACTGTTTTCGTTGTGCTTTTCATCATCAGCAGCGAGTGTAACGTTTTGCTTGTGAGCAGCGACCATTACTGGTGATTGTTGTTTGCCATGGCTCTACCTCTCACTGCGCGACAAAACGTTCTGTCAGCGATAGTCGGTTGATGCGTAGACGATTGTCACGTGAGTGCCATGATACTTTGCATCACTGATTACAGTGAATATTATTCCACTAAGAGATGGACGTACCGTTTCAACTTGTTCCTGTTTACCTTAATTCTGATGCTTACTATCAAAACATTGAACAGGATGAGAACCTGTATAGGGTTTTTGATCTAATTTCCGTCCTACTAAGCACAACGCGCACTTTACCTCTCTTTCATGAACGAGTTTAAACTAAAAATGGAATTTTTCTGTCAAAGATGACTTCTAAATTAATTCACCTTTCCAGACGTACCGTGGGATTTGATAAAAAGCCACAAATTGTTGAGATATGGTTTAAAATCAAATACTGCTTCTTGATTCTAAATTCGTTCTACGAGTTTCAATTCCGTCCTAACGCATTGAAACGCCATTCGATTTTCTTCGTCCTACGGATAAACGTAGAAAAAGGGGATTCGCAGGGAGCGTTTCTTTTGTTTTGAGAACAATGTTCGTAAATATTCATACAATGCGCTCTAACCGGGTTATGTTTTAGCTAATGAACTAACGCATGGGAACAAACATATTATTGATTTGGGCACGGTGAAATCATTGATATTATTGGTCTTTTCTGATCGATAGAACGGAAATGGGCGATTACGACGAAGTAGCGCTCTACCCTACGAGCTTTTGCTCTGACTTTCAAAGTCAATAACTGAAACCCCCTTATTTCCAATTAATGTTGTACTAAGTGTCGTGACCGGACCGAGGTTTCCAGCCTCGGTCACGGCTACACGAATCCGCAATGCTCTTGGTTGCTCTTATTGACAGCTGTGTTGCAGTTCCTGCTGCTACTGCTGCTTCTCCATCAAAATTCGTCACGAGAATGTCTTAAACGAGTTAGTTAGTTTTAGTTTAAATGATCTTTATTTTAGTTTAACTTGGACGATTACCATATAAATTTTTTAATAAGTGATTTAATTGCTTTCTTCATCTTTAGGTATGGGCAAAATTCAAAATTTGTTTTACAGAATTAGTCCTAGACTTAGTACACGGTCGACCACCTTGGTGGGATTGGTTTGTTTTGTTTTTAGAATTTGAAGAGAAACTACTTAATACTACTATTTACAGCTTAAAACTAACCTACTCTACTATATACACTTAACCTACTATGTACAAATTGCTTATTAAAGCATGTTCAGAAAGATTGCATTTTTGAATAAATTTAGTTGTCATATCATCAATTTTGGAATCTACTTTGGGAATTTCTGCCTCTTGATGGAGGTCTGCTATTCTTGTGTCGAATGGACGATCTAGGATCATCCTCAACACTCTATTATGTGCAACCTGGATTTTGTTCCTGTGGGTCTGAGCGCACGATTCCCACACCGGGGCGGCATAGAAGATCGCGGGGGCTATGATCTGTTTGTAAACAGCCAGTTTGTTTTGCCTTGAGAGGCGGGATCTGCGGCAAATGAGCGGATACAAACACCTAACCAAGGCGGAGCACTTAACTAGGGTTTTCTCTATGTGCGAGCGGAACAGGAGCTTCTCATCGAACAACATCCCGAGATAAGTAACATCAGTGGACCACTCGACCCTTGTACCATCCATTATTACGGTACAGGAGGGAGACGGTTTAAGTTTTAATGATTTTCTGTGAAGGAACATGATCGCTTGGGTTTTCGAGGCGTTGATTTTGATTTTCCACGTGGTGGCATAATCAGTAAAGGTGTCAAGGCATCGTTGGAGCTTGTTCGTAATTTCACGAGGCATCCTACCCTTGACGGCTATCGCGGTGTCATCTGCAAACAGAAAGAACACGCAACCGTCTCCTAGAGGAGGGATGTCCGACGTGTAGATGCTGTAAAGCAGTGGTCCCAGCAGACTCCCTTGCGGAACACCTGCTGGGATCGGAAATTGTCCCGAAAGGGAACTATTCAACGACACCCTGAACGACCTTTGCTGGAGATAGTTACGGGTGATTTTCACAAGGTATGGTGGAAAGTTGGAGTTACAAAGCTTGTATATAAGTCCTTCGTGCCAGACATTGTCAAACGCCTTTTCGACGTCTAACAAGGCCATGGCTGTGGACTTGGATACAGCTTTGTTACTTCGGATGTTATTCATCACCCGCACTAGCTGATGATTGGTGGAATGCCCCTTGCGGAATCCGAACTGTTCCGGAAGAAGAATGTCATGTTCCTCCACAAACTTGTTTAGTCGGCTGAGGATCAATTTTTCGAACAGCTTGCTAAGCGCTGAGAGCAGGCTAATCGGTCTGTAGCTTGACGGTAGTGAAGGGTCTTTCCCAGGTTTGCGGATCGGGATGATTTTTGCCACCTTCCAGATGCTTGGAAAGTAGTGCAGCTCCAAGCATCTGTTGAGGATGGCAGCCAGCAGCGAGTGCACCCTCGCGCTGAGATTTTTCAACTCTAGGTTGAATATTCCGTCAAACCCGGGAGCCTTCATGTTTTTACTATATTTCAGCGCTGAGCAAATTTGTTCCTCTGTAATCCGTTCTTCTGGAAGGACGGCACAAGGGGAAGCATCTAACGTCTGGACGCACTGCGCAACCTGGTTCTCGAGTGGACTTGGGATTGTAGAGCCAAGCAAATGCGACTGGGCAATGTGCTCCCCAATTGCATTGGCCTTCTCTTCGTTGGTGATAAGCCGTTCGTCATTGACTCTAATGGTGGTAAGCTCCAACCGGTATTATCCTCGGATTAAATCCCGATCAAGAATGTCCGGCTGGTTTGATGTCGACATCAGAGTTAATCAACATAATTCTGAGCAAACATTTTTCAGATCATACAAACAGGGACGGTATTAAAAGTTAATCCGAGTTGGAGCTTACCGCCATAAGTGGTGGAATGGGCTTGGGGTGAGACTTCAGCACCTTGGCAACCTTCCAGAATGGTCTGGAACGGTCGTCCAGGTTCTGAACGAGCCGATGTCTTAAACGAGCTTAGGTACCTCATTATATACCTGTTAACCTATCAAAATTCTCTAACCAATGAGATTCCGTTTACATACGGGCTATCACGCTTCACGCTCACTCGATTCTGCTCATTATTTATTCAACACTAACTCTATCTACTACATTCTTCCCCTCTTCTACTCCCCTTAATTGAGGAAGGAGGGCATTATATCCACACATTCGGGGTAATTTCATCTACCCTCTCAGGGAAATTTCATCCATCAGGTCATAATTATCTTCAAACTTGCCACACTGACATTTATATCGAATTTATCATTATCTGTCATCATCATTCATCAAAATGACTACCTATTTCAATATGACCATTGAAATCAGGGTCACCAACTTCTACCGCGTACATGCATATTACCGCTCTATTCAAGTTTGCGATGAGCTAAAGTAACCATCCATTACGTCATGGTTAATTTCTTCAGTTTATTTTTACATCCATCATGTCGTATAAAGTCTTATTTACCATCAATCAGGACATGGTAATTCTTATTAACCATTCATCAGGTCATGGTAATTCTTATTTACCATCCATCAGGTCATGGCAATTATGCTGCAAAAATTTCCACAGTTTTTTGACGTAGAACTACGTCTGTGATTTATACACAGGGGAACCTTTTGTGAAAACCGAAAATGGAACATGTAACAAAATCATGAAAGATTTTGATCGTTAATAGCTCAGCTGCCCCTGGACCAATTTTAATAATTCTATCACCAATGGATCAGAAATACTTCTACGCATATGTTAAATTAAAAACTTTATCGTTTTTCAAAATGTCAATATTGAAAATTGCACGAATGTGTAACTATTGCTATGAAAATTAATATTATCACCGATTGGCTGCGAAATGCGATTTCCCTAACACAGATTTCAAAGTAAGATTCCATCCGGTCTCACCATGATTATTCAAGTGGTGGTGTTCCAGAGAGTGGTGGTGTTCTCCAGTACACAGCGAAAGGCTGCCTGCAAGCAGCAAGCTGCAGCCCACATGAGCATCCATAGAAGGAGGAAGAAGTCTCACCGGAATAAGTAGCACTTCGTGAGTCACTGTGGGCCATCTATGTCAAGCGATTCATACTAAAGAGTATAAACAGAGAGAACCCCGTTCAAATTCCTATTCCTACACAAAACACAAGCTCCTGCTGCAGTTAAAAAATAAGATTTATTATATAAAACCACGTAGTCCTAGGTCACCATTTTACACTATATGATGCTACCGGCAGCGCCATTGTCGTGACCGGACCGAGGTTTCCAGCCTCGGTCACGGCTACACGAATCCGCAATGCTCTCGGCTGCTCTCCTTGACAGCTGTGCTGCAGTTCCTGCTGATACTGTTGCTGCTGCGGCTGCTTCTCCTCCCAAATTCGTCACAAGAATGTCTTCAATGAGACTTAGACTTTAAATGATCTTTATTTCTTGTATTTGTGTGGTTTACATGTATAACTTATCAAGTGACACAGATGCGTCTTTTCAACTTGAATTTCAATTATTATTAGTTAGAGTTCCTAGTCTTATCAGGCCTTTTTTGAGAATGACCACCTTGGTGGTATTGGTTTGTTTTAAAATGAAAAAGGAAACTACTTGTAACTACTATTTACAACTACAACTAACCTACAACTATTTAATACACCTAATCTACTATGTACAAATTGTTTATCAAAGCATGTTCTGCCCTAATACATTTTTGTGCAAATTTTGTGTTAATTTCATTAATTCTGGAATCTATTTTGGTAATGCCTGCCTCTTCTTGTAAATTTGTTATTCTAGCGTCGAAAGGACGATCAAGAACCATCCTCAGTACTCTATTCTGAGCGACCTGGATTTTGTTCCTGTGAGTCTTTGCACATAAATCCCACACCGGAGCTGCGTAGAGGACCGCAGGTGCTATGATTTGTTTGTAGACGGCCAGTTTGTTCACCCTTGAGAGGCGGGATCTGCGGCAAATCAGCGGATACAGACACCTAACCAAGGTAGAACACTTGACTAAAGTTTTCTCTACATGCGAATGGAAGGGGAACTTTTCATCGGACAACATCCCGAGATAGGTTACTTCGGCAGACCACTCAACCCTAGTGCCATCCATGATTACAGTACAAGATGGAGCCGGTATTAGTTTGGGCGATTGCCGATGGAGGAACATGATCGCTTGTGTTTTGGAGGCATTGATTTTGATTTTCCACGTGGTGGCATAATTAGCAAAGGCGTTAAGGCATCGTTGAAGTTTGTTCGTTATTTCGCGAGGCATCCTTCCTTTAACGGCTATTGCGGTATCATCTGCGAACAGTAAAACACGCAACCGTTTCCGAAGGAAGGAATGTCGGAAGTGTAAATGCTGTAAAGTAAGGGGCCCAGCAGACTGCCTTGCGGGACTCCTGCTGGGATCGAAAACGTGCCTGAAAGATAACCATTCAACGATACCTTAAACGACCTTCGCTGGAGGTAGTTACATGTGATTTTACCCAGATGTAATGAAAAGTTGAAGTTACAAAGCTTGTACACAAGTCCGTCATGCCAAACATTGCCAAACGCCTTTTCCACGTCTAGCAAGGACATGGCTATGGACTTGGATACAGCTTTGTTACTTCGGATGTTATTCATCACCCGTACTAGCTGGTGATTGGTGGTACCTCATATTGATACCTGCTATTTTTTTCCTTTGGTTTGTTTTCCGTCGATCTTGTTTTCCGTGCTGAGCACCAATGCTACCGACGCCACACCTGGACCCTATCTATCGACCCATCAACTCATGACCAACGGCTTTAATTCCCTTCCAAAGGAAGGCGTGATCAGATATGTTATGCCTCAGAACATCCCGGCGGCGCCGACTGGGATTGAACCCAGGCCTGCTGGGGTGAGAGGCAATCACGCTTACCACTACACCACCGGTACCGCTCCTACTCATTATTTATTCAACACTTACTCTATCTACTACACTAAGCACCTACTTATTGGAAATCAAACGTTTGATTTGAGATAAGTCGGATAAGATCTTCTGATAGGAAGAACAATAACCTGTTGCGTTATCATAAAATGCAACCTTCACTCTCTTCTCTGCATCAGAGACCTTATTTAATACTAATGATGGAGCTACTGAAATAACGTATTTCTGGGTATTGTTTTATCCTACAACATGCATGGCGATCTGATTATGCTAACATGAATTGTCGCGAGTTTTGAACCGTAACCGTTAAATTTAAATACCTGAAAATTTTAAGATAAAGTATGATAGTCAAAAATGCATGACATACATCAATTTTGCGTGGATCTACGTCATACTGCGGTCATGCCTAGGAAACAACCCCTTAATATTTTTTTAAAACTAAAAAAAAAAAACAGCATTTGTCTAAAACGTCATGGCGGTCAAAAGTGACATTTTCATACTACAATTTATTGAAAAAATATCAAATAAACTATTTTGAAAAAAAAAAATGTAAGATCCAAAATGGACGAATTTTAGCAAAATTTTTATGATTTCCCATAACAAACAATTATGCAAACCTTCATTCAAATCGAAGGAGATGGAGTCTGATCGATTCGTAATTCACCCTGGAACTGTTCTTTTTTTTTTTAATTTATTCAATCAATATGATCAAGTCTGTAGCATTTAAACTGTTCTTCAACAACTGTAACCCTTCACAGCTAAAAAATAATTTTGATATCAATCATGTCGAAAATTTCATGTAATTTTTATGACCACATAAATAAACAAATGCAGTAAAAGCAGCGTAATGTCAGTTCATGCATTGTATTAATGATAATTTTGTCCTTTTTAGCAAGTAATATTACACCATATTTTCGACATGATTGTAGTGCATCCACTTTGACGTGATATCAAAATTATTTTTTTGCTGAGTTGAAAGAATTTCTGCTAGCATAATGGTGTCATAATTTATTCAAATCCAATTCAAATGTAATATTCACCTTAGTGATATCAAAGAACCTTTCCGGAGTGGAGACTAGGGTGGCTCAGTATAACACATTATCTGGAAACCCGGGGGCTCATCTTCCAGATGATAGCAAAGGGTGTTACTTTTATGATTTCAGGCCCCGCGTGGTGGCCGAACTCGCGGACGCAAATACTGGGCGTGAAATCACAAATCACTCGGAATTAAACGAACTAAAACGCGCGTCTTAACGATAAAACGACATGGTCTTTTAGCATCTTTTCAACAATAACAAACATAAAACAAGTTGAATCGACGTTTGGTTGCAGGTATGCACAGGAACGGTATCATCATAGTGTGATAGCTTTCGCTTTCAACTCAAGCCCAGCGGCGTGCGGACTTTGTAGGGGCACTCCGCTTATTCCATTTCACACTCCAATATCCCCCTCTTTTAATACAGATGGTACGGGTCGAACCAACGTGGCGGCCTTCGAAGTCTTGAAGAGCGGCGTGGCAGTACCCCTGTATCGGCGTAGCAGGTCCTATGCTGGCTGATTCAAACTCTAGATATGCTGTGGACGTTGATGTGGACGAAAACAACACTGGCGTAGATAATCTTGGGCTACGATCTGACTGAGCAGGAACCAACTGTTCTCCAGAAGGTTCTAGAGGTGACGATTCTTCGGGAGGCACACATGGATCCGGCGGGTGCCTCGGTGTTGACGTTTCCGGAGCCGACGAGTACTTCGGTAGATCCCAGGAGTCCAGCAGAATCTCAAGTGGTTGCTTTGTTTTGTCAGGTCCTTGATTATTTGCAGGTTTTGTTTCAGTAACGCTGGAGCGGCTGCGTAGTTGATTCACGTATGATCGTATCAACCGACGATCCTCAACCCACACCGTGTACATGACATGGCCGATTCGATCGCATACCACGCCCGGGGCCCAGCGCCACTTGTTGTTGTTGTAGATCTACGCATACACAAGATCGTGTGCAGCAAAGCATCGCTTATTCTGGTCTTCTTCTTCTTCTTCTTCTTCTTCTTCTTCTTCTTCTTCTTCTTCTTCTTCTTCTTCTTCTTCTTCTTCTTCTTGCTTAGTTTGAACGGTTGATGAAACAGGCGGTGGACGAAGCAGATCCAAATTTGTTCGGATACGGCGCCCAAACATTGCTGCTGATGGAGATTTTCCATCGCCGACTTGCCGGTTTGGCGTTGTGCGGTAGACCAACAGGAACACGTCCAATGCTTCTTGTAGCGTATTCTTCCCCTCTTGAATTTTCTTCACCGTTCTCTTGAAAGTATCCACGAACCTCTCCGCTTGTCCGTTGGATTCCCAACAAACAATTGAGAGCTCTTATAAAACACCTGAGTTGATCAAACATTGAATAATAGCTTCCAGAGTTGTACAAGAATTTAGTTGTATTGCCATTTGGTTAAAAGCTTCAAAAGCTGCTTGGAGCACTCTTAAATGATTGTTTACGTTCGACCAACCACCAACCACAATTTTGTTGCTAAAAATAGCACAAGTGATAGGCACGTTTATATGACCATAAGGCAATGATTATTCGACTGCAAGAGAAGTCACTCAAGATGAGCTTCATATATTTGTCTCATATGATCAAAATATGTATTCTAGAATAGAGCAGATGGAAACAGAAGCGGCTGGCAATCCGGGATCATGAGTTCGAATCTTGCTTCGAGAAACCCTCGGTGGAGTAGAGGTAAATTATATATATAGGTGTTATTAATAAATGCAAATATTAAATTAAGACATATATCAACGATAACATTTCTAGATAAATTCTCTCAATTAATGATTGGAGAGATTAATTGAAAGAACATCAATCAAAGATTAAACAGATGCTTGTTACTACTTCCTCCATGATCACAGAATGTGAATTATGGCATAATTACATATTTTTTCAATGTGCACAAATAAATTAAATTAATAAAAACTGTACAAGCAATTATTTCGGCGTACCACGACAATTGTTAAACTAATTTTAATCTGTGAATATTGTGAGTACTTACACAGCGGTTATTAAGGAGTCATTAAAAAGTGCTATAAACGCTTTTCATCGCTTGCTGTATAGTGATTATTTAGGAGTCATAAAAGAGTGTAACAAACGCCTCTCAGCTTCATTCTCTAATACATTTCGAAGCAGCTGTCAAGAAGTGTCTACAAGCGTTGTATAAGAGCTTTCACCAAAATAATAAAGCTTGAGTTTAAATATGCATCTATAAACGTTGTATAAAAGTTGCTTCTATCCGGTTGTTAAGGAGTCATTGAAAAGTGCTATAAACGCTTTTCACCGCTTGCTGTTCAATTAATATTTAGGAGTCATAAAAGAGTGTAACAAACGCCTCTCAGGTTTCCTCTCTACTAAATTTCAAAGCAGCTGTCAGGAAGAGTCTACAAACGTTGTATAAGAGCTTTCACCAAAACAATAAAGCTTGACTTACGTTGTATAAAAGTTGCTTCTATCCGGTTGTTAAGGAGTCATTGAAAAGTGCTATAAACGCTTTTCACCGCTCGCTGTACAATGATGATTTAGGAGTCATAAAAGAGTGCAACAAATGCCTCTCAGGTTTACCCTCTACTAAATTTCAAAGCAGCTGTCAAGAAGTGTCTACAAACGTTGTATAAGAGCTTTCACCAAAATAGTAAAGCTTGAGTTTAAATATGTATCTATAAACGTTGTATAAAAGTTGCTTCTACTCCTATACCGCGTATACATATAATGCTGTAGTTGAACAGGTTCTCCAAACCAGTGTAAACTAGAGTTTTACAGAAGTTGTAATAAACAAATTGTACAGTTATTATTCAGCATGCAGTTGAATAAAATCACAATGGAAGCGTTTCTTCAACAAGAAATTGATTTTGGGTAAACGTTTTACTGAATACGTTAGACAGCACTTTTGTGTTGCAGTTGTATAGGTTCTCCAAACCAGTGTACACAATGGTCTTATAAAAGTTGTGGTGAACACATTGTGCAATTATTATTCAACATACAGCTGAACAAAATCAAAACGAAAGCGTTTCTTCAACTGGAAATTGTTACTTGGGTTGTGGATGAAACGGAGCCGTGTTGAATTCCATTGTCAGCACAGAAATTCTGGAATTCCGCGCTCGTGAACTGGGTGCCATTCCCAACAAACAATCGTCTATTGAAGAAACGACTTCTTGGCCATTTTATTCAATTGCATGCTTAATAGTACTTGTACTATTTTTAATAATAACTTCTGTTCAGGCTTTGTTCACTCAAATCTGGAGAATTTATTCAATCATAACATTGAACTACTGGTGTTGTATAAGGTATGTCGAGAAGCTTTTATTCGACTTATATGAGTTGTAACAGAGTTTATACGATAAAATTTTTGATTATTCAGCGTTTATTAGACATCACTGCTTCCCTTAAAACAGTGATGCTCTGTATACGCTTGATTCTCATGTGAAGTAACGTTTAATTAGACATTATTATACATTTATTAAACGATTATTCAACTGTGGGAAAATTAACCCGAAAATAAGAGGACAGGGGGGACAGGGACAAGGGAAGGGTGTTGTGTGTTTCTCTTAAGTGTATTGTATTTCAATATTGCTGACCTGGCTCACACCACACAGATATTAGAAAAGTTATTAAATACTTATACATGCCGTTGTATGGGAATCGAACCATGTACCTTCCGATCACCAGCCGCTTGCCTTGTCATCTGAGCTATCCTAGAATTCATCATATGGGCAACTCAATAATGTATAAAAGCTTGCATGAAAGTAAATACCTATCAGCACTCCCGATCGCAACTCTTCATTCATCGTTGTTTTAAATGAGACCAATGTTGCCTCTTCACATCTCCAAGTCGAAAGAAAGGATGCTCGGTTATATTTTAAACTAGATCAATGCATTCATTATCGTGAGTCATGTGATCGATTATAATTATGAAATTAATTATGTTCTACACAAATAAAAAAAAGGGTTGAGCCTGGGATTGAACACACGACCTTCTAATTGGAAAACGGAAACGGTAACCACTACTCTACTGATTTCGCCTTGTTGTAAGACTGAATCAGTATTGTCGAATAATGAATCTTATACGTCGTTTATAAAGCATTTACAAATCATGTGATTACAACATGGACGCATAGTTGTATAAGAGCTATAATGCTGACTGTATTCACCTTTATTCAGCAATATTGTAAAGTAATGCCATGACATCTAATAAAGGAGCTGGAGAACATTTATTAGACGTCTAATAAAACATGTTATTAAATCAATTGAAAACAGTCCAATTAAAGTGTCAATGTATGTACAAATTACACTTATTCAGTTTGTTATTCGATCGAACTTCTGGCGTTGAATTGGGAAGACATTTAACGCTTTTACAGCTTTTAATAAGTAAATTAACCAGATCAAAGCAAACAGTCGAACAATGAGCTTTTTCAGCACATAATTCGACAACTCTTTTTTTTCAGCATTGTACACTGTTATACAGCATTTATTCAATATATATACTTATTTGTGACTTTGCATTGTTTGTTGGGTGGTATAAGAGCTAATTTGCTGAGTGTATTCACCTTTATACAGCAATATTGTAAAGCAATGCAATGAAATCTAGTAATGGAGCTAGAAAACATTTATAAGACGTTTAATAAAGCATTTTATTCAATAATTTGAAAACAGTCGAATGAAAGCGACAATGTATGTGCAAATTACACTTATTCAGTTTGTTATTAGATCAAACTTCTGGTTCTGAATAAGGAAGACATTCAACGTTTATAAAGCTTTTAATAAGGAAATTAATCATATCAGAGCAAACGGCGGAATAAAAGCGCAACTATCGATCCCAATGAGCTTTTTTCAGTACATAATTCGACATCCTGTTTTATTCAGCATTGTACACTGTTATACAGCATTAATTCAATGTGTATGCTTATTTATGACTTTTAATTGTTTGTTGGGTTGTCACTAACAACCACCTCTGGCATTCCAAGGCGGGCGAAAAGGCTTCTCAGGATGCTGATCGTTGCTGCTGATGTAATACGTCGTGTTTGAACAATCTCCGTCCATTTGGAGTACGCATCGACGGCTAGCAGAAAGTAGTCTCGGTCGATCGGTCCTGCGTAATCGATATGAACCCGCTTCCATGGACCCGTTGGTTTTGGCCACGGAACTGGCGGTGAGTGCGGCGGTGATTTCACCACAGATGCACAATGCTTACAGGAATTAACGTATGCAACGATCTCATCGTCTAGGGAAAGCCAGTACACAACACTCCTAGCGATGGCCTTCTTTAGCTTAATGCCCGGATGTCCCTGGTGAAGCTGTCGCAGGCATCGACCTCGATGTTTCTCAGGGATCACAAGACGTTCTCCGAACAAGATGCACCCGTCTACCGTACTTAGCGACTCCTGACAACCATGGTACCGCAAAAGCTCTGCATCCGCAATGGTACATTTTTGCGGCCAACCATCTTGGAGGTAACGGTAAACCTTTTGAAGCTTTGGGTCGGATTGCGAGTCTCTTTCAACGACCCTGAAACTGAGCGGGAGAACGTTAATAACTTCATTCGCTACTGACCTTATATCCTCTTCTAGGATTAGGCAGGCGATGACATAATCTTCCTCGGGCTTAGCGTGATTGTCTATCAACCTTGAAAGCACATCAGCATGACCGAATTTGTGTGTGGGAACATGCTCGATGACGAAGTCGTATAGCAGTAGCGTTAGCGCCCACCGTTGCAGCCGGTTCGCTGTGTTTACCGGGATTGCTTTCAATGATCCGAAAATTCTTAGAAGGGGCGCGTGATCCGTCTGTAGGTGGAACTTCCGACCGAAGATCATTTTATGAAATTTGGTCACAGCAAAAATGATTGCCAACCCTTCACGATCCGGTTGGCTATAATATAACCCTGTTCCGCGCTTTCGTTAGCGTGCTGCTGTTATCCTGCTGTTCAGTTAAGGTTCAATTTACTTTGATGCTTTTTCGAAAAATTTAAGAGCAGTTTTTTTCGACGCATTTGTTCAGCTTTTGAATTTTTCGAAAATGCATCAAAGTAAATTGAACCTTAAGTGCTATCTTGATAGGCGCCTATTCAACCTTTTCCCGGTTATCCAATAATCACTACACAGCGTTGTTTTGAAACCGGGTTAAATATTATTAACGCTTTTTTTGTTGGAGGAATTCATTGAGTTTATTTTGCTGCTGTGGGAATCCAATTAATCGAAATTAGATATAAGCAAACCCCCAAATTATTTAACCTTCACCGGAACCTGGAATCGAACTCGAGACGACCGTATTGGCAAACCTTGACACTACCAACTTCGCTACGCCATCACTTTGAACTGACGTAAACAAATATACATGACTTTCTACAATAATACCGTTGAGTAGAGGCTCCATGATAGTGTACATGAATAACTTTTTTCGACTAGTTACTTCAAGGGAGCAGAGTAAAAGCTGTAAAACTGCACACGTCTAAAAATAAACCAAAGTATTTTGACGTAGGACTACGTCTTTGATTTCTATATGGGGGTACACTTTGTGAAAACCGAAAATGGAACATGTAACAAATTAAGAAAGATTTTGAACGTTAATAACTCAGCTGCTCCTGGTCCAATTTCAATAATTTTATCACCAATCGATCAGAAATATGGCTACGCATTGAACAATGCTTTCGAATGTTGATTTTTAACAAGAAACGATTGAAAAACTGGTAAATGTCCAGCATTGTCCAAAAGTGTCGAATTAACTAACAAATCCACCAATTACCTACATGCATATGCTGCTTCCCCAGCACAGTCGTCAGAGAGAAGTAAGTAGACGAAACAAGTCGAAGTGGCATTCGCCTTAGATCCTCGGGTGCGTGCGAATAGAGAGGATGGAATTGCGTAATATTTTGCACACTCATCGCCATATTCAGAACCAAACGAAAATTCTTCAAGATAACCACCATCCGTCATCTGACTCGCCGTGGCGGTGTCTGACGTATCTCCGGTTTGATTTATGAGGTGTGCTGAAGGTGTTCCTGAAAAATGAGATCCGTGATGCTGTCACCTACACTAAACACGCCAAGCGTAAGCGGCCATGGATGTCATCTACGTTTTTGAAGTGACAGAGACGCACTCTGTTTGGTTTCGGAGGTTAAATCATCACCAACATTGGAAACAAAACGGTTCTTTTCAGGGCCACCAAGCTTATTACTGTAAAGAGTAGGAATAGAATTCATCTGCCTGTTTGTCCATATTCAGAACCACCGACCACACAAAATGCTCTGATTACATGGAAGCAGGGATACAAATTATTTTGATCAACCTTGATCAACTTTGAATCGCCACGGCCGGATATTTTAGATGGAAGGAGCAACAATCTAGCATCTAATTCGACGAAGACGGCAGGAAACATTTCTGGATCAACAATAGAATAGGGCCCATCAGCATTTGTAAACAAACCGTTCCAAAGTCTCACAAATCGAAGGCCGCTCACACAAACCAACACCAACATCTTGTAGGTAGAAGTTTCCCCTATCCAATGATGGTGTTGGTTTGTGTGGGTGGCCTTCGCTTTGTGAGTAAAGGGCTTTGGAACGGTTTGTTTACAAATGCTGATGGGCTCTTTTCTATTGTTGATCCAGATTTGTGAAGCCGAGTTATTTACGAGTGTCGATGAAGAGAATCGATCAATGTAGATAGGACCTATTGAAAAGTGACGCGAGATTTGTTTTCCGTACTGAGCTCCAATGCTACCGACGCCAGGGAGGCAGCTCCCAGAGATGTTATGCCTTAGAACATGCCGGTGGCGCCGACTGAGATTGGACCCAGGCCTGCTGGGGTGAGAGGTAATCATGCTAACCACCGGCGCCGATATCTATCACTGCGAATGAGAACGACCCAAATTTGAGTTAAGTTATCTCAGAAATAAGAAATAAAGTGCAGGAACTCAGTGATGAATAAATTTGCCTCATGTTTTCCCAGGTTTTTCCAGGATTTTCCGGGGAAAAATTCCCGAATTTGAGAAAAGTAAAGGATGGATTCACTCAGTCTATTGGTACTACTCCTAGACTGAATAAAATTTTCGTCAATTTCCTCATTTTCTGGCAGACTTTTTAGGTTTTCCACAGGAAATCATGAGACAAATTTACTCATCGTTGAGTTCCTACACTGTTGGCGATTATGAGTGAACTAAACTCAAATTTGGGTCGTTCTCATTCGCCGTATACGCAAAAAGAAAATAGCCAGTGTCGCTACTTGATAGCAAACTACTCATAATGGGAGGAGTCTTTGTAGCTTTTGTACCACTTGGTTGCACATCATTCTGCTTTAACCTAAAAAGATATAAAGCAGCGCTGCTGTCTGGTATCAGCTCATTTTCGCTTCGGACGGCGTGGTCAGCAATAGCAGCAGTAGGAAGGTGGCTAGTCCACTTTTCTATAACCAACAAGCAACAATTGACTGGTCGTGGCAAAGGAGGTGCCAATCGCCATCGCAAATTTTTCGAGATAACCACCATCCGTCGTCTGGCTCGCCATGGCAGTGTCTGACGTATCTCCGGTCTGATCTACGAGGTGTGCTGAAGGTGTTTGTGGAAAATGAGGTCCGTGATGCTGTCACCTACACTAAACACGCCAAGCGAAAGTGGCAATGGATGTCCTCTTCAATAAAACGGCCCTTTTCAGGGCCATCAAGCTTATATCAGTAAAGAGTTGGAATATAATTTATCTGTGCTTATTTGTCCATATTCATAACCACAAGCCCCCAACGACCACACAAACTTGGAAGCAGGGGTGCAAGTGATTTTGATTGATTCTCGTAATCAACTTTCTTTTTGAAAAAGATTACTACAAATTTGGTACCCCTACAATTCAAAAACGGAAAGAGTTGAGATAATAGATATTTGATCAATTAAAAGAACTTAATGCTCTTCACATTTTTTCCGTCCACTAGCGGTCCTACGTCAAGCTTCCGTTCGAACCCCTAGGCACAGACCCTTCTACTTTTTTTTCCTTGATTTGTTTTCCGTCGATCTTGTTTTCCGTTACCACTACACCACCGGCGCCGCTAATTTATTCACTTGATTATTTCTTTATTGTTGTTTTTGTATGACATTGCAAATATATAAAGATTTGAATGGTAATTTGCAAAAATATCATTGTTCTTGCTCCAGGAAATAATGAATAACTTTTAATCGATCAAAATAGGTATAGCAATTTAAGATCTATATTGTTAGTCATAAAATTTCTTATCGATGAGCTGTATCAAATCGCTTATAAGTATTATGTTGAAAAGATATAGATTATCAATGTTTCAGTAATGAATATGAAAAATCGACTTTTATCAATTATCTTACCAGGGCTACCTTCAAATCGCGTTTTTCATCGACATACGAAAGTTTTTTTTTTTTTGTAACGCCCTTAGCAATGATTTGGAGGGTGAGCCCCAATGTTTCCAGATAATGTGTTATTTTGGGCCACCCTAGACGTAAGAGACTACCAACGTTCCACAGGGGAAAAAGTGAAAAATCTCATTCTTTCAAATTCTCCACTCCACGTACTCCATTCCTCTCAACATCATCATCATAATCATCATCATCATCATCATGAAGAGCGAAACGACCGACGACAACGGCGTTGAGTCGACGACACATGGGAGTGTGGCGGTGGTTGGAAAATTTCCCACACTCATAATATAATTGATTTCAATTTTCAGCCATGATAAAAGAATAATTCGATTATGATTACGATGAGTGGGGGATGCCGGGAAATGAGATTTTGCGATACCCTTATCTCGCTTTTCTTCGTGATCCGGGATCTCCAGGATCTATGTAGGAAGATAGTCTGCCCGGCTGTCGGTGTGCCTGGCCGGAGCCTACACCTAGCACCTAGTACCTACGTGTGGGATTTTCCGAATTTTCCTGAGTGGAATGAGACAGCCACGACTATACCTATACCTTTTATGTGCACGAGGTCTGGGAAAATTGTTGATTGTTGATTGGGGGTTTTTATCGGATTTTCGGCAGGATGATGGTTCGCTTCATTTTGTGTCGATTTATTATTCTCTTTCGGATATTTTTTTTTTCTCGCATCCTCGAAGGTGAGAAGGCCTGTGAATTAATTTTTCCGAACGGGACCTGCTGCGCTGCGCCGCGGGTGTCGAGGATTAATGTATATTTTTAAATGTAGGTTCGTATATTTGTGAATGGCTCCCGGAAGAGGAATTTGGCTGGAAGCAATTCCTAGGCTGTTTGGCCGCGCGCATTTAGTCACGCCGTCGTCGAATTTTTCCCGGAAGTAACAAAAGCAGAAAATAGGGCAATTTGTGCGGCATGATTTATATCTTCGGGTGAAGAGATTTATGGACGGAGGGACGCGATAAATTAAACCGCTCAGGTTGGCTTTAAACGTACATAAAGGATATTTAAATTAATCCTGGATACGATCAATTCAGATAGACTTTTTTCTTTCAAAAGAATACTTGAGCCGTATTTATTTCGAAATTGATTTTTTTTTTTGTGTTACTCCATACGATATTTCATTAGCCGTTTAAATTATCTTCAAGTTTCCTTTGCATCACAGAACTCATCGGATCTAGTTGAGTGTTTTACGACTTTTTCAGTGCCTCTTTAGCTCTCAGCCGATCGGTAGAACATAACCAGAAGTAAAACACGATGTGTTTATTGATGGATTCGGATCTTTTATGACTGCTTTCTCCCTTGCTAGCAGAGTCGTTGGCGTGTCTAGGTTTGGGTAAAGTGATCCCATCGAATCGTTGTTTTAAATAATTTTTCAATCGATTGCGGTTGTTCACTGACAGCAAGTAAAGCCATTTGCTCTAATATTTGAACGATATCGGAGAAAGCTACGATGAATCAGATTATCATTCCGGTTAGAAGCCGATTATTAGAAAACGACGTCGGCCAGCAACCCGATGAAGATATCAATCCATCAATCAATTACCAAATCACTGGCGGTCCGCATACATCAATCACTTAAATCTTAATTCCCAGCAGAGTTCACTTTAGGGCCTTTGCCATTAACCCACGTGGACCCTAACCGGCTGAATGACTGACTGACTGACAACGACTCCGCGTACGGACGTGTGGAGCTTACCGAGCATTAAGAAAGGACCAATAGGTGATAGCGATCTGAACGCTCTGCAAAGAGGCAGGGGGTTGAACCATGAGAGCAGAGCACACGGTAGCCCGAAATCGAACATATTAATCTACCTGCGATCCGGGCGGGTGGTCATCGTGTAGACCTGTGTACGGCATTAGCCTCATTTAAATTCAATCGATGCGCTGCACACCGATAGGGACGCATAGCACACATGTTGATCTTGTTGTTGTCGCTGTTGGCGTGAGAGAAATTGGAAACAAAATCATTAATTGATATCGCCAGAGGGCTCTCCAGAACACATAACCGCGCACATGGGAAACCGATTTTGATGCTTCTGGGAAGTGTGTTTCCATAAATGGAGCTCGCTGCTTATGAGAGCAGTTGGGTGGGTGTGCGCGGGAGGCATGTCTCGATAAAATGCAGAACAGTTTGGACATTTTATTTCCATGCTTGAGGGTCAATAAAAATTATATGCTTAACAAACTGAAGGAATGCAATCACAGGCGGTGGGACTGTTTCTTTCTCTGTTTTGTACGCTTGAAAAGCAATAAAACAGGATGAGGAATTCGTTGGGACGTGTAGAATGTGCATGCAGCAGCGTGTGCAGTTCTGATTTCCATTCACAATTATTTTCGTATTGAATTTTATTGTAAGCATTTGAAAATTTGGGAAAGACAAGTTATGGATCCACCAGATTTATAACTACTCTTCATGTCTCTTTCTGTCTCGTAGACTGAGATCTTATATTAAATTAAAAATTAATCAAATATTTATTCATTAAATACCTGTAAATTCTTGTCAATCTTCAACTTAATTTCAAGTATATATGTAAGAACTTTTTAACATTTCATTGTTGTTGTTAACATTCCGAACATGGTGAGTAAAAAACTTTACGCGGACTGCGAAGACTTTGCAAGTGGTTTAAGATCTATAATTTAGATTAATGAGCACAATTGTTCATAGCTAGCAAAAATACAGTAATGGTTCCAATTGAAGCTCCACGGAATTCTCTAAAACACTTGGAACTGTGATATATGAATAAATTTGGGGTCGTGACATAAACATGAACTAAAACCTCTCACTCATCATGTTGCCGCTTCCAAATACAACTGGTAACCCGGACAGTGTAGACAGCCCTGCATCATGAGGGCGGCCGACAGTCTTCATCGTGTGGCGTCTATGGTGGAACGATCATCACCAAGATACTGCTTCAACAATGGCTTTGTATTCAATAATGATAAGTATTGCTAATAGTGAATAACTCGTTTGGTGAAGAGTTTATGATATAATCTGCTTTAGGAAATCTAATATATAATCAACGAGTAGGTATTAAGTAAATTAAACTGAGGTTTAAAGTGAATTCTAACGAATTGTGCACAGGTGGACTTATGTCAACATGCGATATGTTGTTCTTAACATTGTAATCATCCTCTGTTTTTGTTGCTATTCTGCTAATCCAATTGTTTGATTTGTAGGATAAGTAATATGTAAATTCTAATTTGATTCCATTTTGGCGATTTTTGTAGCATCAAAATGGCACCCTTAACGAGTTCAGAACCACTTCTAACCATTCTAGGATGGTGCAATGGAATGTCCCCTAGATGTAGATAATGATAATAACGGGATTAGAATACGTTTAGGGTGTTTTTTTTTGTGGTTCAACCGAAGTGAAAAAAATGCATTTTTGGCGATTTTTGTAGCATCAAAATGGCACCCTTAACGAGTTCAGAACCACTTCTAACCATTCTAGGATGGTGCAATGGAATGTCCCCTAGATTTAGATAATGATAAAAACGGGATTAGAATACGTTTAGGGTGTTTTTTTGTGGTTCAACCGAAGTGAAAAAAATGCATTTTTGGCGATTTTTGTAGCATCAAAATGGCACCCTTAACGAGTTCAGAACCACTTCTAACCATTCTAGGATGGTGCAATAGAATGGCCCCTAGATGTAGATAATGATAATAACGGGATTAGAATACGTTTAGGGTGTTTTTTTGTGGTACAACCGAAGTGAAAAAATGCATTTTTGGCGATTTTTGTAGCATCAAAATGGCACCCTTAACGAGTTCAGAACCACTTCTAACCATTCTAGGATGGTGCAATGGAATGTCTCCTAGATGTAGATAATGATAATTACGGGATTAGAATACGTTTAGGGTGTTTTTTTGTGGTTCAACCGAAGTGTAAAAAATGCATTTTTGGCGATTTTTGTAGCATCAAAATGGCACCCTTAACGAGTTCAGAACCACTTCTAACCATTCTAGGATGGTGCAATGGAATGTCCCCTAGATGAAGATAATGATAATAACGAGATTAGAATACGTTTAGGGTGTTTTTTTGTGGTTCAACCGAAGTGAAAAAAATGCATTTTTGGCGATTTTTGTAGCATCAAAATGGCACCCTTAACGAGTTCAGAACCACTTCTAACCATTCTAGGATGGTGCAATGGAATGTCCCCTAGATGTAGATAATGACAATAACGGGATCAGAATGCGTTTAGGGTGTTTTTTTTGTGGTTCAACCGAAGTGAAAAAAATGCATTTTTGGCGATTTTTGTAGCATCAAAATGGCACCCTTAACGAGTTCAGAACCACTTCTAACCATTCTAGGATGGTGCAATGGAATGTCTCCTAGATGTAGATAATGATAATAACGGGATTAGAATACGTTTAGGGTGTTTTTTTTTGTGGTTCAACCGAAGTGAAAAAAATGCATTTTTGGCGATTTTTGTAGCATCAAAATGGCACCCTTAACGAGTTCAGAACCACTTCTAACCATTCTAGGATGGTGCAATAGAATGGCCCCTAGATGTAGATAATGATAATAACGGGATTAGAATACGTTTAGGGTGTTTTTTTGTGGTACAACCGAAGTGAAAAAATGCATTTTTGGCGATTTTTGTAGCATCAAAATGGCACCCTTAACGAGTTCAGAACCACTTCTAACCATTCTAGGATGGTGCAATGGAATGTCTCCTAGATGTAGATAATGATAATTACGGGATTAGAATACGTTTAGGGTGTTTTTTTGTGGTTCAACCGAAGTGTAAAAAATGCATTTTTGGCGATTTTTGTAGCATCAAAATGGCACCCTTAACGAGTTCAGAACCACTTCTAACCATTCTAGGATGGTGCAATGGAATGTCCCCTAGATGAAGATAATGATAATAACGAGATTAGAATACGTTTAGGGTGTTTTTTTGTGGTTCAACCGAAGTGAAAAAAATGCATTTTTGGCGATTTTTGTAGCATCAAAATGGCACCCTTAACGAGTTCAGAACCACTTCTAACCATTCTAGGATGGTGCAATGGAATGTCCCCTAGATGTAGATAATGACAATAACGGGATCAGAATGCGTTTAGGGTGTTTTTTTTGTGGTTCAACCGAAGTGAAAAAAATGCATTTTTGGCGATTTTTGTAGCATCAAAATGGCACCCTTAACGAGTTCAGAACCACTTCTAACCATTCTAGGATGGTGCAATGGAATGTCTCCTAGATGTAGATAATGATAATAACGGGATTAGAATACGTTTAGGGTGTTTTTTTTTGTGGTTCAACCGAAGTGAAAAAAAATGCATTTTTGGCGATTTTTGTAGTATCAAAATGGCACCCTTAACGAGTTCAGAACCACTTCTAACCATTCTAGGATGGTGCAATGGAATGTCTCCTAGATGCAGATAATGATAATAACGGGATTAGAATACGTTTAGGGTGTTTTTTTGTGGTACAACCGAAGTGAAAAAATGCATTTTTGGCGATTTTTGTAGCATCAAAATGGCACCCTTAACGAGTTCAGAACCACTTCTAACCATTCTAGGATGGTGCAATGGAATGTCTTCTAGATGTAGATAATGATAATAACGGGATTAGAATACGTTTAGGGTGTTTTTTTGTGGTACAACCGAAGTGAAAAAATGCATTTTTGGCGATTTTTGTAGCATCAAAATGGCACCCTTAACGAGTTCAGAACCACTTCTAACCATTCTAGGATGGTGCAATGGAATGGCCCCTAGATGTAGATAATGATAATAACGGGATTAGAATACGTTTAGGGTGTTTTTTTGTGGTACAACCGAAGTGAAAAAATGCATTTTTGGCGATTTTTGTAGCATCAAAATGGCACCCTTAACGAGTTCAGAACCACTTCTAACCATTCTAGGATGGTGCAATGGAATGTCTCCTAGATGTAGATAATGATAATTACGGGATTAGAATACGTTTAGGGTGTTTTTTTGTGGTTCAACCGAAGTGAAAAAAATGCATTTTTGGCGATTTTTGTAGCATCAAAATGGCACCCTTAACGAGTTCAGAACCACTTCTAACCATTCTAGAATGGTGCAATGGAATGTCTCCTAGATGTAGATAATGATAATAACGGGATTAGAATACGTTTAGGGTGTTTTTTTGTGGTACAACCGAAGTGAAAAAAATGCATTTTTGGCGATTTTTGTAGCATCAAAATGGCACCCTTAACGAGTTCAGAACCACTTCTAACCATTCTAGGATGGTGCAATGGAATGTCCCCTAGATTAAGATAATTATAATAACGGGATTAGAATACGTTTAGGGTGTTTTTTTGTGGTACAACCGAAGTGAAAAAATGCATTTTTGGCGATTTTTGTAGCATCAAAATGGCACCCTTAACGAGTTCAGAACCACTTCTAACCATTCTAGGATGGTGCAATGGAATGTCCCCTAGATTAAGATAATTATAATAACGGGATTAGAATACGTTTAGGGTGTTTTTTTTTTGTGGTTCAACCGAAGTGAAAAAAATGCATTTTTGGCGATTTTTGTAGCATCAAAATGGCACCCTTAACGAGTTCAGAACCACTTCTAACCATTCTAGGATGGTGCAATGGAATGTCCCTTAGATGTAGATAATGATAATAACGGGATTAGAATACGTTTAGGGTGTTTTTTTGTGGTACAACCGAAGTGAAAAAAATGCATTTTTGGCGATTTTTGTAGCATCAAAATGGCACCCTTAACGAGTTCAGAACCACTTCTAACCATTCTAGGATGGTGCAATGGAATGTCTCCTACTTGTAGGTAATGATAATTACGGGATTAGAATACGTTTAGGGTGTTTTTTTGTGGTTCAACCGAAGTGAAAAAAATGCATTTTTGGCGATTTTTGTAGCATCAAAATGGCACCCTTAACGAGTTCAGAACCACTTCTAACCATTCTAGGATGGTGCAATGGAATGTCTTCTAGATGTAGATAATGATAATAACGGGATTAGAATACGTTTAGGGTGTTTTTTTTTTGTGGTTCAACCGAAGTGAAAAAAATGCATTTTTGGCGATTTTTGTAGCATCAAAATGGCACCCTTAACGAGTTCAGAACCACTTCTAACCATTCTAGGATGGTGCAATGGAATGTCCCCTAGATGTAGATAATGATAATAACGGGATTAGCATAGGTTTAGGGTGTTTTTTTGTGGTTCAACCGAAGTGAAAAAAATGCATTTTTGGCGATTTTTGTAGCATCAAAATGGCACCCTTAACGAGTTCAGAACTACTTCTAACCATTCTAGGATGGTGCAATGGAATGTCCCGTAGATTGAGATAATGATAATAACGGGATTAGAATACGTTTAGGGTGTTTTTTTGTGGTTCAACCGAAGTGAAAAAAATGCATTTTTGGCGATTTTTGTAGCATCAAAATGACACCCTTAACGAGTTCAGAACCACTTCTAACCATTCTAGGATGGTGCAATGGAATGTCCCCTAGATGTAGATAATGATAATAACGGGATTAGAATACGTTTAGGGTGTTTTTTTGTGGTTCAACCGAAGTGAAAAAAATGCATTTTTGGTGATTTTTGTAGCATCAAAATGGCACCCTTAACGAGTTCAGAACCACTTCTAACCATTCTAGGATGGTGCAATGGAATGTCTTCTAGATGTAGATAATGATAATAACGGGATTAGAATACGTTTAGCGTGTTTTTTTGTGGTTCAACCGAAGTGAAAAAAAATGCATTTTTGGCGATTTTTGTAGCATCAAAATGGCACCCTTAACGAGTTCAGAACCACTTCTAACCATTCTAGGATGGTGCAATGGAATGTCCCCTAGATGTAGATAATGATAATAACGGGATTAGAATACGTTTAGGGTGTTTTTTTGTGGTTCAACCGAAGTGAAAAAAATGCATTTTTGGCGATTTTTGTAGCATCAAAATGGCACCCTTAACGAGTTCAGAACCACTTCTAACCATTCTAGGATGGTGCAATGGAATGTCTCCTAGATGTAGATAATGATAATAACGGGATTAGAATACGTTTAGGGTGTTTTTTTGTGGTTCAACCGAAGTGAAAAAAATGCATTTTTGGCGATTTTTGTAGCATCAAAATGGCACCCTTAACGAGTTCAGAACCACTTCTAACCATTCTAGGATGGTGCAATAGAATGGCCCCTAGATGTAGATAATGATAATAACGGGATTAGAATACGTTTAGGGTGTTTTTTTGTGGTACAACCGAAGTGAAAAAATGCATTTTTGGCGATTTTTGTAGCATCAAAATGGCACCCTTAACGAGTTCAGAACCACTTCTAACCATTCTAGGATGGTGCAATGGAATGTCTCCTAGATGTAGATAATGATAATTACGGGATTAGAATACGTTTAGGGTGTTTTTTTGTGGTTCAACCGAAGTGTAAAAAATGCATTTTTGGCGATTTTTGTAGCATCAAAATGGCACCCTTAACGAGTTCAGAACCACTTCTAACCATTCTAGGATGGTGCAATGGAATGTCCCCTAGATGAAGATAATGATAATAACGAGATTAGAATACGTTTAGGGTGTTTTTTTGTGGTTCAACCGAAGTGAAAAAAATGCATTTTTGGCGATTTTTGTAGCATCAAAATGGCACCCTTAACGAGTTCAGAACCACTTCTAACCATTCTAGGATGGTGCAATGGAATGTCCCCTAGATGTAGATAATGACAATAACGGGATCAGAATGCGTTTAGGGTGTTTTTTTTGTGGTTCAACCGAAGTGAAAAAAATGCATTTTTGGCGATTTTTGTAGCATCAAAATGGCACCCTTAACGAGTTCAGAACCACTTCTAACCATTCTAGGATGGTGCAATGGAATGTCTCCTAGATGTAGATAATGATAATAACGGGATTAGAATACGTTTAGGGTGTTTTTTTTTGTGGTTCAACCGAAGTGAAAAAAATGCATTTTTGGCGATTTTTGTAGTATCAAAATGGCACCCTTAACGAGTTCAGAACCACTTCTAACCATTCTAGGATGGTGCAATGGAATGTCTCCTAGATGCAGATAATGATAATAACGGGATTAGAATACGTTTAGGGTGTTTTTTTGTGGTACAACCGAAGTGAAAAAATGCATTTTTGGCGATTTTTGTAGCATCAAAATGGCACCCTTAACGAGTTCAGAACCACTTCTAACCATTCTAGGATGGTGCAATGGAATGTCTTCTAGATGTAGATAATGATAATAACGGGATTAGAATACGTTTAGGGTGTTTTTTTGTGGTACAACCGAAGTGAAAAAATGCATTTTTGGCGATTTTTGTAGCATCAAAATGGCACCCTTAACGAGTTCAGAACCACTTCTAACCATTCTAGGATGGTGCAATGGAATGGCCCCTAGATGTAGATAATGATAATAACGGGATTAGAATACGTTTAGGGTGTTTTTTTGTGGTACAACCGAAGTGAAAAAATGCATTTTTGGCGATTTTTGTAGCATCAAAATGGCACCCTTAACGAGTTCAGAACCACTTCTAACCATTCTAGGATGGTGCAATGGAATGTCTCCTAGATGTAGATAATGATAATTACGGGATTAGAATACGTTTAGGGTGTTTTTTTGTGGTTCAACCGAAGTGAAAAAAATGCATTTTTGGCGATTTTTGTAGCATCAAAATGGCACCCTTAACGAGTTCAGAACCACTTCTAACCATTCTAGAATGGTGCAATGGAATGTCTCCTAGATGTAGATAATGATAATAACGGGATTAGAATACGTTTAGGGTGTTTTTTTGTGGTACAACCGAAGTGAAAAAAATGCATTTTTGGCGATTTTTGTAGCATCAAAATGGCACCCTTAACGAGTTCAGAACCACTTCTAACCATTCTAGGATGGTGCAATGGAATGTCCCCTAGATTAAGATAATTATAATAACGGGATTAGAATACGTTTAGGGTGTTTTTTTGTGGTACAACCGAAGTGAAAAAATGCATTTTTGGCGATTTTTGTAGCATCAAAATGGCACCCTTAACGAGTTCAGAACCACTTCTAACCATTCTAGGATGGTGCAATGGAATGTCCCCTAGATTAAGATAATTATAATAACGGGATTAGAATACGTTTAGGGTGTTTTTTTTTTGTGGTTCAACCGAAGTGAAAAAAATGCATTTTTGGCGATTTTTGTAGCATCAAAATGGCACCCTTAACGAGTTCAGAACCACTTCTAACCATTCTAGGATGGTGCAATGGAATGTCCCTTAGATGTAGATAATGATAATAACGGGATTAGAATACGTTTAGGGTGTTTTTTTGTGGTACAACCGAAGTGAAAAAAATGCATTTTTGGCGATTTTTGTAGCATCAAAATGGCACCCTTAACGAGTTCAGAACCACTTCTAACCATTCTAGGATGGTGCAATGGAATGTCTCCTACTTGTAGGTAATGATAATTACGGGATTAGAATACGTTTAGGGTGTTTTTTTGTGGTTCAACCGAAGTGAAAAAAATGCATTTTTGGCGATTTTTGTAGCATCAAAATGGCACCCTTAACGAGTTCAGAACCACTTCTAACCATTCTAGGATGGTGCAATGGAATGTCTTCTAGATGTAGATAATGATAATAACGGGATTAGAATACGTTTAGGGTGTTTTTTTTTTGTGGTTCAACCGAAGTGAAAAAAATGCATTTTTGGCGATTTTTGTAGCATCAAAATGGCACCCTTAACGAGTTCAGAACCACTTCTAACCATTCTAGGATGGTGCAATGGAATGTCCCCTAGATGTAGATAATGATAATAACGGGATTAGCATAGGTTTAGGGTGTTTTTTTGTGGTTCAACCGAAGTGAAAAAAATGCATTTTTGGCGATTTTTGTAGCATCAAAATGGCACCCTTAACGAGTTCAGAACTACTTCTAACCATTCTAGGATGGTGCAATGGAATGTCCCGTAGATTGAGATAATGATAATAACGGGATTAGAATACGTTTAGGGTGTTTTTTTGTGGTTCAACCGAAGTGAAAAAAATGCATTTTTGGCGATTTTTGTAGCATCAAAATGACACCCTTAACGAGTTCAGAACCACTTCTAACCATTCTAGGATGGTGCAATGGAATGTCCCCTAGATGTAGATAATGATAATAACGGGATTAGAATACGTTTAGGGTGTTTTTTTGTGGTTCAACCGAAGTGAAAAAAATGCATTTTTGGTGATTTTTGTAGCATCAAAATGGCACCCTTAACGAGTTCAGAACCACTTCTAACCATTCTAGGATGGTGCAATGGAATGTCTTCTAGATGTAGATAATGATAATAACGGGATTAGAATACGTTTAGCGTGTTTTTTTGTGGTTCAACCGAAGTGAAAAAAAATGCATTTTTGGCGATTTTTGTAGCATCAAAATGGCACCCTTAACGAGTTCAGAACCACTTCTAACCATTCTAGGATGGTGCAATGGAATGTCCCCTAGATGTAGATAATGATAATAACGGGATTAGAATACGTTTAGGGTGTTTTTTTGTGGTTCAACCGAAGTGAAAAAAATGCATTTTTGGCGATTTTTGTAGCATCAAAATGGCACCCTTAACGAGTTCAGAACCACTTCTAACCATTCTAGGATGGTGCAATGGAATGTCTCCTAGATGTAGATAATGATAATAACGGGATTAGAATACGTTTAGGGTGTTTTTTTGTGGTTCAACCGAAGTGAAAAAAATGCATTTTTGGCGATTTTTGTAGCATCAAAATGGCACCCTTAACTAGTTCAGAACTACTTCTAACCATTCTAGGATGGTGCAATGGAATGTCCCCTAGATGTAGATAATGATAATAACGGGATTAGAATACGTTTAGGGTGTTTTTTTGTGGTTCAACCGAAGTGAAAAAAATGCATTTTTGGCGATTTTTGTAGCATCAAAATGACACCCTTAGCGAGTTCAGAACCACTTCTAACCATTCTAGGATGGTGCAATGGAATGTCTTCTAGATGTAGATAATGATAATAACGGGATTAGAATACGTTTAGGGTGTTTTTTTGTGGTTCAACCGAAGTGAAAAAAATGCATTTTTGGCGATTTTTGTAGCATCAAAATGGCACCCTTAACGAGTTCAGAACCACTTCTAACCATTCTAGGATGGTGCAATGGAATGTCCCCTAGATGTAGATAATGATAATAACGGGATTAGAATACGTTTAGGGTGTTTTTTTTGTGGTTCAACCGAAGTGAAAAAAATGCATTTTTGGCGATTTTTGTAGCATCAAAATGACACCCTTAGCGAAATCAGAACCACTTCTAACCATTCTAGGATGGTGCAATGGAATGTCTCCTAGATGTAGATAATGATAATAACGGGATTAGAATACGTTTAGGGTGTTTTTTTGTGGTTCAACCGAAGTGAAAAAAATGCATTTTTGGCGATTTTTGTAGCATCAAAATGGCACCCTTAACGAGTTCAGAACCACTTCTAACCATTCTAGGATGGTGCAATGGAATGTCTTCTAGATGTAGATAATGATAATAACGGGATTAGAATACGTTTAGGGTGTTTTTTTGTGGTTCAACCGAAGTGAAAAAAATGCATTTTTGGCGATTTTTGTAGCATCAAAATGGCACCCTTAACGAGTTCAGAACCACTTCTAACCATTCTAGGATGGTGCAATGGAATGTCCCCTAGATGTAGATAATGATAATAACGGGATTAGAATACGTTTAGGGTGTTTTTTTGTGGTTCAACCGAAGTGAAAAAAATGCATTTTTGGCGATTTTTGTAGCATCAAAATGGCACCCTTAACGAGTTCAGAACCACTTCTAACCATTCTAGGATGGTGCAATGGAATGTCTCCTAGATGTAGATAATGATAAAAACGGGATTAGAATACGTTTAGGGTGTTTTTTTGTGGTTCAACCGAAGTGAAAAAAATGCATTTTTGGCGATTTTTGTAGCATCAAAATGGCACCCTTAACGAGTTCAGAACCACTTCTAACCATTCTAGGATGGTGCAATGGAATGTCTCCTAGATGTAGATAATGATAAAAACGGGATAAGAATACGTTTAGGGTGTTTTTTTGTGGTTCAACCGAAGTGAAAAAAATGCATTTTTGGCGATTTTTGTAGCATCAAAATGGCACCCTTAACGAGTTCAGAACCACTTCTAACCATTCTAGGATGGTGCAATGGAATGTCTTCTAGATGTAGATAATGATAATAACGGGATTAGAATACGTTTAGGGTGTTTTTTTGTGGTTCAACCGAAGTGAAAAAAATGCATTTTTGGCGATTTTTGTAGCATCAAAATGGCACCCTTAACGAGTTCAGAACCACTTCTAACCATTCTAGGATGGTGCAATGGAATGTCCCCTAGATGTAGATAATGATAAAAACGGGATTAGAATACGTTTAGGGTGTTTTTTTGTGGTTCAACCGAAGTGAAAAAAATGCATTTTTGGCGATTTTTGTAGCATCAAAATGGCACCCTTAACGAGTTCAGAACCACTTCTAACCATTCTAGGATGGTGCAATGGAATGTCCCCTAGATGTAGATAATGATAAAAACGGGATTAGAATACGTTTAGGGTGTTTTTTTGTGGTTCAACCGAAGTGAAAAAAATGCATTTTTGGCGATTTTTGTAGCATCAAAATGGCACCCTTAACGAGTTCAGAACCACTTCTAACCATTCTAGGATGGTGCAATGGAATGTCTTCTAGATGTAGATAACGATAATAACGGGATTAGAATACGTTTAGGGTGTTTTTTTGTGGTTCAACCGAAGTGAAAAAAATGCATTTTTGGCGATTTTTGTAACATCAAAATGGCACCCTTAACGAGTTCAGAACCACTTCTAACCATTCTAGGATGGTGCAATGGAATGTCTTCTAGATGTAGATAATGATAATAACGGGATTAGAATACGTTTAGGGTGTTTTTTTGTGGTTCAACCGAAGTGAAAAAAATGCATTTTTGGCGATTTTTGTAACATCAAAATGGCAACCTTTTACGAGTTCAGAACCACTTCTAACCATTCTAGGATGGTGCAATGGAATGTCTTCTAGATGTAGATAATGATAATAACGGGATTAGAATACGTTTAGGGTGTTTTTTTGTGGTTCAACCGAAGTGAAAAAAATGCATTTTTGGCGATTTTTGTAGCATCAAAATGACACCCTTAACGAGTTCAGAACCACTTCTAACCATTCTAGGATGGTACAATGGAATGTCCTTTAGATGTAGATAATGATAAAAACGGGATTAGAATACGTTTAGGGTGTTTTTTTGTGGTTCAACCGAAGTGAAAAAAATGCATTTTTGGCGATTTTTGTAACATCAAAATGGCACCCTTAACGAGTTCAGAACCACTTCTAACCATTCTAGGATGGTGCAATGGAATGTCTTCTAGATGTAGATAATGATAATAACGGGATTAGAATACGTTTAGGGTGTTTTTTTGTGGTTCAACCGAAGTGAAAAAAATGCATTTTTGGCGATTTTTGTAGCATCAAAATGGCACCCTTAACGAGTTCAGAACCACTTCTAACCATTCTAGGATGGTGCAATGGAATGTCTTCTAGATGTAGATAATGATAATAACGGGATTAGAATACGTTTAGGGTGTTTTTTTGTGGTTCAACCGAAGTGAAAAAAAATGCATTTTTGGCGATTTTTGTAGCATCAAAATGGCACCCTTAACGAGTTCAGAACCACTTCTAACCATTCTAGGATGGTGCAATGGAATGTCTTCTAGATGTAGATAATGATAATAACGGGATTAGAATACGTTTAGGGTGTTTTTTGTGGTTCAACCGAAGTGAAAAAAATGCATTTTTGGCGATTTTTGTAGCATCAAAATGACACCCTTAACGAGTTCAGAACCACTTCTAACCATTCTAGGATGGTGCAATGGAATGTCTTCTAGATGTAGATAATGATAAAAACGGGATTAGAATACGTTTAGGGTGTTTTTTTGTGGTTCAACCGAAGTGAAAAAAATGCATTTTTGGCGATTTTTGTAGCATCAAAATGGCACCCTTAACGAGTTCAGAACCACTTCTAACCATTCTAGGATGGTGCAATGGAATGTCTTCTAGATGTAGATAATGATAATAACGGGATTAGAATACGTTTAGGGTGTTTTTTTGTGGTTCAACCGAAGTGAAAAAAATGCATTTTTGGCGATTTTTGTAACATCAAAATGGCACCCTTAACGAGTTCAGAACCACTTCTAACCATTCTAGGATGGTGCAATGGAATGTCTTCTAGATGTAGATAATGATAATAACGGGATTAGAATACGTTTAGGGTGTTTTTTTGTGGTTCAACCGAAGTGAAAAAAATGCATTTTTGGCGATTTTTGTAGCATCAAAATGGCACCCTTAACGAGTTCAGAACCACTTCTAACCATTCTAGGATGGTGCAATGGAATGTCTTCTAGATGTAGATAATGATAATAACGGGATTAGAATACGTTTAGGGTGTTTTTTTGTGGTTCAACCGAAGTGAAAAAAATGCATTTTTGGCGATTTTTGTAGCATCAAAATGGCACCCTTAACGAGTTCAGAACCACTTCTAACCATTCTAGGATGGTGCAATGGAATGTCTTCTAGATGTAGATAATGATAATAACGGGATTAGAATACGTTTAGGGTGTTTTTTTGTGGTTCAACCGAAGTGAAAAAATGCATTTTTGGCGATTTTTGTAGCATCAAAATGACACCCTTAACGAGTTCAGAACCACTTCTAACCATTCTAGGATGGTGCAATGGAACGTTCCCTAGATGTAGATAATGATAAAAACGGGATTAGAATACGTTTAGGGTGTTTTTTTGTGGTTCAACCGAAGTGAAAAAAATGCATTTTTGGCGATTTTTGTAACATCAAAATGGCACCCTTAACGAGTTCAGAACCACTTCTAACCATTCTAGGATGGTGCAATGGAATGTCTTCTAGATGTAGATAATGATAATAACGGGATTAGAATACGTTTAGGGTGTTTTTTTGTGGTTCAACCGAAGTGAAAAAAATGCATTTTTGGCGATTTTTGTAGCATCAAAATGACACCCTTAACGAGTTCAGAACCACTTCTAACCATTCTAGGATGGTACAATGGAATGTCCTTTAGATGTAGATAATGATAAAAACGGGATTAGAATACGTTTAGGGTGTTTTTTTGTGGTTCAACCGAAGTGAAAAAAATGCATTTTTGGCGATTTTTGTAACATCAAAATGGCACCCTTAACGAGTTCAGAACCACTTCTAACCATTCTAGGATGGTGCAATGGAATGTCTTCTAGATGTAGATAATGATAATAACGGGATTAGAATACGTTTAGGGTGTTTTTTTGTGGTTCAACCGAAGTGAAAAAAATGCATTTTTGGCGATTTTTGTAGCATCAAAATGGCACCCTTAACGAGTTCAGAACCACTTCTAACCATTCTAGGATGGTGCAATGGAATGTCTTCTAGATGTAGATAATGATAATAACGGGATTAGAATACGTTTAGGGTGTTTTTTTGTGGTTCAACCGAAGTGAAAAAAATGCATTTTTGGCGATTTTTGTAGCATCAAAATGGCACCCTTAACGAGTTCAGAACCACTTCTAACCATTCTAGGATGGTGCAATGGAATGTCTTCTAGATGTAGATAATGATAATAACGGGATTAGAATACGTTTAGGGTGTTTTTTGTGGTTCAACCGAAGTGAAAAAAATGCATTTTTGGCGATTTTTGTAGCATCAAAATGACACCCTTAACGAGTTCAGAACCACTTCTAACCATTCTAGGATGGTGCAATGGAATGTCCCCTAGATGTAGATAATGATAAAAACGGGATTAGAATACGTTTAGGGTGTTTTTTTGTGGTTCAACCGAAGTGAAAAAAATGCATTTTTGGCGATTTTTGTAGCATCAAAATGGCACCCTTAACGAGTTCAGAACCACTTCTAACCATTCTAGGATGGTGCAATGGAATGTCTTCTAGATGTAGATAATGATAATAACGGGATTAGAATACGTTTAGGGTGTTTTTTTGTGGTTCAACCGAAGTGAAAAAAATGCATTTTTGGCGATTTTTGTAACATCAAAATGGCACCCTTAACGAGTTCAGAACCACTTCTAACCATTCTAGGATGGTGCAATGGAATGTCTTCTAGATGTAGATAATGATAATAACGGGATTAGAATACGTTTAGGGTGTTTTTTTGTGGTTCAACCGAAGTGAAAAAAATGCATTTTTGGCGATTTTTGTAGCATCAAAATGGCACCCTTAACGAGTTCAGAACCACTTCTAACCATTCTAGGATGGTGCAATGGAATGTCTACTAGATGTAGATAATGATAATAACGGGATTAGAATACGTTTAGGGTGTTTTTTTGTGGTTCAACCGAAGTGAAAAAAATGCATTTTTGGCGATTTTTGTAGCATCAAAATGGCACCCTTAACGAGTTCAGAACCACTTCTAACCATTCTAGGATGGTGCAATGGAATGTCTTCTAGATGTAGATAATGATAATAACGGGATTAGAATACGTTTAGGGTGTTTTTTGTGGTTCAACCGAAGTGAAAAAAATGCATTTTTGGCGATTTTTGTAGCATCAAAATGACACCCTTAACGAGTTCAGAACCACTTCTAACCATTCTAGGATGGTGCAATGGAACGTCCCCTAGATGTAGATAATGATAAAAACGGGATTAGAATACGTTTAGGGTGTTTTTTTGTGGTTCAACCGAAGTGAAAAAAATGCATTTTTGGCGATTTTTGTAACATCAAAATGGCACCCTTAACGAGTTCAGAACCACTTCTAACCATTCTAGGATGGTGCAATGGAATGTCTTCTAGATGTAGATAATGATAATAACGGGATTAGAATACGTTTAGGGTGTTTTTTTGTGGTTCAACCGAAGTGAAAAAAATGCATTTTTGGCGATTTTTGTAGCATCAAAATGGCACCTTTAACGAGTTCAGAACCACTTCTAACCATTCTAGGATGGTGCAATGGAATGTCTTCTAGATGTAGATAATGATAATAACGGGATTAGAATACGTTTAGGGTGTTTTTTTGTGGTTCAACCGAAGTGAAAAAAATGCATTTTTGGCGATTTTTGTAGCATCAAAATGGCACCCTTAACGAGTTCAGAACCACTTCTAACCATTCTAGGATGGTGCAATGGAATGTCTTCTAGATGTAGATAATGATAATAACGGGATTAGAATACGTTTAGGGTGTTTTTTTGTGGTTCAACCGAAGTGAAAAAAATGCATTTTTGGCGATTTTTGTAACATCAAAATGGCACCCTTAACGAGTTCAGAACCACTTCTAACCATTCTAGGATGGTGCAATGGAATGTCTTCTAGATGTAGATAATGATAATAACGGGATTAGAATACGTTTAGGGTGTTTTTTTGTGGTTCAACCGAAGTGAAAAAATGCATTTTTGGCGATTTTTGTAGCATCAAAATGACACCCTTAACGAGTTCAGAACCACTTCTAACCATTCTAGGATGGTGCAATGGAATGTCCCCTAGATGTAGATAATGATAAAAACGGGATTAGAATACGTTTAGGGTGTTTTTTTGTGGTTCAACCGAAGTGAAAAAAATGCATTTTTGGCGATTTTTGTAGCATCAAAATGGCACCCTTAACGAGTTCAGAACCACTTCTAACCATTCTAGGATGGTGCAATGGAATGTCTTCTAGATGTAGATAATGATAATAACGGGATTAGAATACGTTTAGGGTGTTTTTTTGTGGTTCAACCGAAGTGAAAAAAATGCATTTTTGGCGATTTTTGTAGCATCAAAATGGCACCCTTAACGAGTTCAGAACCACTTCTAACCATTCTAGGATGGTGCAATGGAATGTCTTCTAGATGTAGATAATGATAAAAACGGGATTAGAATACGTTTAGGGTGTTTTTTTGTGGTTCAACCGAAGTGAAAAAAATGCATTTTTGGCGATTTTTGTAACATCAAAATGGCACCCTTAACGAGTTCAGAACCACTTCTAACCATTCTAGGATGGTGCAATGGAATGTCTTCTAGATGTAGATAATGATAATAACGGGATTAGAATACGTTTAGGGTGTTTTTTTGTGGTTCAACCGAAGTGAAAAAAAATGCATTTTTGGCGATTTTTGTAGCATCAAAATGACACCCTTAACGAGTTCAGAACCACTTCTAACCATTCTAGGATGGTGCAATGGAACGTCCCCTAGATGTAGATAATGAATGATAAAAACGGGATTAGAATACGTTTAGGGTGTTTTTTTGTGGTTCAACCGAAGTGAAAAAAATGCATTTTTGGCGATTTTTGTAACATCAAAATGGCACCCTTAACGAGTTCAGAACCACTTCTAACCATTCTAGGATGGTGCAATGGAATGTCTTCTAGATGTAGATAATGATAATAACGGGATTAGAATACGTTTAGGGTGTTTTTTTGTGGTTCAACCGAAGTGAAAAAAATGCATTTTTGGCGATTTTTGTAGCATCAAAATGGCACCCTTAACGAGTTCAGAACCACTTCTAACCATTCTAGGATGGTGCAATGGAATGTCTTCTAGATGTAGATAATGATAAAAACGGGATTAGAATACGTTTAGGGTGTTTTTTGTGGTTCAACCGAAGTGAAAAAAATGCATTTTTGGCGATTTTTGTAGCATCAAAATGGCACCCTTAACGAGTTCAGAACCACTTCTAACCATTCTAGGATGGTGCAATGAAATGTCTTCTAGATGTAGATAATGATAATAACGGGATTAGAATACGTTTAGGGTGTTTTTTTGTGGTTCAACCGAAGTGAAAAAAATGCATTTTTGGCGATTTTTGTAGCATCAAAATGACACCCTTAACGAGTTCAGAACCACTTCTAACCATTCTAGGATGGTACAATGGAATGTCTTCTAGATGTAGATAATGATAAAAACGGGATTAGAATACGTTTAGGGTGTTTTTTTGTGGTTCAACCGAAGTGAAAAAAATGCATTTTTGGCGATTTTTGTAACATCAAAATGGCACCCTTAACGAGTTCAGAACCACTTCTAACCATTCTAGGATGGTGCAATGGAATGTCTTCTAGATGTAGATAATGATAATAACGGGATTAGAATACGTTTAGGGTGTTTTTTTGTGGTTCAACCGAAGTGAAAAAAATGCATTTTTGGCGATTTTTGTAGCATCAAAATGACACCCTTAACGAGTTCAGAACCACTTCTAACCATTCTAGGATGGTGCAATGGAATGTCTTCTAGATGTAGATAATGATAATAACGGGATTAGAATACGTTTAGGGTGTTTTTTTGTGGTTCAACCGAAGTGAAAAAAATGCTTTTTTGGCGATTTTTGTAGCATCAAAATGGCACCCTTAACGAGTTCAGAACCACTTCTAACCATTCTAGGATGGTGCAATGGAATGTCCCCTAGATGTAGATAATGATAAAAACGGGATTAGAATACGTTTAGGGTGTTTTTTTGTGGTTCAACCGAAGTGAAAAAAATGCATTTTTGGCGATTTTTGTAGCATCAAAATGGCACCCTTAACGAGTTCAGAACCACTTCTAACCATTCTAGGATGGTGCAATGGAATGTCTTCTAGATGTAGATAATGATAATAACGGGATTAGAATACGTTTAGGGTGTTTTTTTGTGGTTCAACCGAAGTGAAAAAAATGCATTTTTGGCGATTTTTGTAACATCAAAATGGCACCCTTAACGAGTTCAGAACCACTTCTAACCATTCTAGGATGGTGCAATGGAATGTCTTCTAGATGTAGATAATGATAATAACGGGATTAGAATACGTTTAGGGTGTTTTTTTGTGGTTCAACCGAAGTGAAAAAAATGCATTTTTGGCGATTTTTGTAGCATCAAAATGGCACCCTTAACGAGTTCAGAACCACTTCTAACCATTCTAGGATGGTGCAATGGAATGTCTTCTAGATGTAGATAATGATAATAACGGGATTAGAATACGTTTAGGGTGTTTTTTTGTGGTTCAACCGAAGTGAAAAAAATGCATTTTTGGCGATTTTTGTAGCATCAAAATGGCACCCTTAACGAGTTCAGAACCACTTCTAACCATTCTAGGATGGTGCAATGGAATGTCTTCTAGATGTAGATAATGATAATAATGGGATTAGAATACGTTTAGGGTGTTTTTTTGTGGTTCAACCGAAGTGAAAAAAATGCATTTTTGGCGATTTTTGTAGCATCAAAATGACACCCTTAACGAGTTCAGAACCACTTCTAACCATTCTAGGATGGTGCAATGGAACGTCCCCTAGATGTAGATAATGATAATAACGGGATTAGAATACGTTTAGGGTGTTTTTTTGTGGTTCAACCGAAGTGAAAAAAAATGCATTTTTGGCGATTTTTGTAACATCAAAATGGCACCCTCAACGAGTTCAGAACCACTTCTAACCATTCTAGGATGGTGCAATGGAATGTCTTCTAGATGTAGATAATGATAATAACGGGATTAGAATACGTTTAGGGTGTTTTTTTGTGGTTCAACCGAAGTGAAAAAAATGCATTTTTGGCGATTTTTGTAACATCAAAATGGCACCCTTAACGAGTTCAGAACCACTTCTAACCATTCTAGGATGGTGCAATGGAATGTCTTCTAGATGTAGATAATGATAATAACGGGATTAGAATACGTTTAGGGTGTTTTTTTGTGGTTCAACCGAAGTGAAAAAAATGCATTTTTGGCGATTTTTGTAGCATCAAAATGACACCCTTAACGAGTTCAGAACCACTTCTAACCATTCTAGGATGGTACAATGGAATGTCTTTTAGATGTAGATAATGATAAAAACGGGATTAGAATACGTTTAGGGTGTTTTTTTGTGGTTCAACCGAAGTGAAAAAAATGCATTTTTGGCGATTTTTGTAGCATCAAAATGGCACCCTTAACGAGTTCAGAACCACTTCTAACCATTCTAGGATGGTGCAATGGAATGTCTTCTAGATGTAGATAATGATAATAACGGGATTAGAATACGTTTAGGGTGTTTTTTTGTGGTTCAACCGAAGTGAAAAAAATGCATTTTTGGCGATTTTTGTAACATCAAAATGGCACCCTTAACAAGTTCAGAACCACTTCTAACCATTCTAGGATGGTGCAATGGAATGTCTTCTAGATGTAGATAATGATAATAACGGGATTAGAATACGTTTAGGGTGTTTTTTTGTGGTTCAACCGAAGTGAAAAAAATGCATTTTTGGCGATTTTTGTAGCATCAAAATGGCACCCTTAACGAGTTCAGAACCACTTCTAACCATTCTAGGATGGTGCAATGGAATGTCTTCTAGATGTAGATAATGATAATAACGGGATTAGAATACGTTTAGGGTGTTTTTTTGTGGTTCAACCGAAGTGAAAAAAATGCATTTTTGGCGATTTTTGTAGCATCAAAATGGCACCCTTAACGAGTTCAGAACCACTTCTAACCATTCTAGGATGGTGCAATGGAATGTCTTCTAGATGTAGATAATGATAATAACGGGATTAGAATACGTTTAGGGTGTTTTTTTGTGGTTCAACCGAAGTGAAAAAATGCATTTTTGGCGATTTTTGTAGCATCAAAATGACACCCTTAACGAGTTCAGAACCACTTCTAACCATTCTAGGATGGTGCAATGGAACGTTCCCTAGATGTAGATAATGATAAAAACGGGATTAGAATACGTTTAGGGTGTTTTTTTGTGGTTCAACCGAAGTGAAAAAAATGCATTTTTGGCGATTTTTGTAACATCAAAATGGCACCCTTAACGAGTTCAGAACCACTTCTAACCATTCTAGGATGGTGCAATGGAATGTCTTCTAGATGTAGATAATGATAATAACGGGATTAGAATACGTTTAGGGTGTTTTTTTGTGGTTCAACCGAAGTGAAAAAAATGCATTTTTGGCGATTTTTGTAGCATCAAAATGACACCCTTAACGAGTTCAGAACCACTTCTAACCATTCTAGGATGGTACAATGGAATGTCCTTTAGATGTAGATAATGATAAAAACGGGATTAGAATACGTTTAGGGTGTTTTTTTGTGGTTCAACCGAAGTGAAAAAAATGCATTTTTGGCGATTTTTGTAACATCAAAATGGCACCCTTAACGAGTTCAGAACCACTTCTAACCATTCTAGGATGGTGCAATGGAATGTCTTCTAGATGTAGATAAGGATAATAACGGGATTAGAATACGTTTAGGGTGTTTTTTTGTGGTTCAACCGAAGTGAAAAAAATGCATTTTTGGCGATTTTTGTAGCATCAAAATGGCACCCTTAACGAGTTCAGAACCACTTCTAACCATTCTAGGATGGTGCAATGGAATGTCTTCTAGATGTAGATAATGATAATAACGGGATTAGAATACGTTTAGGGTGTTTTTTTGTGGTTCAACCGAAGTGAAAAAAATGCATTTTTGGCGATTTTTGTAGCATCAAAATGGCACCCTTAACGAGTTCAGAACCACTTCTAACCATTCTAGGATGGTGCAATGGAATGTCTTCTAGATGTAGATAATGATAATAACGGGATTAGAATACGTTTAGGGTGTTTTTTGTGGTTCAACCGAAGTGAAAAAAATGCATTTTTGGCGATTTTTGTAGCATCAAAATGACACCCTTAACGAGTTCAGAACCACTTCTAACCATTCTAGGATGGTGCAATGGAATGTCCCCTAGATGTAGATAATGATAAAAACGGGATTAGAATACGTTTAGGGTGTTTTTTTGTGGTTCAACCGAAGTGAAAAAAATGCATTTTTGGCGATTTTTGTAGCATCAAAATGGCACCCTTAACGAGTTCAGAACCACTTCTAACCATTCTAGGATGGTGCAATGGAATGTCTTCTAGATGTAGATAATGATAATAACGGGATTAGAATACGTTTAGGGTGTTTTTTTGTGGTTCAACCGAAGTGAAAAAAATGCATTTTTGGCGATTTTTGTAACATCAAAATGGCACCCTTAACGAGTTCAGAACCACTTCTAACCATTCTAGGATGGTGCAATGGAATGTCTTCTAGATGTAGATAATGATAATAACGGGATTAGAATACGTTTAGGGTGTTTTTTTGTGGTTCAACCGAAGTGAAAAAAATGCATTTTTGGCGATTTTTGTAGCATCAAAATGGCACCCTTAACGAGTTCAGAACCACTTCTAACCATTCTAGGATGGTGCAATGGAATGTCTTCTAGATGTAGATAATGATAATAACGGGATTAGAATACGTTTAGGGTGTTTTTTTGTGGTTCAACCGAAGTGAAAAAAATGCATTTTTGGCGATTTTTGTAGCATCAAAATGGCACCCTTAACGAGTTCAGAACCACTTCTAACCATTCTAGGATGGTGCAATGGAATGTCTTCTAGATGTAGATAATGATAATAACGGGATTAGAATACGTTTAGGGTGTTTTTTGTGGTTCAACCGAAGTGAAAAAAATGCATTTTTGGCGATTTTTGTAGCATCAAAATGACACCCTTAACGAGTTCAGAACCACTTCTAACCATTCTAGGATGGTGCAATGGAACGTCCCCTAGATGTAGATAATGATAAAAACGGGATTAGAATACGTTTAGGGTGTTTTTTTGTGGTTCAACCGAAGTGAAAAAAATGCATTTTTGGCGATTTTTGTAACATCAAAATGGCACCCTTAACGAGTTCAGAACCACTTCTAACCATTCTAGGATGGTGCAATGGAATGTCTTCTAGATGTAGATAATGATAATAACGGGATTAGAATACGTTTAGGGTGTTTTTTTGTGGTTCAACCGAAGTGAAAAAAATGCATTTTTGGCGATTTTTGTAGCATCAAAATGGCACCTTTAACGAGTTCAGAACCACTTCTAACCATTCTAGGATGGTGCAATGGAATGTCTTCTAGATGTAGATAATGATAATAACGGGATTAGAATACGTTTAGGGTGTTTTTTTGTGGTTCAACCGAAGTGAAAAAAATGCATTTTTGGCGATTTTTGTAGCATCAAAATGGCACCCTTAACGAGTTCAGAACCACTTCTAACCATTCTAGGATGGTGCAATGGAATGTCTTCTAGATGTAGATAATGATAATAACGGGATTAGAATACGTTTAGGGTGTTTTTTTGTGGTTCAACCGAAGTGAAAAAAATGCATTTTTGGCGATTTTTGTAACATCAAAATGGCACCCTTAACGAGTTCAGAACCACTTCTAACCATTCTAGGATGGTGCAATGGAATGTCTTCTAGATGTAGATAATGATAAAAACGGGATTAGAATACGTTTAGGGTGTTTTTTTGTGGTTCAACCGAAGTGAAAAAATGCATTTTTGGCGATTTTTGTAGCATCAAAATGACACCCTTAACGAGTTCAGAACCACTTCTAACCATTCTAGGATGGTGCAATGGAATGTCCCCTAGATGTAGATAATGATAAAAACGGGATTAGAATACGTTTAGGGTGTTTTTTTGTGGTTCAACCGAAGTGAAAAAAATGCATTTTTGGCGATTTTTGTAGCATCAAAATGGCACCCTTAACGAGTTCAGAACCACTTCTAACCATTCTAGGATGGTGCAATGGAATGTCTTCTAGATGTAGATAATGATAATAACGGGATTAGAATACGTTTAGGGTGTTTTTTTGTGGTTCAACCGAAGTGAAAAAAATGCATTTTTGGCGATTTTTGTAACATCAAAATGGCACCCTTAACGAGTTCAGAACCACTTCTAACCATTCTAGGATGGTGCAATGGAATGTCTTCTAGATGTAGATAATGATAATAACGGGATTAGAATACGTTTAGGGTGTTTTTTTGTGGTTCAACCGAAGTGAAAAAAATGCATTTTTGGCGATTTTTGTAGCATCAAAATGGCACCCTTAACGAGTTCAGAACCACTTCTAACCATTCTAGGATGGTGCAATGGAATGTCTTCTAGATGTAGATAATGATAAAAACGGGATTAGAATACGTTTAGGGTGTTTTTTTGTGGTTCAACCGAAGTGAAAAAAATGCATTTTTGGCGATTTTTGTAACATCAAAATGGCACCCTTAACGAGTTCAGAACCACTTCTAACCATTCTAGGATGGTGCAATGGAATGTCTTCTAGATGTAGATAATGATAATAACGGGATTAGAATACGTTTAGGGTGTTTTTTTGTGGTTCAACCGAAGTGAAAAAAAATGCATTTTTGGCGATTTTTGTAGCATCAAAATGACACCCTTAACGAGTTCAGAACCACTTCTAACCATTCTAGGATGGTGCAATGGAACGTCCCCTAGATGTAGATAATGAATGATAAAAACGGGATTAGAATACGTTTAGGGTGTTTTTTTGTGGTTCAACCGAAGTGAAAAAAATGCATTTTTGGCGATTTTTGTAACATCAAAATGGCACCCTTAACGAGTTCAGAACCACTTCTAACCATTCTAGGATGGTGCAATGGAATGTCTTCTAGATGTAGATAATGATAATAACGGGATTAGAATACGTTTAGGGTGTTTTTTTGTGGTTCAACCGAAGTGAAAAAAATGCATTTTTGGCGATTTTTGTAGCATCAAAATGGCACCCTTAACGAGTTCAGAACCACTTCTAACCATTCTAGGATGGTGCAATGGAATGTCTTCTAGATGTAGATAATGATAAAAACGGGATTAGAATACGTTTAGGGTGTTTTTTGTGGTTCAACCGAAGTGAAAAAAATGCATTTTTGGCGATTTTTGTAGCATCAAAATGGCACCCTTAACGAGTTCAGAACCACTTCTAACCATTCTAGGATGGTGCAATGAAATGTCTTCTAGATGTAGATAATGATAATAACGGGATTAGAATACGTTTAGGGTGTTTTTTTGTGGTTCAACCGAAGTGAAAAAAATGCATTTTTGGCGATTTTTGTAGCATCAAAATGACACCCTTAACGAGTTCAGAACCACTTCTAACCATTCTAGGATGGTACAATGGAATGTCTTCTAGATGTAGATAATGATAAAAACGGGATTAGAATACGTTTAGGGTGTTTTTTTGTGGTTCAACCGAAGTGAAAAAAATGCATTTTTGGCGATTTTTGTAACATCAAAATGGCACCCTTAACGAGTTCAGAACCACTTCTAACCATTCTAGGATGGTGCAATGGAATGTCTTCTAGATGTAGATAATGATAATAACGGGATTAGAATACGTTTAGGGTGTTTTTTTGTGGTTCAACCGAAGTGAAAAAAATGCATTTTTGGCGATTTTTGTAGCATCAAAATGACACCCTTAACGAGTTCAGAACCACTTCTAACCATTCTAGGATGGTGCAATGGAATGTCTTCTAGATGTAGATAATGATAATAACGGGATTAGAATACGTTTAGGGTGTTTTTTTGTGGTTCAACCGAAGTGAAAAAAATGCTTTTTTGGCGATTTTTGTAGCATCAAAATGGCACCCTTAACGAGTTCAGAACCACTTCTAACCATTCTAGGATGGTGCAATGGAATGTCCCCTAGATGTAGATAATGATAAAAACGGGATTAGAATACGTTTAGGGTGTTTTTTTGTGGTTCAACCGAAGTGAAAAAAATGCATTTTTGGCGATTTTTGTAGCATCAAAATGGCACCCTTAACGAGTTCAGAACCACTTTTAACCATTCTAGGATGGTGCAATGGAATGTCCCCTAGATGTAGATAATGATAAAAACGGGATTAGAATACGTTTAGGGTGTTTTTTTTGTGGTTCAACCGAAGTGAAAAAAATGCATTTTTGGCGATTTTTGTAACATCAAAATGGCACCCTTAACGAGTTCAGAACCACTTCTAACCATTCTAGGATGGTGCAATGGAATGTTACTCTGCTGGCATGATACCACTGCTATACTGTAGTACTGAAAAAAATGCATTTATGGCGATTTTTGTAAAGTGAAAAAAATGCATTTTTGGCGATTTTTGTAACATCAAAATGGCACCCTTAACGAGTTCAGAACCACTTCTAACCATTCTAGGATGGTGCAATGGAATGTCTTCTAGATGTAGATAATGATAATAACGGGATTAGAATACGTTTAGGGTGTTTTTTTGTGGTTCAACCGAAGTGAAAAAAATGCATTTTTGGCGATTTTTGTAGCATCAAAATGGCACCCTTAACGAGTTCAGAACCACTTCTAACCATTCTAGGATGGTGCAATGGAATGTCTTCTAGATGTAGATAATGATAATAACGGGATTAGAATACGTTTAGGGTGTTTTTTTGTGGTTCAACCGAAGTGAAAAAAATGCATTTTTGGCGATTTTTGTAGCATCAAAATGGCACCCTTAACGAGTTCAGAACCACTTCTAACCATTCTAGGATGGTGCAATGGAATGTCTTCTAGATGTAGATAATGATAATAACGGGATTAGAATACGTTTAGGGTGTTTTTTGTGGTTCAACCGAAGTGAAAAAAATGCATTTTTGGCGATTTTTGTAGCATCAAAATGACACCCTTAACGAGTTCAGAACCACTTCTAACCATTCTAGGATGGTGCAATGGAATGTCCCCTAGATGTAGATAATGATAAAAACGGGATTAGAATACGTTTAGGGTGTTTTTTTGTGGTTCAACCGAAGTGAAAAAAATGCATTTTTGGCGATTTTTGTAGCATCAAAATGGCACCCTTAACGAGTTCAGAACCACTTCTAACCATTCTAGGATGGTGCAATGGAATGTCTTCTAGATGTAGATAATGATAATAACGGGATTAGAATACGTTTAGGGTGTTTTTTTGTGGTTCAACCGAAGTGAAAAAAATGCATTTTTGGCGATTTTTGTAACATCAAAATGGCACCCTTAACGAGTTCAGAACCACTTCTAACCATTCTAGGATGGTGCAATGGAATGTCTTCTAGATGTAGATAATGATAATAACGGGATTAGAATACGTTTAGGGTGTTTTTTTGTGGTTCAACCGAAGTGAAAAAAATGCATTTTTGGCGATTTTTGTAGCATCAAAATGGCACCCTTAACGAGTTCAGAACCACTTCTAACCATTCTAGGATGGTGCAATGGAATGTCTTCTAGATGTAGATAATGATAATAACGGGATTAGAATACGTTTAGGGTGTTTTTTTGTGGTTCAACCGAAGTGAAAAAAATGCATTTTTGGCGATTTTTGTAGCATCAAAATGGCACCCTTAACGAGTTCAGAACCACTTCTAACCATTCTAGGATGGTGCAATGGAATGTCTTCTAGATGTAGATAATGATAATAATGGGATTAGAATACGTTTAGGGTGTTTTTTTGTGGTTCAACCGAAGTGAAAAAAATGCATTTTTGGCGATTTTTGTAGCATCAAAATGACACCCTTAACGAGTTCAGAACCACTTCTAACCATTCTAGGATGGTGCAATGGAACGTCCCCTAGATGTAGATAATGATAATAACGGGATTAGAATACGTTTAGGGTGTTTTTTTGTGGTTCAACCGAAGTGAAAAAAAATGCATTTTTGGCGATTTTTGTAACATCAAAATGGCACCCTTAACGAGTTCAGAACCACTTCTAACCATTCTAGGATGGTGCAATGGAATGTCTTCTAGATGTAGATAATGATAATAACGGGATTAGAATACGTTTAGGGTGTTTTTTTGTGGTTCAACCGAAGTGAAAAAAATGCATTTTTGGCGATTTTTGTAACATCAAAATGGCACCCTTAACGAGTTCAGAACCACTTCTAACCATTCTAGGATGGTGCAATGGAATGTCTTCTAGATGTAGATAATGATAATAACGGGATTAGAATACGTTTAGGGTGTTTTTTTGTGGTTCAACCGAAGTGAAAAAAATGCATTTTTGGCGATTTTTGTAGCATCAAAATGACACCCTTAACGAGTTCAGAACCACTTCTAACCATTCTAGGATGGTACAATGGAATGTCTTTTAGATGTAGATAATGATAAAAACGGGATTAGAATACGTTTAGGGTGTTTTTTTGTGGTTCAACCGAAGTGAAAAAAATGCATTTTTGGCGATTTTTGTAGCATCAAAATGGCACCCTTAACGAGTTCAGAACCACTTCTAACCATTCTAGGATGGTGCAATGGAATGTCTTCTAGATGTAGATAATGATAATAACGGGATTAGAATACGTTTAGGGTGTTTTTTTGTGGTTCAACCGAAGTGAAAAAAATGCATTTTTGGCGATTTTTGTAACATCAAAATGGCACCCTTAACAAGTTCAGAACCACTTCTAACCATTCTAGGATGGTGCAATGGAATGTCTTCTAGATGTAGATAATGATAATAACGGGATTAGAATACGTTTAGGGTGTTTTTTGTGGTTCAACCGAAGTGAAAAAAATGCATTTTTGGCGATTTTTGTAGCATCAAAATGGCACCCTTAACGAGTTCAGAACCACTTCTAACCATTCTAGGATGGTGCAATGGAATGTCTTCTAGATGTAGATAATGATAATAACGGGATTAGAATACGTTTAGGGTGTTTTTTTGTGGTTCAACCGAAGTGAAAAAAATGCATTTTTGGCGATTTTTGTAGCATCAAAATGGCACCCTTAACGAGTTCAGAACCACTTCTAACCATTCTAGGATGGTGCAATGGAATGTCTTCTAGATGTAGATAATGATAATAACGGGATTAGAATACGTTTAGGGTGTTTTTTGTGGTTCAACCGAAGTGAAAAAAATGCATTTTTGGCGATTTTTGTAGCATCAAAATGACACCCTTAACGAGTTCAGAACCACTTCTAACCATTCTAGGATGGTGCAATGGAATGTCCCCTAGATGTAGATAATGATAAAAACGGGATTAGAATACGTTTAGGGTGTTTTTTTGTGGTTCAACCGAAGTGAAAAAAATGCATTTTTGGCGATTTTTGTAGCATCAAAATGGCACCCTTAACGAGTTCAGAACCACTTCTAACCATTCTAGGATGGTGCAATGGAATGTCTTCTAGATGTAGATAATGATAATAACGGGATTAGAATACGTTTAGGGTGTTTTTTTGTGGTTCAACCGAAGTGAAAAAAATGCATTTTTGGCGATTTTTGTAACATCAAAATGGCACCCTTAACGAGTTCAGAACCACTTCTAACCATTGCATGCAATGGTGCAATGGAATGTCTTCTAGATGTAGATAATGATAATAACGGGATTAGAATACGTTTAGGGTGTTTTTTTGTGGTTCAACCGAAGTGAAAAAAATGCATTTTTGGCGATTTTTGTAGCATCAAAATGGCACCCTTAACGAATTCAGAACCACTTCTAACCATTCTAGGATGGTGCAATGGAATGTCTTCTAGATGTAGATAATGATAATAACGGGATTAGAATACGTTTAGGGTGTTTTTTTGTGGTTCAACCGAAGTGAAAAAAATGCATTTTTGGCGATTTTTGTAACATCAAAATGGCACCCTTAACGAGTTCAGAACCACTTCTAACCATTCTAGGATGGTGCAATGGAATGTCCCCTAGATGTAGATAATGATAATAACGGGATTAGAATACGTTTAGGATGTTTTTTTGTGGTTCAACCGAAGTGAAAAAAATGCATTTTTGGCGATTTTTGTAGCATCAAAATGGCACCCTTAACGAGTTCAGAACCACTTCTAACCATTCTAGGATGGTGCAATGGAATGTCTTCTAGATGTAGATAATGATAATAACGGGATTAGAATACGTTTAGGGTGTTTTTTTGTGGTTCAACCGAAGTGAAAAAAATGCATTTTTGGCGATTTTTGTAGCATCAAAATGGCACCCTTAACGAGTTCAGAACCACTTCTAACCATTCTAGGATGGTGCAATGGAACGTCTCCTAGATGTAGATAATGATAAAAACGGGATTAGAATACGTTTAGGGTGTTTTTTTGTGGTTCAACCGAAGTGAAAAAAATGCATTTTTGGCGATTTTTGTAGCATCAAAATGGCACCCTTAACGAATTCAGAACCACTTCTAACCATTCTAGGATGGTGCAATGGAATGTCTTCTAGATGTAGATAATGATAATAACGGGATTAGAATACGTTTAGGGTGTTTTTTTGTGGTTCAACCGAAGTGAAAAAAATGCATTTTTGGCGATTTTTGTAACATCAAAATGGCACCCTTAACGAGTTCAGAACCACTTCTAACCATTCTAGGATGGTGCAATGGAATGTCCCCTAGATGTAGATAATGATAATAACGGGATTAGAATACGTTTAGGATGTTTTTTTGTGGTTCAACCGAAGTGAAAAAAATGCATTTTTGGCGATTTTTGTAGCATCAAAATGGCACCCTTAACGAGTTCAGAACCACTTCTAACCATTCTAGGATGGTGCAATGGAATGTCTTCTAGATGTAGATAATGATAATAACGGGATTAGAATACGTTTAGGGTGTTTTTTTGTGGTTCAACCGAAGTGAAAAAAATGCATTTTTGGCGATTTTTGTAACATCAAAATGGCACCCTTAACGAGTTCAGAACCACTTCTAACCATTCTAGGATGGTGCAATGGAATGTCTTCTAGATGTAGATAATGATAATAACGGGATTAGAATACGTTTAGGGTGTTTTTTTGTGGTTCAACCGAAGTGAAAAAAATGCATTTTTGGCGATTTTTGTAACATCAAAATGGCACCCTTAACGAGTTCAGAACCACTTCTAACCATTCTAGGATGGTGCAATGGAATGTCTCCTAGATGTAGATAATGATAATAACGGGATTAGAATACGTTTAGGATGTTTTTTTGTGGTTCAACCGAAGTGAAAAAAATGCATTTTTGGCGATTTTTGTAGCATCAAAATGGCACCCTTAACGAGTTCAGAACCACTTCTAACCATTCTAGGATGGTGCAATGGAATGTCTTCTAGATGTAGATAATGATAATAACGGGATTAGAATACGTTTAGGGTGTTTTTTTGTGGTTCAACCGAAGTGAAAAAAATGCATTTTTGGCGATTTTTGTAACATCAAAATGGCACCCTTAACGAGTTCAGAACCACTTCTAACCATTCTAGGATGGTGCAATGGAATGTCTTCTAGATGTAGATAATGATAATAACGGGATTAGAATACGTTTAGGGTGTTTTTTTGTGGTTCAACCGAAGTGAAAAAAATGCATTTTTGGCGATTTTTGTAACATCAAAATGGCACCCTTAACGAGTTCAGAACCACTTCTAACCATTCTAGGATGGTGCAATGGAATGTCCCCTAGATGTAGATAATGATAATAACGGGATTAGAATACGTTTAGGATGTTTTTTTGTGGTTCAACCGAAGTGAAAAAAATGCATTTTTGGCGATTTTTGTAGCATCAAAATGGCACCCTTAACGAGTTCAGAACCACTTCTAACCATTCTAGGATGGTGCAATGGAATGTCTTCTAGATGTAGATAATGATAATAACGGGATTAGAATACGTTTAGGGTGTTTTTTTGTGGTTCAACCGAAGTGAAAAAAATGCATTTTTGGCGATTTTTGTAACATCAAAATGGCACCCTTAACGAGTTCAGAACCACTTCTAACCATTCTAGGATGGTGCAATGGAATGTCCCCTAGATGTAGATAATGATAATAACGGGATTAGAATACGTTTAGGGTGTTTTTTTGTGGTTCAACCGAAGTGAAAAAAATGCATTTTTGGCGATTTTTGTAGCATCAAAATGGCACCCTTAACGAGTTCAGAACCACTTCTAACCATTCTAGGATGGTGCAATGGAATGTCTTCTAGATGTAGATAAGGATAATAACGGGATTAGAATACGTTTAGGGTGTTTTTTGTGGTTCAACCGAAGTGAAAAAAATGCATTTTTGGCGATTTTTGTAGCATCAAAATGACACCCTTAACGAGTTCAGAACCACTTCTAACCATTTTAGGATGGTGCAATGGAATGTCCCCTAGATGTAGATAATGATAAAAACGGGATTAGAATACGTTTAGGGTGTTTTTTTGTGGTTCAACCGAAGTGAAAAAAATGCATTTTTGGCGATTTTTGTAGCATCAAAATGGCACCCTTAACGAGTTCAGAACCACTTCTAACCATTCTAGGATGGTGCAATGGAATGTCTTCTAGATGTAGATAATGATAATAACGGGATTAGAATACGTTTAGGGTGTTTTTTTGTGGTTCAACCGAAGTGAAAAAAATGCATTTTTGGCGATTTTTGTAACATCAAAATGGCACCCTTAACGAGTTCAGAACCACTTCTAACCATTGCATGCAATGGTGCAATGGAATGTCTTCTAGATGTAGATAATGATAATAACGGGATTAGAATACGTTTAGGGTGTTTTTTTGTGGTTCAACCGAAGTGAAAAAAATGCATTTTTGGCGATTTTTGTAGCATCAAAATGGCACCCTTAACGAATTCAGAACCACTTCTAACCATTCTAGGATGGTGCAATGGAATGTCTTCTAGATGTAGATAATGATAATAACGGGATTAGAATACGTTTAGGGTGTTTTTTTGTGGTTCAACCGAAGTGAAAAAAATGCATTTTTGGCGATTTTTGTAGCATCAAAATGGCACCCTTAACGAGTTCAGAACCACTTCTAACCATTCTAGGATGGTGCAATGGAATGTCTTCTAGATGTAGATAATGATAATAACGGGATTAGAATACGTTTAGGGTGTTTTTTTGTGGTTCAACCGAAGTGAAAAAAATGCATTTTTGGCGATTTTTGTAACATCAAAATGGCACCCTTAACGAGTTCAGAACCACTTCTAACCATTGCATGCAATGGTGCAATGGAATGTCTTCTAGATGTAGATAATGATAATAACGGGATTAGAATACGTTTAGGGTGTTTTTTTGTGGTTCAACCGAAGTGAAAAAAATGCATTTTTGGCGATTTTTGTAGCATCAAAATGGCACCCTTAACGAGTTCAGAACCACTTCTAACCATTCTAGGATGGTGCAATGGAATGTCTTCTAGATGTAGATAATGATAATAACGGGATTAGAATACGTTTAGGGTGTTTTTTGTGGTTCAACCGAAGTGAAAAAAATGCATTTTTGGCGATTTTTGTAACATCAAAATGGCACCCTTAACGAGTTCAGAACCACTTCTAACCATTGCATGCAATGGTGCAATGGAATGTCTTCTAGATGTAGATAATGATAATAACGGGATTAGAATACGTTTAGGGTGTTTTTTTGTGGTTCAACCGAAGTGAAAAAAATGCATTTTTGGCGATTTTTGTAGCATCAAAATGGCACCCTTAACGAGTTCAGAACCACTTCTAACCATTCTAGGATGGTGCAATGGAATGTCTTCTAGATGTAGATAATGATAATAACGGGATTAGAATACGTTTAGGGTGTTTTTTTGTGGTTCAACCGAAGTGAAAAAAATGCATTTTTGGCGATTTTTGTAACATCAAAATGGCACCCTTAACGAGTTCAGAACCACTTCTAACCATTCTAGGATGGTGCAATGGAATGTCCCCTAGATGTAGATAATGATAATAACGGGATTAGAATACGTTTAGGATGTTTTTTTGTGGTTCAACCGAAGTGAAAAAAATGCATTTTTGGCGATTTTTGTAGCATCAAAATGGCACCCTTAACGAGTTCAGAACCACTTCTAACCATTCTAGGATGGTGCAATGGAATGTCTTCTAGATGTAGATAATGATAATAACGGGATTAGAATACGTTTAGGGTGTTTTTTTGTGGTTCAACCGAAGTGAAAAAAATGCATTTTTGGCGATTTTTGTAGCATCAAAATGGCACCCTTAACGAGTTCAGAACCACTTCTAACCATTCTAGGATGGTGCAATGGAACGTCTTCTAGATGTAGATAATGATAAAAACGGGATTAGAATACGTTTAGGGTGTTTTTTTGTGGTTCAACCGAAGTGAAAAAAATGCATTTTTGGCGATTTTTGTAGCATCAAAATGGCACCCTTAACGAATTCAGAACCACTTCTAACCATTCTAGGATGGTGCAATGGAATGTCTTCTAGATGTAGATAATGATAATAACGGGATTAGAATACGTTTAGGGTGTTTTTTTGTGGTTCAACCGAAGTGAAAAAAATGCATTTTTGGCGATTTTTGTAACATCAAAATGGCACCCTTAACGAGTTCAGAACCACTTCTAACCATTCTAGGATGGTGCAATGGAATGTCTCCTAGATGTAGATAATGATAATAACGGGATTAGAATACGTTTAGGATGTTTTTTTGTGGTTCAACCGAAGTGAAAAAAATGCATTTTTGGCGATTTTTGTAGCATCAAAATGGCACCCTTAACGAGTTCAGAACCACTTCTAACCATTCTAGGATGGTGCAATGGAATGTCTTCTAGATGTAGATAATGATAATAACGGGATTAGAATACGTTTAGGGTGTTTTTTTGTGGTTCAACCGAAGTGAAAAAAATGCATTTTTGGCGATTTTTGTAACATCAAAATGGCACCCTTAACGAGTTCAGAACCACTTCTAACCATTCTAGGATGGTGCAATGGAATGTCTTCTAGATGTAGATAATGATAATAACGGGATTAGAATACGTTTAGGGTGTTTTTTTGTGGTTCAACCGAAGTGAAAAAAATGCATTTTTGGCGATTTTTGTAACATCAAAATGGCACCCTTAACGAGTTCAGAACCACTTCTAACCATTCTAGGATGGTGCAATGGAATGTCCCCTAGATGTAGATAATGATAATAACGGGATTAGAATACGTTTAGGATGTTTTTTTGTGGTTCAACCGAAGTGAAAAAAATGCATTTTTGGCGATTTTTGTAGCATCAAAATGGCACCCTTAACGAGTTCAGAACCACTTCTAACCATTCTAGGATGGTGCAATGGAATGTCTTCTAGATGTAGATAATGATAATAACGGGATTAGAATACGTTTAGGGTGTTTTTTTGTGGTTCAACCGAAGTGAAAAAAATGCATTTTTGGCGATTTTTGTAACATCAAAATGGCACCCTTAACGAGTTCAGAACCACTTCTAACCATTCTAGGATGGTGCAATGGAATGTCCCCTAGATGTAGATAATGATAATAACGGGATTAGAATACGTTTAGGGTGTTTTTTTGTGGTTCAACCGAAGTGAAAAAAATGCATTTTTGGCGATTTTTGTAGCATCAAAATGGCACCCTTAACGAGTTCAGAACCACTTCTAACCATTCTAGGATGGTGCAATGGAATGTCTTCTAGATGTAGATAAGGATAATAACGGGATTAGAATACGTTTAGGGTGTTTTTTGTGGTTCAACCGAAGTGAAAAAAATGCATTTTTGGCGATTTTTGTAGCATCAAAATGACACCCTTAACGAGTTCAGAACCACTTCTAACCATTTTAGGATGGTGCAATGGAACGTCCCCTAGATGTAGATAATGATAAAAACGGGATTAGAATACGTTTAGGGTGTTTTTTTGTGGTTCAACCGAAGTGAAAAAAATGCATTTTTGGCGATTTTTGTAGCATCAAAATGGCACCCTTAACGAGTTCAGAACCACTTCTAACCATTCTAGGATGGTGCAATGGAATGTCTTCTAGATGTAGATAATGATAATAACGGGATTAGAATACGTTTAGGGTGTTTTTTTGTGGTTCAACCGAAGTGAAAAAAATGCATTTTTGGCGATTTTTGTAACATCAAAATGGCACCCTTAACGAGTTCAGAACCACTTCTAACCATTGCATGCAATGGTGCAATGGAATGTCTTCTAGATGTAGATAATGATAATAACGGGATTAGAATACGTTTAGGGTGTTTTTTTGTGGTTCAACCGAAGTGAAAAAAATGCATTTTTGGCGATTTTTGTAGCATCAAAATGGCACCCTTAACGAATTCAGAACCACTTCTAACCATTCTAGGATGGTGCAATGGAATGTCTTCTAGATGTAGATAATGATAATAACGGGATTAGAATACGTTTAGGGTGTTTTTTTGTGGTTCAACCGAAGTGAAAAAAATGCATTTTTGGCGATTTTTGTAGCATCAAAATGGCACCCTTAACGAGTTCAGAACCACTTCTAACCATTCTAGGATGGTGCAATGGAATGTCTTCTAGATGTAGATAATGATAATAACGGGATTAGAATACGTTTAGGGTGTTTTTTTGTGGTTCAACCGAAGTGAAAAAAATGCATTTTTGGCGATTTTTGTAACATCAAAATGGCACCCTTAACGAGTTCAGAACCACTTCTAACCATTGCATGCAATGGTGCAATGGAATGTCTTCTAGATGTAGATAATGATAATAACGGGATTAGAATACGTTTAGGGTGTTTTTTTGTGGTTCAACCGAAGTGAAAAAAATGCATTTTTGGCGATTTTTGTAGCATCAAAATGGCACCCTTAACGAGTTCAGAACCACTTCTAACCATTCTAGGATGGTGCAATGGAATGTCTTCTAGATGTAGATAATGATAATAACGGGATTAGAATACGTTTAGGGTGTTTTTTTGTGGTTCAACCGAAGTGAAAAAAATGCATTTTTGGCGATTTTTGTAACATCAAAATGGCACCCTTAACGAGTTCAGAACCACTTCTAACCATTGCATGCAATGGTGCAATGGAATGTCTTCTAGATGTAGATAATGATAATAACGGGATTAGAATACGTTTAGGGTCTTTTTTTGTGGTTCAACCGAAGTGAAAAAAATGCATTTTTGGCGATTTTTGTAGCATCAAAATGGCACCCTTAACGAATTCAGAACCACTTCTAACCATTCTAGGATGGTGCAATGGAATGTCTTCTAGATGTAGATAATGATAATAACGGGATTAGAATACGTTTAGGGTGTTTTTTTGTGGTTCAACCGAAGTGAAAAAAATGCATTTTTGGCGATTTTTGTAACATCAAAATGGCACCCTTAACGAGTTCAGAACCACTTCTAACCATTCTAGGATGGTGCAATGGAATGTCCCCTAGATGTAGATAATGATAATAACGGGATTAGAATACGTTTAGGATGTTTTTTTGTGGTTCAACCGAAGTGAAAAAAATGCATTTTTGGCGATTTTTGTAGCATCAAAATGGCACCCTTAACGAGTTCAGAACCACTTCTAACCATTCTAGGATGGTGCAATGGAATGTCTTCTAGATGTAGATAATGATAATAACGGGATTAGAATACGTTTAGGGTGTTTTTTTGTGGTTCAACCGAAGTGAAAAAAATGCATTTTTGGCGATTTTTGTAGCATCAAAATGGCACCCTTAACGAGTTCAGAACCACTTCTAACCATTCTAGGATGGTGCAATGGAACGTCTCCTAGATGTAGATAATGATAAAAACGGGATTAGAATACGTTTAGGGTGTTTTTTTGTGGTTCAACCGAAGTGAAAAAAATGCATTTTTGGCGATTTTTGTAGCATCAAAATGGCACCCTTAACGAATTCAGAACCACTTCTAACCATTCTAGGATGGTGCAATGGAATGTCTTCTAGATGTAGATAATGATAATAACGGGATTAGAATACGTTTAGGGTGTTTTTTTGTGGTTCAACCGAAGTGAAAAAAATGCATTTTTGGCGATTTTTGTAACATCAAAATGGCACCCTTAACGAGTTCAGAACCACTTCTAACCATTCTAGGATGGTGCAATGGAATGTCCCCTAGATGTAGATAATGATAATAACGGGATTAGAATACGTTTAGGATGTTTTTTTGTGGTTCAACCGAAGTGAAAAAAATGCATTTTTGGCGATTTTTGTAGCATCAAAATGGCACCCTTAACGAGTTCAGAACCACTTCTAACCATTCTAGGATGGTGCAATGGAATGTCTTCTAGATGTAGATAATGATAATAACGGGATTAGAATACGTTTAGGGTGTTTTTTTGTGGTTCAACCGAAGTGAAAAAAATGAATTTTTGGCGATTTTTGTAACATCAAAATGGCACCCTTAACGAGTTCAGAACCACTTCTAACCATTCTAGGATGGTGCAATGGAATGTCTTCTAGATGTAGATAATGATAATAACGGGATTAGAATACGTTTAGGGTGTTTTTTTGTGGTTCAACCGAAGTGAAAAAAATGCATTTTTGGCGATTTTTGTAACATCAAAATGGCACCCTTAACGAGTTCAGAACCACTTCTAACCATTCTAGGATGGTGCAATGGAATGTCTTCTAGATGTAGATAATGATAATAACGGGATTAGAATACGTTTAGGGTGTTTTTTTGTGGTTCAACCGAAGTGAAAAAAATGCATTTTTGGCGATTTTTGTAACATCAAAATGGCACCCTTAACGAGTTCAGAACCACTTCTAACCATTCTAGGATGGTGCAATGGAATGTCTTCTAGATGTAGATAATGATAATAACGGGATTAGAATACGTTTAGGGTGTTTTTTTGTGGTTCAACCGAAGTGAAAAAAATGCATTTTTGGCGATTTTTGTAGCATCAAAATGGCACCCTTAACGAGTTCAGAACCACTTCTAACCATTCTAGGATGGTGCAATGGAATGTCTTCTAGATGTAGATAATGATAATAACGGGATTAGAATACGTTTAGGGTGTTTTTTTGTGGTTCAACCGAAGTGAAAAAAATGCATTTTTGGCGATTTTTGTAACATCAAAATGGCACCCTTAACGAGTTCAGAACCACTTCTAACCATTGCATGCAATGGTGCAATGGAATGTCTTCTAGATGTAGATAATGATAATAACGGGATTAGAATACGTTTAGGGTGTTTTTTTGTGGTTCAACCGAAGTGAAAAAAATGCATTTTTGGCGATTTTTGTAGCATCAAAATGGCACCCTTAACGAATTCAGAACCACTTCTAACCATTCTAGGATGGTGCAATGGAATGTCTTCTAGATGTAGATAATGATAATAACGGGATTAGAATACGTTTAGGGTGTTTTTTTGTGGTTCAACCGAAGTGAAAAAAATGCATTTTTGGCGATTTTTGTAACATCAAAATGGCACCCTTAACGAGTTCAGAACCACTTCTAACCATTCTAGGATGGTGCAATGGAATGTCCCCTAGATGTAGATAATGATAATAACGGGATTAGAATACGTTTAGGATGTTTTTTTGTGGTTCAACCGAAGTGAAAAAAATGCATTTTTGGCGATTTTTGTAGCATCAAAATGGCACCCTTAACGAGTTCAGAACCACTTCTAACCATTCTAGGATGGTGCAATGGAATGTCTTCTAGATGTAGATAATGATAATAACGGGATTAGAATACGTTTAGGGTGTTTTTTTGTGGTTCAACCGAAGTGAAAAAAATGCATTTTTGGCGATTTTTGTAGCATCAAAATGGCACCCTTAACGAGTTCAGAACCACTTCTAACCATTCTAGGATGGTGCAATGGAACGTCTCCTAGATGTAGATAATGATAAAAACGGGATTAGAATACGTTTAGGGTGTTTTTTTGTGGTTCAACCGAAGTGAAAAAAATGCATTTTTGGCGATTTTTGTAGCATCAAAATGGCACCCTTAACGAATTCAGAACCACTTCTAACCATTCTAGGATGGTGCAATGGAATGTCTTCTAGATGTAGATAATGATAATAACGGGATTAGAATACGTTTAGGGTGTTTTTTTGTGGTTCAACCGAAGTGAAAAAAATGCATTTTTGGCGATTTTTGTAACATCAAAATGGCACCCTTAACGAGTTCAGAACCACTTCTAACCATTCTAGGATGGTGCAATGGAATGTCCCCTAGATGTAGATAATGATAATAACGGGATTAGAATACGTTTAGGATGTTTTTTTGTGGTTCAACCGAAGTGAAAAAAATGCATTTTTGGCGATTTTTGTAGCATCAAAATGGCACCCTTAACGAGTTCAGAACCACTTCTAACCATTCTAGGATGGTGCAATGGAATGTCTTCTAGATGTAGATAATGATAATAACGGGATTAGAATACGTTTAGGGTGTTTTTTTGTGGTTCAACCGAAGTGAAAAAAATGCATTTTTGGCGATTTTTGTAACATCAAAATGGCACCCTTAACGAGTTCAGAACCACTTCTAACCATTCTAGGATGGTGCAATGGAATGTCTCCTAGATGTAGATAATGATAATAACGGGATTAGAATACGTTTAGGATGTTTTTTTGTGGTTCAACCGAAGTGAAAAAAATGCATTTTTGGCGATTTTTGTAGCATCAAAATGGCACCCTTAACGAATTCAGAACCACTTCTAACCATTCTAGGATGGTGCAATGGAATGTCTTCTAGATGTAGATAATGATAATAACGGGATTAGAATACGTTTAGGGTGTTTTTTTGTGGTTCAACCGAAGTGAAAAAAATGCATTTTTGGCGATTTTTGTAGCATCAAAATGGCACCCTTAACGAGTTCAGAACCACTTCTAACCATTCTAGGATGGTGCAATGGAATGTCTTCTAGATGTAGATAATGATAATAACGGGATTAGAATACGTTTAGGGTGTTTTTTTGTGGTTCAACCGAAGTGAAAAAAATGCATTTTTGGCGATTTTTGTAGCATCAAAATGGCACCCTTAACGAGTTCAGAACCACTTCTAACCATTCTAGGATGGTGCAATGGAATGTCTCCTAGATGTAGATAATGATAATAACGGGATTAGAATACGTTTAGGATGTTTTTTTGTGGTTCAACCGAAGTGAAAAAAATGCATTTTTGGCGATTTTTGTAGCATCAAAATGGCACCCTTAACGAATTCAGAACCACTTCTAACCATTCTAGGATGGTGCAATGGAATGTCTTCTAGATGTAGATAATGATAATAACGGGATTAGAATACGTTTAGGGTGTTTTTTTGTGGTTCAACCGAAGTGAAAAAAATGCATTTTTGGCGATTTTTGTAGCATCAAAATGGCACCCTTAACGAGTTCAGAACCACTTCTAACCATTCTAGGATGGTGCAATGGAATGTCTTCTAGATGTAGATAATGATAATAACGGGATTAGAATACGTTTAGGGTGTTTTTTTGTGGTTCAACCGAAGTGAAAAAAATGCATTTTTGGCGATTTTTGTAGCATCAAAATGGCACCCTTAACGAGTTCAGAACCACTTCTAACCATTCTAGGATGGTGCAATGGAACGTCTCCTAGATGTAGATAATGATAAAAACGGGATTAGAATACGTTTAGGGTGTTTTTTTGTGGTTCAACCGAAGTGAAAAAAATGCATTTTTGGCGATTTTTGTAGCATCAAAATGGCACCCTTAACGAATTCAGAACCACTTCTAACCATTCTAGGATGGTGCAATGGAATGTCTTCTAGATGTAGATAATGATAATAACGGGATTAGAATACGTTTAGGGTGTTTTTTTGTGGTTCAACCGAAGTGAAAAAAATGCATTTTTGGCGATTTTTGTAACATCAAAATGGCACCCTTAACGAGTTCAGAACCACTTCTAACCATTGCATGCAATGGTGCAATGGAATGTCTTCTAGATGTAGATAATGATAATAACGGGATTAGAATACGTTTAGGGTGTTTTTTTGTGGTTCAACCGAAGTGAAAAAAATGCATTTTTGGCGATTTTTGTAGCATCAAAATGGCACCCTTAACGAATTCAGAACCACTTCTAACCATTCTAGGATGGTGCAATGGAATGTCTTCTAGATGTAGATAATGATAATAACGGGATTAGAATACGTTTAGGGTGTTTTTTTGTGGTTCAACCGAAGTGAAAAAAATGCATTTTTGGCGATTTTTGTAACATCAAAATGGCACCCTTAACGAGTTCAGAACCACTTCTAACCATTCTAGGATGGTGCAATGGAATGTCCCCTAGATGTAGATAATGATAATAACGGGATTAGAATACGTTTAGGATGTTTTTTTGTGGTTCAACCGAAGTGAAAAAAATGCATTTTTGGCGATTTTTGTAGCATCAAAATGGCACCCTTAACGAGTTCAGAACCACTTCTAACCATTCTAGGATGGTGCAATGGAATGTCTTCTAGATGTAGATAATGATAATAACGGGATTAGAATACGTTTAGGGTGTTTTTTTGTGGTTCAACCGAAGTGAAAAAAATGCATTTTTGGCGATTTTTGTAGCATCAAAATGGCACCCTTAACGAGTTCAGAACCACTTCTAACCATTCTAGGATGGTGCAATGGAATGTCTTCTAGATGTAGATAATGATAATAACGGGATTAGAATACGTTTAGGGTGTTTTTTTGTGGTTCAACCGAAGTGAAAAAAATGCATTTTTGGCGATTTTTGTAACATCAAAATGGCACCCTTAACGAGTTCAGAACCACTTCTAACCATTGCATGCAATGGTGCAATGGAATGTCTTCTAGATGTAGATAATGATAATAACGGGATTAGAATACGTTTAGGGTGTTTTTTTGTGGTTCAACCGAAGTGAAAAAAATGCATTTTTGGCGATTTTTGTAGCATCAAAATGGCACCCTTAACGAATTCAGAACCACTTCTAACCATTCTAGGATGGTGCAATGGAATGTCTTCTAGATGTAGATAATGATAATAACGGGATTAGAATACGTTTAGGGTGTTTTTTTGTGGTTCAACCGAAGTGAAAAAAATGCATTTTTGGCGATTTTTGTAACATCAAAATGGCACCCTTAACGAGTTCAGAACCACTTCTAACCATTCTAGGATGGTGCAATGGAATGTCCCCTAGATGTAGATAATGATAATAACGGGATTAGAATACGTTTAGGATGTTTTTTTGTGGTTCAACCGAAGTGAAAAAAATGCATTTTTGGCGATTTTTGTAGCATCAAAATGGCACCCTTAACGAGTTCAGAACCACTTCTAACCATTCTAGGATGGTGCAATGGAATGTCTTCTAGATGTAGATAATGATAATAACGGGATTAGAATACGTTTAGGGTGTTTTTTTGTGGTTCAACCGAAGTGAAAAAAATGCATTTTTGGCGATTTTTGTAGCATCAAAATGGCACCCTTAACGAGTTCAGAACCACTTCTAACCATTCTAGGATGGTGCAATGGAACGTCTCCTAGATGTAGATAATGATAAAAACGGGATTAGAATACGTTTAGGGTGTTTTTTTGTGGTTCAACCGAAGTGAAAAAAATGCATTTTTGGCGATTTTTGTAGCATCAAAATGGCACCCTTAACGAATTCAGAACCACTTCTAACCATTCTAGGATGGTGCAATGGAATGTCTTCTAGATGTAGATAATGATAATAACGGGATTAGAATACGTTTAGGGTGTTTTTTTGTGGTTCAACCGAAGTGAAAAAAATGCATTTTTGGCGATTTTTGTAACATCAAAATGGCACCCTTAACGAGTTCAGAACCACTTCTAACCATTCTAGGATGGTGCAATGGAATGTCCCCTAGATGTAGATAATGATAATAACGGGATTAGAATACGTTTAGGATGTTTTTTTGTGGTTCAACCGAAGTGAAAAAAATGCATTTTTGGCGATTTTTGTAGCATCAAAATGGCACCCTTAACGAGTTCAGAACCACTTCTAACCATTCTAGGATGGTGCAATGGAATGTCTTCTAGATGTAGATAATGATAATAACGGGATTAGAATACGTTTAGGGTGTTTTTTTGTGGTTCAACCGAAGTGAAAAAAATGCATTTTTGGCGATTTTTGTAACATCAAAATGGCACCCTTAACGAGTTCAGAACCACTTCTAACCATTCTAGGATGGTGCAATGGAATGTCTCCTAGATGTAGATAATGATAATAACGGGATTAGAATACGTTTAGGATGTTTTTTTGTGGTTCAACCGAAGTGAAAAAAATGCATTTTTGGCGATTTTTGTAGCATCAAAATGGCACCCTTAACGAATTCAGAACCACTTCTAACCATTCTAGGATGGTGCAATGGAATGTCTTCTAGATGTAGATAATGATAATAACGGGATTAGAATACGTTTAGGGTGTTTTTTTGTGGTTCAACCGAAGTGAAAAAAATGCATTTTTGGCGATTTTTGTAGCATCAAAATGGCACCCTTAACGAGTTCAGAACCACTTCTAACCATTCTAGGATGGTGCAATGGAATGTCTTCTAGATGTAGATAATGATAATAACGGGATTAGAATACGTTTAGGGTGTTTTTTTGTGGTTCAACCGAAGTGAAAAAAATGCATTTTTGGCGATTTTTGTAGCATCAAAATGGCACCCTTAACGAGTTCAGAACCACTTCTAACCATTCTAGGATGGTGCAATGGAATGTCTCCTAGATGTAGATAATGATAATAACGGGATTAGAATACGTTTAGGATGTTTTTTTGTGGTTCAACCGAAGTGAAAAAAATGCATTTTTGGCGATTTTTGTAGCATCAAAATGGCACCCTTAACGAATTCAGAACCACTTCTAACCATTCTAGGATGGTGCAATGGAATGTCTTCTAGATGTAGATAATGATAATAACGGGATTAGAATACGTTTAGGGTGTTTTTTTGTGGTTCAACCGAAGTGAAAAAAATGCATTTTTGGCGATTTTTGTAGCATCAAAATGGCACCCTTAACGAGTTCAGAACCACTTCTAACCATTCTAGGATGGTGCAATGGAATGTCTTCTAGATGTAGATAATGATAATAACGGGATTAGAATACGTTTAGGGTGTTTTTTTGTGGTTCAACCGAAGTGAAAAAAATGCATTTTTGGCGATTTTTGTAGCATCAAAATGGCACCCTTAACGAGTTCAGAACCACTTCTAACCATTCTAGGATGGTGCAATGGAACGTCTCCTAGATGTAGATAATGATAAAAACGGGATTAGAATACGTTTAGGGTGTTTTTTTGTGGTTCAACCGAAGTGAAAAAAATGCATTTTTGGCGATTTTTGTAGCATCAAAATGGCACCCTTAACGAATTCAGAACCACTTCTAACCATTCTAGGATGGTGCAATGGAATGTCTTCTAGATGTAGATAATGATAATAACGGGATTAGAATACGTTTAGGGTGTTTTTTTGTGGTTCAACCGAAGTGAAAAAAATGCATTTTTGGCGATTTTTGTAACATCAAAATGGCACCCTTAACGAGTTCAGAACCACTTCTAACCATTCTAGGATGGTGCAATGGAATGTCCCCTAGATGTAGATAATGATAATAACGGGATTAGAATACGTTTAGGATGTTTTTTTGTGGTTCAACCGAAGTGAAAAAAATGCATTTTTGGCGATTTTTGTAGCATCAAAATGGCACCCTTAACGAGTTCAGAACCACTTCTAACCATTCTAGGATGGTGCAATGGAATGTCTTCTAGATGTAGATAATGATAATAACGGGATTAGAATACGTTTAGGGTGTTTTTTTGTGGTTCAACCGAAGTGAAAAAAATGCATTTTTGGCGATTTTTGTAACATCAAAATGGCACCCTTAACGAGTTCAGAACCACTTCTAACCATTCTAGGATGGTGCAATGGAATGTCTCCTAGATGTAGATAATGATAATAACGGGATTAGAATACGTTTAGGATGTTTTTTTGTGGTTCAACCGAAGTGAAAAAAATGCATTTTTGGCGATTTTTGTAGCATCAAAATGGCACCCTTAACGAATTCAGAACCACTTCTAACCATTCTAGGATGGTGCAATGGAATGTCTTCTAGATGTAGATAATGATAATAACGGGATTAGAATACGTTTAGGGTGTTTTTTTGTGGTTCAACCGAAGTGAAAAAAATGCATTTTTGGCGATTTTTGTAACATCAAAATGGCACCCTTAACGAGTTCAGAACCACTTCTAACCATTCTAGGATGGTGCAATGGAATGTCTCCTAGATGTAGATAATGATAATAACGGGATTAGAATACGTTTAGGATGTTTTTTTGTGGTTCAACCGAAGTGAAAAAAATGCATTTTTGGCGATTTTTGTAGCATCAAAATGGCACCCTTAACGAGTTCAGAACCACTTCTAACCATTCTAGGATGGTGCAATGGAATGTCTTCTAGATGTAGATAATGATAATAACGGGATTAGAATACGTTTAGGATGTTTTTTTGTGGTTCAACCGAAGTGAAAAAAATGCATTTTTGGCGATTTTTGTAGCATCAAAATGGCACCCTTAACGAGTTCAGAACCACTTCTAACCATTCTAGGATGGTGCAATGGAATGTCTTCTAGATGTAGATAATGATAATAACGGGATTAGAATACGTTTAGGGTGTTTTTTTGTGGTTCAACCGAAGTGAAAAAAATGCATTTTTGGCGATTTTTGTAACATCAAAATGGCACCCTTAACGAGTTCAGAACCACTTCTAACCATTCTAGGATGGTGCAATGGAATGTCTTCTAGATGTAGATAATGATAATAACGGGATTAGAATACGTTTAGGGTGTTTTTTTGTGGTTCAACCGAAGTGAAAAAAATGCATTTTTGGCGATTTTTGTAACATCAAAATGGCACCCTTAACGAGTTCAGAACCACTTCTAACCATTCTAGGATGGTGCAATGGAATGTCTCCTAGATGTAGATAATGATAATAACGGGATTAGAATACGTTTAGGATGTTTTTTTGTGGTTCAACCGAAGTGAAAAAAATGCATTTTTGGCGATTTTTGTAGCATCAAAATGGCACCCTTAACGAGTTCAGAACCACTTCTAACCATTCTAGGATGGTGCAATGGAATGTCTTCTAGATGTAGATAATGATAATAACGGGATTAGAATACGTTTAGGGTGTTTTTTTGTGGTTCAACCGAAGTGAAAAAAATGCATTTTTGGCGATTTTTGTAACATCAAAATGGCACCCTTAACGAGTTCAGAACCACTTCTAACCATTCTAGGATGGTGCAATGGAATGTCCCCTAGATGTAGATAATGATAATAACGGGATTAGAATACGTTTAGGATGTTTTTTTGTGGTTCAACCGAAGTGAAAAAAATGCATTTTTGGCGATTTTTGTAGCATCAAAATGGCACCCTTAACGAGTTCAGAACCACTTCTAACCATTCTAGGATGGTGCAATGGAATGTCTTCTAGATGTAGATAATGATAATAACGGGATTAGAATACGTTTAGGGTGTTTTTTTGTGGTTCAACCGAAGTGAAAAAAATGCATTTTTGGCGATTTTTGTAACATCAAAATGGCACCCTTAACGAGTTCAGAACCACTTCTAACCATTCTAGGATGGTGCAATGGAATGTCCCCTAGATGTAGATAATGATAATAACGGGATTAGAATACGTTTAGGGTGTTTTTTTGTGGTTCAACCGAAGTGAAAAAAATGCATTTTTGGCGATTTTTGTAGCATCAAAATGGCACCCTTAACGAGTTCAGAACCACTTCTAACCATTCTAGGATGGTGCAATGGAATGTCTTCTAGATGTAGATAAGGATAATAACGGGATTAGAATACGTTTAGGGTGTTTTTTTGTGGTTCAACCGAAGTGAAAAAAATGCATTTTTGGCGATTTTTGTAACATCAAAATGGCACCCTTAACGAGTTCAGAACCACTTCTAACCATTCTAGGATGGTGCAATGGAATGTCTTCTAGATGTAGATAATGATAATAACGGGATTAGAATACGTTTAGGGTGTTTTTTTGTGGTTCAACCGAAGTGAAAAAAATGCATTTTTGGCGATTTTTGTAGCATCAAAATGGCACCCTTAACGAGTTCAGAACCACTTCTAACCATTCTAGGATGGTGCAATGGAATGTCTTCTAGATGTAGATAAGGATAATAACGGGATTAGAATACGTTTAGGGTGTTTTTTTGTGGTTCAACCGAAGTGAAAAAAATGCATTTTTGGCGATTTTTGTAGCATCAAAATGGCACCCTTAACGAGTTCAGAACCACTTCTAACCATTCTAGGATGGTGCAATGGAATGTCTTCTAGATGTAGATAAGGATAATAACGGGATTAGAATACGTTTAGGGTGTTTTTTTGTGGTTCAACCGAAGTGAAGAAAATGCATTTTTGGCGATTTTTGTAGCATCAAAATGGCACCCTTAACGAGTTCAGAACCACTTCTAACCATTCTAGGATGGTGCAATGGAATGTCTTCTAGATGTAGATAAGGATAATAACGGGATTAGAATACGTTTAGGGTGTTTTTTTGTGGTTCAACCGAAGTGAAAAAAATGCATTTTTGGCGATTTTTGTAGCATCAAAATGGCACCCTTAACGAGTTCAGAACCACTTCTAACCATTCTAGGATGGTGCAATGGAATGTCTTCTAGATGTAGATAAGGATAATAACGGGATTAGAATACGTTTAGGGTGTTTTTTTGTGGTTCAACCGAAGTGAAAAAAATGCATTTTTGGCGATTTTTGTAGCATCAAAATGGCACCCTTAACGAGTTCAGAACCACTTCTAACCATTCTAGGATGGTGCAATGGAATGTCTTCTAGATGTAGATAATGATAATAACGGGATTAGAATACGTTTAGGGTGTTTTTTTGTGGTTCAACCGAAGTGAAAAAAATGCATTTTTGGCGATTTTTGTAGCATCAAAATGGCACCCTTAACGAGTTCAGAACCACTTCTAACCATTCTAGGATGGTGCAATGGAATGTCTTCTAGATGTAGATAAGGATAATAACGGGATTAGAATACGTTTAGGGTGTTTTTTTGTGGTTCAACCGAAGTGAAAAAAATGCATTTTTGGCGATTTTTGTAACATCAAAATGGCACCCTTAACGAGTTCAGAACCACTTCTAACCATTCTAGGTTGGTGCAATGGAATGTCTTCTAGATGTAGATAATGATAATAACGGGATTAGAATACGTTTAGGGTGTTTTTTTGTGGTTCAACCGAAGTGAAAAAAATGCATTTTTGGCGATTTTTGTAGCATCAAAATGGCACCCTTAACGAGTTCAGAACCACTTCTAACCATTCTAGGATGGTGCAATGGAATGTCTTCTAGATGTAGATAAGGATAATAACGGGATTAGAATACGTTTAGGGTGTTTTTTTGTGGTTCAACCGAAGTGAAAAAAATGCATTTTTGGCGATTTTTGTAACATCAAAATGGCACCCTTAACGAGTTCAGAACCACTTCTAACCATTCTAGGTTGGTGCAATGGAATGTCTTCTAGATGTAGATAATGATAATAACGGGATTAGAATACGTTTAGGGTGTTTTTTTGTGGTTCAACCGAAGTGAAAAAAATGCATTTTTGGCGATTTTTGTAGCATCAAAATGGCACCCTTAACGAGTTCAGAACCACTTCTAACCATTCTAGGATGGTACAATGGAATGTCCTTTAGATGTAGATAATGATAAAAACGGGATTAGAATACGTTTAGGGTGTTTTTTTGTGGTTCAACCGAAGTGAAAAAAATGCATTTTTGGCGATTTTTGTAACATCAAAATGGCACCCTTAACGAGTTCAGAACCACTTCTAACCATTCTAGGATGGTGCAATGGAATGTCTTCTAGATGTAGATAATGATAATAACGGGATTAGAATACGTTTAGGGTGTTTTTTTGTGGTTCAACCGAAGTGAAAAAAATGCATTTTTGGCGATTTTTGTAGCATCAAAATGGCACCCTTAACGAGTTCTGAACCACTTCTAACCATTCTAGGATGGTGCAATGGAATGTCTTCTAGATGTAGATAATGATAATAACGGGATTAGAATACGTTTAGGGTGTTTTTTTGTGGTTCAACCGAAGTGAAAAAAATGCATTTTTGGCGATTTTTGTAGCATCAAAATGGCACCCTTAACGAGTTCAGAACCACTTCTAACCATTCTAGGATGGTGCAATGGAATGTCTTCTAGATGTAGATAAGGATAATAACGGGATTAGAATACGTTTAGGGTGTTTTTTTGTGGTTCAACCGAAGTGAAAAAAATGCATTTTTGGCGATTTTTGTAGCATCAAAATGGCACCCTTAACGAGTTCAGAACCACTTCTAACCATTCTAGGATGGTGCAATGGAATGTCTTCTAGATGTAGATAAGGATAATAACGGGATTAGAATACGTTTAGGGTGTTTTTTTGTGGTTCAACCGAAGTGAAAAAAATGCATTTTTGGCGATTTTTGTAGCATCAAAATGGCACCCTTAACGAGTTCAGAACCACTTCTAACCATTCTAGGATGGTGCAATGGAATGTCTTCTAGATGTAGATAATGATAATAACGGGATTAGAATACGTTTAGGGTGTTTTTTTGTGGTTCAACCGAAGTGAAAAAAATGCATTTTTGGCGATTTTTGTAGCATCAAAATGGCACCCTTAACGAGTTCAGAACCACTTCTAACCATTCTAGGATGGTGCAATGGAATGTCTTCTAGATGTAGATAAGGATAATAACGGGATTAGAATACGTTTAGGGTGTTTTTTTGTGGTTCAACCGAAGTGAAAAAAATGCATTTTTGGCGATTTTTGTAACATCAAAATGGCACCCTTAACGAGTTCAGAACCACTTCTAACCATTCTAGGTTGGTGCAATGGAATGTCTTCTAGATGTAGATAATGATAATAACGGGATTAGAATACGTTTAGGGTGTTTTTTTGTGGTTCAACCGAAGTGAAAAAAATGCATTTTTGGCGATTTTTGTAGCATCAAAATGGCACCCTTAACGAGTTCAGAACCACTTCTAACCATTCTAGGATGGTGCAATGGAATGTCTTCTAGATGTAGATAAGGATAATAACGGGATTAGAATACGTTTAGGGTGTTTTTTTGTGGTTCAACCGAAGTGAAAAAAATGCATTTTTGGCGATTTTTGTAACATCAAAATGGCACCCTTAACGAGTTCAGAACCACTTCTAACCATTCTAGGTTGGTGCAATGGAATGTCTTCTAGATGTAGATAATGATAATAACGGGATTAGAATACGTTTAGGGTGTTTTTTTGTGGTTCAACCGAAGTGAAAAAAATGCATTTTTGGCGATTTTTGTAGCATCAAAATGGCACCCTTAACGAGTTCAGAACCACTTCTAACCATTCTAGGATGGTACAATGGAATGTCCTTTAGATGTAGATAATGATAAAAACGGGATTAGAATACGTTTAGGGTGTTTTTTTGTGGTTCAACCGAAGTGAAAAAAATGCATTTTTGGCGATTTTTGTAACATCAAAATGGCACCCTTAACGAGTTCAGAACCACTTCTAACCATTCTAGGATGGTGCAATGGAATGTCTTCTAGATGTAGATAATGATAATAACGGGATTAGAATACGTTTAGGGTGTTTTTTTGTGGTTCAACCGAAGTGAAAAAAATGCATTTTTGGCGATTTTTGTAGCATCAAAATGGCACCCTTAACGAGTTCTGAACCACTTCTAACCATTCTAGGATGGTGCAATGGAATGTCTTCTAGATGTAGATAATGATAATAACGGGATTAGAATACGTTTAGGGTGTTTTTTTGTGGTTCAACCGAAGTGAAAAAAATGCATTTTTGGCGATTTTTGTAGCATCAAAATGGCACCCTTAACGAGTTCAGAACCACTTCTAACCATTCTAGGATGGTGCAATGGAATGTCTTCTAGATGTAGATAATGATAATAACGGGATTAGAATACGTTTAGGGTGTTTTTTTGTGGTTCAACCGAAGTGAAAAAAATGCATTTTTGGCGATTTTTGTAACATCAAAATGGCACCCTTAACGAGTTCAGAACCACTTCTAACCATTCTAGGATGGTGCAATGGAATGTCTCCTAGATGTAGATAATGATAATAACGGGATTAGAATACGTTTAGGATGTTTTTTTGTGGTTCAACCGAAGTGAAAAAAATGCATTTTTGGCGATTTTTGTAGCATCAAAATGGCACCCTTAACGAGTTCAGAACCACTTCTAACCATTCTAGGATGGTGCAATGGAATGTCTTCTAGATGTAGATAAGGATAATAACGGGATTAGAATACGTTTAGGGTGTTTTTTTGTGGTTCAACCGAAGTGAAAAAAATGCATTTTTGGCGATTTTTGTAACATCAAAATGGCACCCTTAACGAGTTCAGAACCACTTCTAACCATTCTAGGATGGTGCAATGGAATGTCTCCTAGATGTAGATAATGATAATAACGGGATTAGAATACGTTTAGGATGTTTTTTTGTGGTTCAACCGAAGTGAAAAAAATGCATTTTTGGCGATTTTTGTAGCATCAAAATGGCACCCTTAACGAGTTCAGAACCACTTCTAACCATTCTAGGATGGTGCAATGGAATGTCTTCTAGATGTAGATAAGGATAATAACGGGATTAGAATACGTTTAGGGTGTTTTTTTGTGGTTCAACCGAAGTGAAAAAAATGCATTTTTGGCGATTTTTGTAACATCAAAATGGCACCCTTAACGAGTTCAGAACCACTTCTAACCATTCTAGGATGGTGCAATGGAATGTCTCCTAGATGTAGATAATGATAATAACGGGATTAGAATACGTTTAGGATGTTTTTTTGTGGTTCAACCGAAGTGAAAAAAATGCATTTTTGGCGATTTTTGTAGCATCAAAATGGCACCCTTAACGAGTTCAGAACCACTTCTAACCATTCTAGGATGGTGCAATGGAATGTCTTCTAGATGTAGATAAGGATAATAACGGGATTAGAATACGTTTAGGGTGTTTTTTTGTGGTTCAACCGAAGTGAAAAAAATGCATTTTTGGCGATTTTTGTAACATCAAAATGGCACCCTTAACGAGTTCAGAACCACTTCTAACCATTCTAGGATGGTGCAATGGAATGTCTCCTAGATGTAGATAATGATAATAACGGGATTAGAATACGTTTAGGATGTTTTTTTGTGGTTCAACCGAAGTGAAAAAAATGCATTTTTGGCGATTTTTGTAGCATCAAAATGGCACCCTTAACGAGTTCAGAACCACTTCTAACCATTCTAGGATGGTGCAATGGAATGTCTTCTAGATGTAGATAAGGATAATAACGGGATTAGAATACGTTTAGGGTGTTTTTTTGTGGTTCAACCGAAGTGAAAAAAATGCATTTTTGGCGATTTTTGTAACATCAAAATGGCACCCTTAACGAGTTCAGAACCACTTCTAACCATTCTAGGATGGTGCAATGGAATGTTTTCTAGATGTAGATAATGATAATAACGGGATTAGAATACGTTTAGGGTGTTTTTTTGTGGTTCAACCGAAGTGAAAAAAATGCATTTTTGGCGATTTTTGTAGCATCAAAATGGCACCCTTAACGAGTTCAGAACCACTTCTAACCATTCTAGGATGGTGCAATGGAATGTCTTCTAGATGTAGATAAGGATAATAACGGGATTAGAATACGTTTAGGGTGTTTTTTTGTGGTTCAACCGAAGTGAAAAAAATGCATTTTTGGCGATTTTTGTAGCATCAAAATGGCACCCTTAACGAGTTCAGAACCACTTCTAACCATTCTAGGATGGTGCAATGGAATGTCTTCTAGATGTAGATAAGGATAATAACGGGATTAGAATACGTTTAGGGTGTTTTTTTGTGGTTCAACCGAAGTGAAAAAAATGCATTTTTGGCGATTTTTGTAGCATCAAAATGGCACCCTTAACGAGTTCAGAACCACTTCTAACCATTCTAGGATGGTGCAATGGAATGTCTTCTAGATGTAGATAAGGATAATAACGGGATTAGAATACGTTTAGGGTGTTTTTTTGTGGTTCAACCGAAGTGAAAAAAATGCATTTTTGGCGATTTTTGTAACATCAAAATGGCACCCTTAACGAGTTCAGAACCACTTCTAACCATTCTAGGATGGTGCAATGGAATGTCTTCTAGATGTAGATAATGATAATAACGGGATTAGAATACGTTTAGGATGTTTTTTTGTGGTTCAACCGAAGTGAAAAAAATGCATTTTTGGCGATTTTTGTAGCATCAAAATGGCACCCTTAACGAGTTCAGAACCACTTCTAACCATTCTAGGATGGTGCAATGGAATGTCTTCTAGATGTAGATAAGGATAATAACGGGATTAGAATACGTTTAGGGTGTTTTTTTGTGGTTCAACCGAAGTGAAAAAAATGCATTTTTGGCGATTTTTGTAACATCAAAATGGCACCCTTAACGAGTTCAGAACCACTTCTAACCATTCTAGGATGGTGCAATGGAATGTCTCCTAGATGTAGATAATGATAATAACGGGATTAGAATACGTTTAGGATGTTTTTTTGTGGTTCAACCGAAGTGAAAAAAATGCATTTTTGGCGATTTTTGTAGCATCAAAATGGCACCCTTAACGAGTTCAGAACCACTTCTAACCATTCTAGGATGGTGCAATGGAATGTCTTCTAGATGTAGATAAGGATAATAACGGGATTAGAATACGTTTAGGGTGTTTTTTTGTGGTTCAACCGAAGTGAAAAAAATGCATTTTTGGCGATTTTTGTAACATCAAAATGGCACCCTTAACGAGTTCAGAACCACTTCTAACCATTCTAGGATGGTGCAATGGAATGTCTCCTAGATGTAGATAATGATAATAACGGGATTAGAATACGTTTAGGATGTTTTTTTGTGGTTCAACCGAAGTGAAAAAAATGCATTTTTGGCGATTTTTGTAGCATCAAAATGGCACCCTTAACGAGTTCAGAACCACTTCTAACCATTCTAGGATGGTGCAATGGAATGTCTTCTAGATGTAGATAAGGATAATAACGGGATTAGAATACGTTTAGGGTGTTTTTTTGTGGTTCAACCGAAGTGAAAAAAATGCATTTTTGGCGATTTTTGTAACATCAAAATGGCACCCTTAACGAGTTCAGAACCACTTCTAACCATTCTAGGATGGTGCAATGGAATGTTTTCTAGATGTAGATAATGATAATAACGGGATTAGAATACGTTTAGGGTGTTTTTTTGTGGTTCAACCGAAGTGAAAAAAATGCATTTTTGGCGATTTTTGTAGCATCAAAATGGCACCCTTAACGAGTTCAGAACCACTTCTAACCATTCTAGGATGGTGCAATGGAATGTCTTCTAGATGTAGATAAGGATAATAACGGGATTAGAATACGTTTAGGGTGTTTTTTTGTGGTTCAACCGAAGTGAAAAAAATGCATTTTTGGCGATTTTTGTAGCATCAAAATGGCACCCTTAACGAGTTCAGAACCACTTCTAACCATTCTAGGATGGTGCAATGGAATGTCTTCTAGATGTAGATAAGGATAATAACGGGATTAGAATACGTTTAGGGTGTTTTTTTGTGGTTCAACCGAAGTGAAAAAAATGCATTTTTGGCGATTTTTGTAGCATCAAAATGGCACCCTTAACGAGTTCAGAACCACTTCTAACCATTCTAGGATGGTGCAATGGAATGTCTTCTAGATGTAGATAAGGATAATAACGGGATTAGAATACGTTTAGGGTGTTTTTTTGTGGTTCAACCGAAGTGAAAAAAATGCATTTTTGGCGATTTTTGTAGCATCAAAATGGCACCCTTAACGAGTTCAGAACCACTTCTAACCATTCTAGGATGGTGCAATGGAATGTCTTCTAGATGTAGATAAGGATAATAACGGGATTAGAATACGTTTAGGGTGTTTTTTTGTGGTTCAACCGAAGTGAAAAAAATGCATTTTTGGCGATTTTTGTAGCATCAAAATGGCACCCTTAACGAGTTCAGAACCACTTCTAACCATTCTAGGATGGTGCAATGGAATGTCTTCTAGATGTAGATAAGGATAATAACGGGATTAGAATACGTTTAGGGTGTTTTTTTGTGGTTCAACCGAAGTGAAAAAAATGCATTTTTGGCGATTTTTGTAGCATCAAAATGGCACCCTTAACGAGTTCAGAACCACTTCTAACCATTCTAGGATGGTGCAATGGAATGTCTTCTAGATGTAGATAAGGATAATAACGGGATTAGAATACGTTTAGGGTGTTTTTTTGTGGTTCAACCGAAGTGAAAAAAATGCATTTTTGGCGATTTTTGTAGCATCAAAATGGCACCCTTAACGAGTTCAGAACCACTTCTAACCATTCTAGGATGGTGCAATGGAATGTCTTCTAGATGTAGATAATGATAATAACGGGATTAGAATACGTTTAGGGTGTTTTTTTGTGGTTCAACCGAAGTGAAAAAAATGCATTTTTGGCGATTTTTGTAGCATCAAAATGACACCCTTAACGAGTTCAGAACCACTTCTAACCATTCTAGGATGGTGCAATGGAATGTCTTCTAGATGTAGATAATGATAATAACGGGATTAGAATACGTTTAGGGTGTTTTTTTGTGGTTCAACCGAAGTGAAAAAAATGCATTTTTGGCGATTTTTGTAACATCAAAATGGCACCCTTAACGAGTTCAGAACCACTTCTAACCATTCTAGGATGGTGCAATGGAATGTCCCCTAGATGTAGATAATGATAATAACGGGATTAGAATACGTTTAGGGTGTTTTTTTTGTGGTTCAACCGAAGTGAAAAAAATGCATTTTTGGCGATTTTTGTAGCATCAAAATGGCACCCTTAACGAGTTCAGAACCACTTCTAACCATTCTAGGATGGTGCAATGGAATGTCTTCTAGATGTAGATAAGGATAATAACGGGATTAGAATACGTTTAGGGTGTTTTTTTGTGGTTCAACCGAAGTGAAAAAAATGCATTTTTGGCGATTTTTGTAGCATCAAAATGGCACCCTTAACGAGTTCAGAACCACTTCTAACCATTCTAGGATGGTGCAATGGAATGTCTTCTAGATGTAGATAAGGATAATAACGGGATTAGAATACGTTTAGGGTGTTTTTTTGTGGTTCAACCGAAGTGAAAAAAATGCATTTTTGGCGATTTTTGTAGCATCAAAATGGCACCCTTAACGAGTTCAGAACCACTTCTAACCATTCTAGGATGGTGCAATGGAATGTCTTCTAGATGTAGATAAGGATAATAACGGGATTAGAATACGTTTAGGGTGTTTTTTTGTGGTTCAACCGAAGTGAAAAAAATGCATTTTTGGCGATTTTTGTAGCATCAAAATGGCACCCTTAACGAGTTCAGAACCACTTCTAACCATTCTAGGATGGTGCAATGGAATGTCTTCTAGATGTAGATAAGGATAATAACGGGATTAGAATACGTTTAGGGTGTTTTTTTGTGGTTCAACCGAAGTGAAAAAAATGCATTTTTGGCGATTTTTGTAGCATCAAAATGGCACCCTTAACGAGTTCAGAACCACTTCTAACCATTCTAGGATGGTGCAATGGAATGTCTTCTAGATGTAGATAAGGATAATAACGGGATTAGAATACGTTTAGGGTGTTTTTTTGTGGTTCAACCGAAGTGAAAAAAATGCATTTTTGGCGATTTTTGTAGCATCAAAATGGCACCCTTAACGAGTTCAGAACCACTTCTAACCATTCTAGGATGGTGCAATGGAATGTCTTCTAGATGTAGATAATGATAATAACGGGATTAGAATACGTTTAGGGTGTTTTTTTGTGGTTCAACCGAAGTGAAAAAAATGCATTTTTGGCGATTTTTGTAGCATCAAAATGACACCCTTAACGAGTTCAGAACCACTTCTAACCATTCTAGGATGGTGCAATGGAATGTCTTCTAGATGTAGATAATGATAATAACGGGATTAGAATACGTTTAGGGTGTTTTTTTGTGGTTCAACCGAAGTGAAAAAAATGCATTTTTGGCGATTTTTGTAACATCAAAATGGCACCCTTAACGAGTTCAGAACCACTTCTAACCATTCTAGGATGGTGCAATGGAATGTCCCCTAGATGTAGATAATGATAATAACGGGATTAGAATACGTTTAGGGTGTTTTTTTGTGGTTCAACCGAAGTGAAAAAAATGCATTTTTGGCGATTTTTGTAGCATCAAAATGGCACCCTTAACGAGTTCAGAACCACTTCTAACCATTCTAGGATGGTGCAATGGAATGTCTTCTAGATGTAGATAAGGATAATAACGGGATTAGAATACGTTTAGGGTGTTTTTTTGTGGTTCAACCGAAGTGAAAAAAATGCATTTTTGGCGATTTTTGTAACATCAAAATGGCACCCTTAACGAGTTCAGAACCACTTCTAACCATTCTAGGTTGGTGCAATGGAATGTCTTCTAGATGTAGATAATGATAATAACGGGATTAGAATACGTTTAGGGTGTTTTTTTGTGGTTCAACCGAAGTGAAAAAAATGCATTTTTGGCGATTTTTGTAGCATCAAAATGGCACCCTTAACGAGTTCAGAACCACTTCTAACCATTCTAGGATGGTGCAATGGAATGTCTTCTAGATGTAGATAAGGATAATAACGGGATTAGAATACGTTTAGGGTGTTTTTTTGTGGTTCAACCGAAGTGAAAAAAATGCATTTTTGGCGATTTTTGTAACATCAAAATGGCACCCTTAACGAGTTCAGAACCACTTCTAACCATTCTAGGTTGGTGCAATGGAATGTCTTCTAGATGTAGATAATGATAATAACGGGATTAGAATACGTTTAGGGTGTTTTTTTGTGGTTCAACCGAAGTGAAAAAAATGCATTTTTGGCGATTTTTGTAGCATCAAAATGGCACCCTTAACGAGTTCAGAACCACTTCTAACCATTCTAGGATGGTACAATGGAATGTCCTTTAGATGTAGATAATGATAAAAACGGGATTAGAATACGTTTAGGGTGTTTTTTTGTGGTTCAACCGAAGTGAAAAAAATGCATTTTTGGCGATTTTTGTAGCATCAAAATGGCACCCTTAACGAGTTCAGAACCACTTCTAACCATTCTAGGATGGTGCAATGGAATGTCTTCTAGATGTAGATAAGGATAATAACGGGATTAGAATACGTTTAGGGTGTTTTTTTGTGGTTCAACCGAAGTGAAAAAAATGCATTTTTGGCGATTTTTGTAACATCAAAATGGCACCCTTAACGAGTTCAGAACCACTTCTAACCATTCTAGGATGGTGCAATGGAATGTCTTCTAGATGTAGATAAGGATAATAACGGGATTAGAATACGTTTAGGGTGTTTTTTTGTGGTTCAACCGAAGTGAAAAAAATGCATTTTTGGCGATTTTTGTAACATCAAAATGGCACCCTTAACGAGTTCAGAACCACTTCTAACCATTCTAGGTTGGTGCAATGGAATGTCTTCTAGATGTAGATAAGGATAATAACGGGATTAGAATACGTTTAGGGTGTTTTTTTGTGGTTCAACCGAAGTGAAAAAAATGCATTTTTGGCGATTTTTGTAGCATCAAAATGGCACCCTTAACGAGTTCAGAACCACTTCTAACCATTCTAGGATGGTGCAATGGAATGTCTTCTAGATGTAGATAAGGATAATAACGGGATTAGAATACGTTTAGGGTGTTTTTTTGTGGTTCAACCGAAGTGAAAAAAATGCATTTTTGGCGATTTTTGTAGCATCAAAATGGCACCCTTAACGAGTTCAGAACCACTTCTAACCATTCTAGGATGGTGCAATGGAATGTCTTCTAGATGTAGATAAGGATAATAACGGGATTAGAATACGTTTAGGGTGTTTTTTTGTGGTTCAACCGAAGTGAAAAAAATGCATTTTTGGCGATTTTTGTAGCATCAAAATGGCACCCTTAACGAGTTCAGAACCACTTCTAACCATTCTAGGATGGTGCAATGGAATGTCTTCTAGATGTAGATAAGGATAATAACGGGATTAGAATACGTTTAGGGTGTTTTTTTGTGGTTCAACCGAAGTGAAAAAAATGCATTTTTGGCGATTTTTGTAGCATCAAAATGGCACCCTTAACGAGTTCAGAACCACTTCTAACCATTCTAGGATGGTGCAATGGAATGTCTTCTAGATGTAGATAATGATAATAACGGGATTAGAATACGTTTAGGGTGTTTTTTTGTGGTTCAACCGAAGTGAAAAAAATGCATTTTTGGCGATTTTTGTAGCATCAAAATGACACCCTTAACGAGTTCAGAACCACTTCTAACCATTCTAGGATGGTGCAATGGAATGTCTTCTAGATGTAGATAATGATAATAACGGGATTAGAATACGTTTAGGGTGTTTTTTTGTGGTTCAACCGAAGTGAAAAAAATGCATTTTTGGCGATTTTTGTAACATCAAAATGGCACCCTTAACGAGTTCAGAACCACTTCTAACCATTCTAGGATGGTGCAATGGAATGTCCCCTAGATGTAGATAATGATAATAACGGGATTAGAATACGTTTAGGGTGTTTTTTTGTGGTTCAACCGAAGTGAAAAAAATGCATTTTTGGCGATTTTTGTAGCATCAAAATGGCACCCTTAACGAGTTCAGAACCACTTCTAACCATTCTAGGATGGTGCAATGGAATGTCTTCTAGATGTAGATAAGGATAATAACGGGATTAGAATACGTTTAGGGTGTTTTTTTGTGGTTCAACCGAAGTGAAAAAAATGCATTTTTGGCGATTTTTGTAACATCAAAATGGCACCCTTAACGAGTTCAGAACCACTTCTAACCATTCTAGGTTGGTGCAATGGAATGTCTTCTAGATGTAGATAATGATAATAACGGGATTAGAATACGTTTAGGGTGTTTTTTTGTGGTTCAACCGAAGTGAAAAAAATGCATTTTTGGCGATTTTTGTAGCATCAAAATGGCACCCTTAACGAGTTCAGAACCACTTCTAACCATTCTAGGATGGTGCAATGGAATGTCTTCTAGATGTAGATAAGGATAATAACGGGATTAGAATACGTTTAGGGTGTTTTTTTGTGGTTCAACCGAAGTGAAAAAAATGCATTTTTGGCGATTTTTGTAACATCAAAATGGCACCCTTAACGAGTTCAGAACCACTTCTAACCATTCTAGGTTGGTGCAATGGAATGTCTTCTAGATGTAGATAATGATAATAACGGGATTAGAATACGTTTAGGGTGTTTTTTTGTGGTTCAACCGAAGTGAAAAAAATGCATTTTTGGCGATTTTTGTAGCATCAAAATGGCACCCTTAACGAGTTCAGAACCACTTCTAACCATTCTAGGATGGTACAATGGAATGTCCTTTAGATGTAGATAATGATAAAAACGGGATTAGAATACGTTTAGGGTGTTTTTTTGTGGTTCAACCGAAGTGAAAAAAATGCATTTTTGGCGATTTTTGTAGCATCAAAATGGCACCCTTAACGAGTTCAGAACCACTTCTAACCATTCTAGGATGGTGCAATGGAATGTCTTCTAGATGTAGATAAGGATAATAACGGGATTAGAATACGTTTAGGGTGTTTTTTTGTGGTTCAACCGAAGTGAAAAAAATGCATTTTTGGCGATTTTTGTAACATCAAAATGGCACCCTTAACGAGTTCAGAACCACTTCTAACCATTCTAGGATGGTGCAATGGAATGTCTTCTAGATGTAGATAAGGATAATAACGGGATTAGAATACGTTTAGGGTGTTTTTTTGTGGTTCAACCGAAGTGAAAAAAATGCATTTTTGGCGATTTTTGTAGCATCAAAATGGCACCCTTAACGAGTTCAGAACCACTTCTAACCATTCTAGGATGGTGCAATGGAATGTCTTCTAGATGTAGATAAGGATAATAACGGGATTAGAATACGTTTAGGGTGTTTTTTTGTGGTTCAACCGAAGTGAAAAAAATGCATTTTTGGCGATTTTTGTAACATCAAAATGGCACCCTTAACGAGTTCAGAACCACTTCTAACCATTCTAGGATGGTGCAATGGAATGTCTTCTAGATGTAGATAAGGATAATAACGGGATTAGAATACGTTTAGGGTGTTTTTTTGTGGTTCAACCGAAGTGAAAAAAATGCATTTTTGGCGATTTTTGTAACATCAAAATGGCACCCTTAACGAGTTCAGAACCACTTCTAACCATTCTAGGTTGGTGCAATGGAATGTCTTCTAGATGTAGATAAGGATAATAACGGGATTAGAATACGTTTAGGGTGTTTTTTTGTGGTTCAACCGAAGTGAAAAAAATGCATTTTTGGCGATTTTTGTAGCATCAAAATGGCACCCTTAACGAGTTCAGAACCACTTCTAACCATTCTAGGATGGTGCAATGGAATGTCTTCTAGATGTAGATAAGGATAATAACGGGATTAGAATACGTTTAGGGTGTTTTTTTGTGGTTCAACCGAAGTGAAAAAAATGCATTTTTGGCGATTTTTGTAGCATCAAAATGGCACCCTTAACGAGTTCAGAACCACTTCTAACCATTCTAGGATGGTGCAATGGAATGTCTTCTAGATGTAGATAAGGATAATAACGGGATTAGAATACGTTTAGGGTGTTTTTTTGTGGTTCAACCGAAGTGAAAAAAATGCATTTTTGGCGATTTTTGTAGCATCAAAATGGCACCCTTAACGAGTTCAGAACCACTTCTAACCATTCTAGGTTGGTGCAATGGAATGTCTTCTAGATGTAGATAAGGATAATAACGGGATTAGAATACGTTTAGGGTGTTTTTTTGTGGTTCAACCGAAGTGAAAAAAATGCATTTTTGGCGATTTTTGTAGCATCAAAATGGCACCCTTAACGAGTTCAGAACCACTTCTAACCATTCTAGGATGGTGCAATGGAATGTCTTCTAGATGTAGATAAGGATAATAACGGGATTAGAATACGTTTAGGGTGTTTTTTTGTGGTTCAACCGAAGTGAAAAAAATGCATTTTTGGCGATTTTTGTAGCATCAAAATGGCACCCTTAACGAGTTCAGAACCACTTCTAACCATTCTAGGATGGTGCAATGGAATGTCTTCTAGATGTAGATAAGGATAATAACGGGATTAGAATACGTTTAGGGTGTTTTTTTGTGGTTCAACCGAAGTGAAAAAAATGCATTTTTGGCGATTTTTGTAGCATCAAAATGGCACCCTTAACGAGTTCAGAACCACTTCTAACCATTCTAGGATGGTGCAATGGAATGTCTTCTAGATGTAGATAAGGATAATAACGGGATTAGAATACGTTTAGGGTGTTTTTTTGTGGTTCAACCGAAGTGAAAAAAATGCATTTTTGGCGATTTTTGTAGCATCAAAATGGCACCCTTAACGAGTTCAGAACCACTTCTAACCATTCTAGGATGGTGCAATGGAATGTCTTCTAGATGTAGATAAGGATAATAACGGGATTAGAATACGTTTAGGGTGTTTTTTTGTGGTTCAACCGAAGTGAAAAAAATGCATTTTTGGCGATTTTTGTAACATCAAAATGGCACCCTTAACGAGTTCAGAACCACTTCTAACCATTCTAGGATGGTGCAATGGAATGTCCCCTAGATGTAGATAATGATAATAACGGGATTAGAATACGTTTAGGGTGTTTTTTTGTGGTTCAACCGAAGTGAAAAAAATGCATTTTTGGCGATTTTTGTAGCATCAAAATGGCACCCTTAACGAGTTCAGAACCACTTCTAACCATTCTAGGATGGTGCAATGGAATGTCTTCTAGATGTAGATAAGGATAATAACGGGATTAGAATACGTTTAGGGTGTTTTTTTGTGGTTCAACCGAAGTGAAAAAAATGCATTTTTGGCGATTTTTGTAACATCAAAATGGCACCCTTAACGAGTTCAGAACCACTTCTAACCATTCTAGGTTGGTGCAATGGAATGTCTTCTAGATGTAGATAATGATAATAACGGGATTAGAATACGTTTAGGGTGTTTTTTTGTGGTTCAACCGAAGTGAAAAAAATGCATTTTTGGCGATTTTTGTAGCATCAAAATGGCACCCTTAACGAGTTCAGAACCACTTCTAACCATTCTAGGATGGTGCAATGGAATGTCTTCTAGATGTAGATAAGGATAATAACGGGATTAGAATACGTTTAGGGTGTTTTTTTGTGGTTCAACCGAAGTGAAAAAAATGCATTTTTGGCGATTTTTGTAACATCAAAATGGCACCCTTAACGAGTTCAGAACCACTTCTAACCATTCTAGGTTGGTGCAATGGAATGTCTTCTAGATGTAGATAATGATAATAACGGGATTAGAATACGTTTAGGGTGTTTTTTTGTGGTTCAACCGAAGTGAAAAAAATGCATTTTTGGCGATTTTTGTAGCATCAAAATGGCACCCTTAACGAGTTCAGAACCACTTCTAACCATTCTAGGATGGTACAATGGAATGTCCTTTAGATGTAGATAATGATAAAAACGGGATTAGAATACGTTTAGGGTGTTTTTTTGTGGTTCAACCGAAGTGAAAAAAATGCATTTTTGGCGATTTTTGTAACATCAAAATGGCACCCTTAACGAGTTCAGAACCACTTCTAACCATTCTAGGATGGTGCAATGGAATGTCTTCTAGATGTAGATAATGATAATAACGGGATTAGAATACGTTTAGGGTGTTTTTTTGTGGTTCAACCGAAGTGAAAAAAATGCATTTTTGGCGATTTTTGTAGCATCAAAATGGCACCCTTAACGAGTTCAGAACCACTTCTAACCATTCTAGGATGGTGCAATGGAATGTCTTCTAGATGTAGATAATGATAATAACGGGATTAGAATACGTTTAGGGTGTTTTTTTGTGGTTCAACCGAAGTGAAAAAAATGCATTTTTGGCGATTTTTGTAGCATCAAAATGGCACCCTTAACGAGTTCAGAACCACTTCTAACCATTCTAGGATGGTGCAATGGAATGTCTTCTAGATGTAGATAATGATAATAACGGGATTAGAATACGTTTAGGGTGTTTTTTTGTGGTTCAACCGAAGTGAAAAAAATGCATTTTTGGCGATTTTTGTAACATCAAAATGGCACCCTTAACGAGTTCAGAACCACTTCTAACCATTCTAGGATGGTGCAATGGAATGTCTCCTAGATGTAGATAATGATAATAACGGGATTAGAATACGTTTAGGATGTTTTTTTGTGGTTCAACCGAAGTGAAAAAAATGCATTTTTGGCGATTTTTGTAGCATCAAAATGGCACCCTTAACGAGTTCAGAACCACTTCTAACCATTCTAGGATGGTGCAATGGAATGTCTTCTAGATGTAGATAATGATAATAACGGGATTAGAATACGTTTAGGGTGTTTTTTTGTGGTTCAACCGAAGTGAAAAAAATGCATTTTTGGCGATTTTTGTAACATCAAAATGGCACCCTTAACGAGTTCAGAACCACTTCTAACCATTCTAGGATGGTGCAATGGAATGTCTCCTAGATGTAGATAATGATAATAACGGGATTAGAATACGTTTAGGATGTTTTTTTGTGGTTCAACCGAAGTGAAAAAAATGCATTTTTGGCGATTTTTGTAGCATCAAAATGGCACCCTTAACGAGTTCAGAACCACTTCTAACCATTCTAGGATGGTGCAATGGAATGTCTTCTAGATGTAGATAAGGATAATAACGGGATTAGAATACGTTTAGGGTGTTTTTTTGTGGTTCAACCGAAGTGAAAAAAATGCATTTTTGGCGATTTTTGTAGCATCAAAATGGCACCCTTAACGAGTTCAGAACCACTTCTAACCATTCTAGGATGGTGCAATGGAATGTCTTCTAGATGTAGATAAGGATAATAACGGGATTAGAATACGTTTAGGGTGTTTTTTTGTGGTTCAACCGAAGTGAAAAAAATGCATTTTTGGCGATTTTTGTAGCATCAAAATGGCACCCTTAACGAGTTCAGAACCACTTCTAACCATTCTAGGATGGTGCAATGGAATGTCTTCTAGATGTAGATAAGGATAATAACGGGATTAGAATACGTTTAGGGTGTTTTTTTGTGGTTCAACCGAAGTGAAAAAAATGCATTTTTGGCGATTTTTGTAGCATCAAAATGGCACCCTTAACGAGTTCAGAACCACTTCTAACCATTCTAGGATGGTGCAATGGAATGTCTTCTAGATGTAGATAAGGATAATAACGGGATTAGAATACGTTTAGGGTGTTTTTTTGTGGTTCAACCGAAGTGAAAAAAATGCATTTTTGGCGATTTTTGTAGCATCAAAATGGCACCCTTAACGAGTTCAGAACCACTTCTAACCATTCTAGGATGGTGCAATGGAATGTCTTCTAGATGTAGATAAGGATAATAACGGGATTAGAATACGTTTAGGGTGTTTTTTTGTGGTTCAACCGAAGTGAAAAAAATGCATTTTTGGCGATTTTTGTAGCATCAAAATGGCACCCTTAACGAGTTCAGAACCACTTCTAACCATTCTAGGATGGTGCAATGGAATGTCTTCTAGATGTAGATAATGATAATAACGGGATTAGAATACGTTTAGGGTGTTTTTTTGTGGTTCAACCGAAGTGAAAAAAATGCATTTTTGGCGATTTTTGTAGCATCAAAATGACACCCTTAACGAGTTCAGAACCACTTCTAACCATTCTAGGATGGTGCAATGGAATGTCTTCTAGATGTAGATAATGATAATAACGGGATTAGAATACGTTTAGGGTGTTTTTTTGTGGTTCAACCGAAGTGAAAAAAATGCATTTTTGGCGATTTTTGTAACATCAAAATGGCACCCTTAACGAGTTCAGAACCACTTCTAACCATTCTAGGATGGTGCAATGGAATGTCCCCTAGATGTAGATAATGATAATAACGGGATTAGAATACGTTTAGGGTGTTTTTTTGTGGTTCAACCGAAGTGAAAAAAATGCATTTTTGGCGATTTTTGTAGCATCAAAATGGCACCCTTAACGAGTTCAGAACCACTTCTAACCATTCTAGGATGGTGCAATGGAATGTCTTCTAGATGTAGATAAGGATAATAACGGGATTAGAATACGTTTAGGGTGTTTTTTTGTGGTTCAACCGAAGTGAAAAAAATGCATTTTTGGCGATTTTTGTAGCATCAAAATGGCACCCTTAACGAGTTCAGAACCACTTCTAACCATTCTAGGATGGTGCAATGGAATGTCTTCTAGATGTAGATAAGGATAATAACGGGATTAGAATACGTTTAGGGTGTTTTTTTGTGGTTCAACCGAAGTGAAAAAAATGCATTTTTGGCGATTTTTGTAGCATCAAAATGGCACCCTTAACGAGTTCAGAACCACTTCTAACCATTCTAGGATGGTGCAATGGAATGTCTTCTAGATGTAGATAAGGATAATAACGGGATTAGAATACGTTTAGGGTGTTTTTTTGTGGTTCAACCGAAGTGAAAAAAATGCATTTTTGGCGATTTTTGTAGCATCAAAATGGCACCCTTAACGAGTTCAGAACCACTTCTAACCATTCTAGGATGGTGCAATGGAATGTCTTCTAGATGTAGATAAGGATAATAACGGGATTAGAATACGTTTAGGGTGTTTTTTTGTGGTTCAACCGAAGTGAAAAAAATGCATTTTTGGCGATTTTTGTAGCATCAAAATGGCACCCTTAACGAGTTCAGAACCACTTCTAACCATTCTAGGATGGTGCAATGGAATGTCTTCTAGATGTAGATAAGGATAATAACGGGATTAGAATACGTTTAGGGTGTTTTTTTGTGGTTCAACCGAAGTGAAAAAAATGCATTTTTGGCGATTTTTGTAGCATCAAAATGGCACCCTTAACGAGTTCAGAACCACTTCTAACCATTCTAGGATGGTGCAATGGAATGTCTTCTAGATGTAGATAATGATAATAACGGGATTAGAATACGTTTAGGGTGTTTTTTTGTGGTTCAACCGAAGTGAAAAAAATGCATTTTTGGCGATTTTTGTAGCATCAAAATGACACCCTTAACGAGTTCAGAACCACTTCTAACCATTCTAGGATGGTGCAATGGAATGTCTTCTAGATGTAGATAATGATAATAACGGGATTAGAATACGTTTAGGGTGTTTTTTTGTGGTTCAACCGAAGTGAAAAAAATGCATTTTTGGCGATTTTTGTAACATCAAAATGGCACCCTTAACGAGTTCAGAACCACTTCTAACCATTCTAGGATGGTGCAATGGAATGTCCCCTAGATGTAGATAATGATAATAACGGGATTAGAATACGTTTAGGGTGTTTTTTTGTGGTTCAACCGAAGTGAAAAAAATGCATTTTTGGCGATTTTTGTAGCATCAAAATGGCACCCTTAACGAGTTCAGAACCACTTCTAACCATTCTAGGATGGTGCAATGGAATGTCTTCTAGATGTAGATAAGGATAATAACGGGATTAGAATACGTTTAGGGTGTTTTTTTGTGGTTCAACCGAAGTGAAAAAAATGCATTTTTGGCGATTTTTGTAACATCAAAATGGCACCCTTAACGAGTTCAGAACCACTTCTAACCATTCTAGGTTGGTGCAATGGAATGTCTTCTAGATGTAGATAATGATAATAACGGGATTAGAATACGTTTAGGGTGTTTTTTTGTGGTTCAACCGAAGTGAAAAAAATGCATTTTTGGCGATTTTTGTAGCATCAAAATGGCACCCTTAACGAGTTCAGAACCACTTCTAACCATTCTAGGATGGTGCAATGGAATGTCTTCTAGATGTAGATAAGGATAATAACGGGATTAGAATACGTTTAGGGTGTTTTTTTGTGGTTCAACCGAAGTGAAAAAAATGCATTTTTGGCGATTTTTGTAACATCAAAATGGCACCCTTAACGAGTTCAGAACCACTTCTAACCATTCTAGGTTGGTGCAATGGAATGTCTTCTAGATGTAGATAATGATAATAACGGGATTAGAATACGTTTAGGGTGTTTTTTTGTGGTTCAACCGAAGTGAAAAAATGCATTTTTGGCGATTTTTGTAACATCAAAATGGCACCCTTAACGAGTTCAGAACCACTTCTAACCATTCTAGGTTGGTGCAATGGAATGTCTTCTAGATGTAGATAATGATAATAACGGGATTAGAATACGTTTAGGGTGTTTTTTTGTGGTTCAACCGAAGTGAAAAAAATGCATTTTTGGCGATTTTTGTAGCATCAAAATGGCACCCTTAACGAGTTCAGAACCACTTCTAACCATTCTAGGATGGTACAATGGAATGTCCTTTAGATGTAGATAATGATAAAAACGGGATTAGAATACGTTTAGGGTGTTTTTTTGTGGTTCAACCGAAGTGAAAAAAATGCATTTTTGGCGATTTTTGTAGCATCAAAATGGCACCCTTAACGAGTTCAGAACCACTTCTAACCATTCTAGGTTGGTGCAATGGAATGTCTTCTAGATGTAGATAATGATAATAACGGGATTAGAATACGTTTAGGGTGTTTTTTTGTGGTTCAACCGAAGTGAAAAAAATGCATTTTTGGCGATTTTTGTAGCATCAAAATGGCACCCTTAACGAGTTCAGAACCACTTCTAACCATTCTAGGATGGTACAATGGAATGTCCTTTAGATGTAGATAATGATAATAACGGGATTAGAATACGTTTAGGGTGTTTTTTTGTGGTTCAACCGAAGTGAAAAAAATGCATTTTTGGCGATTTTTGTAGCATCAAAATGGCACCCTTAACGAGTTCAGAACCACTTCTAACCATTCTAGGATGGTGCAATGGAATGTCTTCTAGATGTAGATAATGATAATAACGGGATTAGAATACGTTTAGGGTGTTTTTTTGTGGTTCAACCGAAGTGAAAAAAATGCATTTTTGGCGATTTTTGTAGCATCAAAATGGCACCCTTAACGAGTTCAGAACCACTTCTAACCATTCTAGGATGGTGCAATGGAATGTCTTCTAGATGTAGATAATGATAATAACGGGATTAGAATACGTTTAGGGTGTTTTTTTGTGGTTCAACCGAAGTGAAAAAAATGCATTTTTGGCGATTTTTGTAGCATCAAAATGGCACCCTTAACGAGTTCAGAACCACTTCTAACCATTCTAGGATGGTGCAATGGAATGTCTTCTAGATGTAGATAATGATAATAACGGGATTAGAATACGTTTAGGGTGTTTTTTGTGGTTCAACCGAAGTGAAAAAAATGCATTTTTGGCGATTTTTGTAGCATCAAAATGACACCCTTAACGAGTTCAGAACCACTTCTAACCATTCTAGGATGGTGCAATGGAATGTCCCCTAGATGTAGATAAGGATAATAACGGGATTAGAATACGTTTAGGGTGTTTTTTTGTGGTTCAACCGAAGTGAAAAAAATGCATTTTTGGCGATTTTTGTAGCATCAAAATGGCACCCTTAACGAGTTCAGAACCACTTCTAACCATTCTAGGATGGTGCAATGGAATGTCTTCTAGATGTAGATAATGATAATAACGGGATTAGAATACGTTTAGGGTGTTTTTTTGTGGTTCAACCGAAGTGAAAAAAATGCATTTTTGGCGATTTTTGTAACATCAAAATGGCACCCTTAACGAGTTCAGAACCACTTCTAACCATTGCATGCAATGGTGCAATGGAATGTCTTCTAGATGTAGATAATGATAATAACGGGATTAGAATACGTTTTGGGGGTTTTTTGTGGTTCAACCGAAGTGAAAAAAATGCATTTTTGGCGATTTTTGTAGCATCAAAATGACACCCTTAACGAGTTCAGAACCACTTCTAACCATTCTAGGATGGTGCAATGGAACGTCTCCTAGATGTAGATAATGATAAAAACGGGATTAGAATACGTTTAGGGTGTTTTTTTGTGGTTCAACCGAAGTGAAAAAAATGCATTTTTGGCGATTTTTGTAGCATAAAAATGGCACCCTTAACGAGTTCAGAACCACTTCTAACCATTCTAGGTTGGTGCAATGGAATGTCTTCTAGATGTAGATAATGATAATAACGGGATTAGAATACGTTTAGGGTGTTTTTTTGTGATTCAACCGAAGTGAAAAAAATGCATTTTTGGCGATTTTTGTAGCATCAAAATGACACCCTTAACGAGTTCAGAACCACTTCTAACCATTCTAGGATGGTACAATGGAATGTCCTTTAGATGTAGATAATGATAAAAACGGGATTAGAATACGTTTAGGGTGTTTTTTTGTGGTTCAACCGAAGTGAAAAAAATGCATTTTTGGCGATTTTTGTAACATCAAAATGGCACCCTTAACGAGTTCAGAACCACTTCTAACCATTCTAGGATGGTGCAATGAAATGTCTTCTAGATGTAGATAATGATAATAACGGGATTAGAATACGTTTAGGGTGTTTTTTTGTGGTTCAACCGAAGTGAAAAAAATGCATTTTTGGCGATTTTTGTAGCATCAAAATGGCACCCTTAACGAGTTCAGAACCACTTCTAACCATTCTAGGATGGTGCAATGGAATGTCTTCTAGATGTAGATAATGATAATAACGGGATTAGAATACGTTTAGGGTGTTTTTTTGTGGTTCAACCGAAGTGAAAAAAATGCATTTTTGGCGATTTTTGTAGCATCAAAATGGCACCCTTAACGAGTTCAGAACCACTTCTAACCATTCTAGGATGGTGCAATGGAATGTCTTCTAGATGTAGATAATGATAATAACGGGATTAGAATACGTTTAGGGTGTTTTTTTGTGGTTCAACCGAAGTGAAAAAAATGCATTTTTGGCGATTTTTGTAACATCAAAATGGCACCCTTAACGAGTTCAGAACCACTTCTAACCATTCTAGGATGGTGCAATGGAATGTCTTCTAGATGTAGATAATGATAATAACGGGATTAGAATACGTTTAGGGTGTTTTTTTGTGGTTCAACCGAAGTGAAAAAAAATGCATTTTTGGCGATTTTTGTAGCATCAAAATGACACCCTTAACGAGTTCAGAACCACTTCTAACCATTCTAGGATGGTGCAATGGAATGTCCCCTAGATGTAGATAATGATAAAAACGGGATTAGAATACGTTTAGGGTGTTTTTTTGTGGTTCAACCGAAGTGAAAAAAATGCATTTTTGGCGATTTTTGTAACATCAAAATGGCACCCTTAACGAGTTCAGAACCACTTCTAACCATTCTAGGATGGTGCAATGGAATGTCTTTTAGATGTAGATAATGATAATAACGGGATTAGAATACGTTTAGGGTGTTTTTTTGTGGTTCAACCGAAGTGAAAAAAATGCATTTTTGGCGATTTTTGTAGCATCAAAATGGCACCCTTAACGAGTTCAGAACCACTTCTAACCATTCTAGGATGGTGCAATGGAATGTCTTCTAGATGTAGATAATGATAATAACGGGATTAGAATACGTTTAGGGTGTTTTTTTGTGGTTCAACCGAAGTGAAAAAAATGCATTTTTGGCGATTTTTGTAACATCAAAATGGCACCCTTAACGAGTTCAGAACCACTTCTAACCATTCTAGGATGGTGCAATGGAATGTCTTCTAGATGTAGATAATGATAATAACGGGATTAGAATACGTTTAGGGTGTTTTTTTGTGGTTCAACCGAAGTGAAAAAAATGCATTTTTGGCGATTTTTGTAGCATCAAAATGGCACCCTTAACGAGTTCAGAACCACTTCTAACCATTCTAGGATGGTGCAATGGAATGTCTTCTAGATGTAGATAAGGATAATAACGGGATTAGAATACGTTTAGGGTGTTTTTTTGTGGTTCAACCGAAGTGAAAAAAATGCATTTTTGGCGATTTTTGTAGCATCAAAATGCACCCTTAACGAGTTCAGAACCACTTCTAACCATTCTAGGATGGTGCAATGGAATGTCTTCTAGATGTAGATAATGATAATAACGGGATTAGAATACGTTTAGGGTGTTTTTTTGTGGTTCAACCGAAGTGAAAAAATGCATTTTTGGCGATTTTTGTAGCATCAAAATGGCACCCTTAACGAGTTCAGAACCACTTCTGACCATTCTAGGATGGTGCAATGGAATGTCTTCTAGATGTAGATAATGATAATAACGGGATTAGAATACGTTTAGGGTGTTTTTTTGTGGTTCAACCGAAGTGAAAAAATGCATTTTTGGCGATTTTTGTAGCATCAAAATGGCACCCTTAACGAGTTCAGAACCACTTCTGACCATTCTAGGATGGTGCAATGGAATGTCTTCTAGATGTAGATAATGATAATAACGGGATTAGAATACGTTTAGGGTGTTTTTTTGTGGTACAACCGAAGTGAAAAAAATGCATTTTTGGCGATTTTTGTAGCATCAAAATGGCACCCTTAACGAGTTCAGAACCACTTCTAACCATTCTAGGATGGTGCAATGGAATGTCTCCTAGATGAAGATAATGATAATTACGGGATTAGAATACGTTTAGGGCGTTTTTTTGTGGTTCAACCGAAGTGAAAAAAATGCATTTTTGGCGATTTTTCTAGCATCAAAATGGCACCCTTAACGAGTTCAGAACCACTTCTAACCATTCTAGGATGGTGCAATGGAATGTCTCCTAGATGTAGATAATGATAATAACGGGATTAGAATACGTTTAGGGTGTTTTTTGTGGTTCAACCGAAGTGAAAAAAATGCATTTTTGGCGATTTTTGTAGCATCAAAATGGCACCCTTAACGAGTTCAGAACCACTTCTTACCATTCTAGGATGGTGCAATGGAATGTCTCCTAGATGTAGATAATGGTAATAACGGGATTAGAATACGTTTAGGGTGTTTTTTTGTGGTTCAACCGAAGTGAAAAAAATGCATTTTTGGCGATTTTTGTAGCATCAAAATGGCACCCTTAACGAGTTCAGAACCACTTCTAACCATTCTAGGATGGTGCAATGGAATGTCTTCTAGATGTAGATAATGATAATAACGGGATTAGAATACGTTTAGGGTGTTTTTTTGTGGTTCAACCGAAGTGAAAAAAATGCATTTTTGGCGATTTTTGTAACATCAAAATTAGACCTGTGCGCCGCCGCGCCACGCCGCCTTCGCTGACGATTTTCATACGCCGCCGCCGCCGATGAAATTGAGCCGGCGCGCCGCCGCAGAAAAATCGTTCACGCCGCCGAATAAATTTATGCCACGCCGATGAAAAATCCGCAACACCTTTTCGATAAAATGCATCTTGAACGCGTTGAAATTAGAGCTTATGTGCACACTCGTTCATGGCTACTCAAAATGGAGTGAAAAACCACTGAATTTCCTTGAAACCGGATCTACTCTAAATTTAGTAACATACTTTTTTTTACTTAAGGGTCCTGTGCACCACCAGCGGTGCAAAGGGCCAACGTGAAAGACTTCCATCCTGGGCGGCTGCTCGCTTTTGCCTTGACCTGGGCCCAGGTCAGATTTCTATCGACTTGCTTAATTTCCTTATTGAGGCTCCGCCGCCATGAGCCCCTGGGTCTGCCTCTGCTGCGATGTCCTGCAGGATTCCAATCCAGCGCTTACTTCCAGATTTCGTTTCCGCCCCGTCGAAGAGTGTGGCCGACCCACCTCCACTTTCGCTCTCGAATTTCTGTTGCTATCGGCTTCTGATGACATCGACGATGGAGCTCGGCATTCGAGATCCAGTTGTGAGGCCACCAGGCACGAATTATATACCCCAGGCATCGGTTGATGAAGACCTGCAGCTTTTGAGTGTTCTCCCCTGATACACACCACGTCTCACTGGCGCATAACAACACAGATTTCACGTTCGGGTTGAAAATTCGGATTTTGGTGCGTTGACTTATCTGCACACTTTCATCCAAATAAGTTACAGCAACTTGTTTATGACTGAAATAAGTCGTATATAAGTTTCTACAATTGATTTGTGACAAGCGTGCTACTAGGGTGGTTGGATCTCCATACGTTTCGTAAACTCGCAAAGGCAGCCCTAGCCTTCTTGATTCGTGCACCTATGTCGCTCTTGGTCCCGCCGTCCGACGCTATTTGGCTGCCAAGATATTGGAAACTTTCGACCTTCTCCACTGCTTGCCCCGCTACCGTAAAGTTGGAAGGGTTGCCCGTGTTGATATCCAACGATTTGGTCTTGTTGACGTTGATGGTGAGACCCGTCGCAGAGGAGCGTTCGGCTAGGTCATTGAGCTTACTCTGCATATCAGAGCGCCGTTGTGCTAGTAGAGCAACATCATCAGCCAAATCAAAGTCGTTGAGATGCTCCATGGTGATAGGCTGCCAAAGCAGCCCACGGTTCGGTACACGGTCAATTGCACACACTAATCGAGTCAGTACTGTTTTACCGAGTTTTTGAATTGCGGAACTGTTCGGTAAAAGTTTAAAAATCTGTGGAAAATTTATTAATGAGAAAATTTGTTCTGAACTTGTACATACTTAGTTCTGTTAACCCCATTTAGAGATAGAAAATAAAATTGATTGATTTCATTGATTCCTTACGGATAACGGTCATTTGAATTTTTACCGACTTTTTCAGCAATTCAAAAACCCAGTAAAAAAAATACTGACTCCTGTAAAAAAATCTAAGTGTGCACCTACCATGATCTCGTCGATTACGATGAGAAACAGTAGCGGTGATAGTATACATCCTTGTCTCACACCAGCGACTACCCGGATAGGGTCGGACAAGGCTCCGTTATGCAGAACTCTGCACGTGAAAGCCTCATACTGCGCTTCGATGAGGTTGACGATTTTATCCGGGACTCCCTTGCGTCTCAGGGCGCCCCACAGATTCTCGTGATTGAGACGGTCGAAAGCTTTTTCGTAGTCAATGAATACCAAATAAAGGGACTCTTGGAATTCATTGAGCTGCTCCAGGATGATGCGGAGCGTGACAATATGGTCCGCACAAGATCTTCCGGCACGGAATCCTGCCTGCTGCCATCGGAGAGTCGCGTCGATCTTCTCCTGTATCCGATTCAGGATAACTTTGCACAGAACTTTGAGAACAATACACAGTAACATGATGCCTCGCCAATTGTCGCACACAGTCAGATCCCCCTTCTTTGGGACCTTTACTAAGATGCCCTGCATCCAGTCGGCCGGAAAAGTCGCGGTGTCATAGTCAGAACTAAATTTTGAGTAAAACGGCGAAAATGGGCAAATATTTCGTTTCTTTTCTTTCTTTTTTTCTTTAGGATTAATAAACCAAAAACTGAAAAGCATTTTAATCAAGCATTTTATTTTAAATAAAACAGATTGTAAACAATTACAATTCACACAATTACCACGGCGGCTGCAATTTGCACCATTTTTGAATGATTTCTTTCAAAATTCGAAAGGCAAACTTCGAATTTTTCAGGGCTGAAAAATTTCATTACAGATAAAATAATACTAATATGAATTATGAAGCTATGATATATTGTAATAATAATTTTTATATGTAAGATAGAAGAAGAGGAGGTAAACTTTGTGTATGACACATAAAACCTGTCAATTTCACTTCCAGAGTGTCGCAATTAGCTATTAGTTATAAAACAGCTAATTATGACCCTCTGAATGCAAAATTGACAGTTTTTATGTGTCCTACGCAAACTTTACCTCTTCTTACATCTTACATAAAAAATATTATTAAAATATCTCAAAGTTTCATAATTTTGAAAAGTAGCGGTTTAGCTGTATTAAAATTTTTCAGGTCAATATTCCATTTGTTTTTTTTTTTAGTCAACAAATGGGCTGAAAACTCAACATTGAATCCGCCTTTATTAATTTATTTATTTTTGTTATTTACTTTTGCTTCAATGTTACTCATATTCAAAAAATCCCAACTACTCATGCTTTGGCATTTAAAAAGAAGTTATGAAAATGAATACGTCTGATGCATGTTTCAGTAACCTCTAACAAGCCTGAGGCAGCAATTTAGCGTCATTTAGTTTTTTGACGTTTGTTTGCACTTTCTCTATCTAGCACACAGGGATGTATACACGAAGATGTATACACACAGGGATGTATATACGGATCCAAGGGGTAAGTCACTCAGCACATTGTGCAACAATTAGATTCGGCACAGCTTGAGCACATCCATCGGTACACCTTTGGTACAATCTCGTAGGCATTTGATTGTTGTAAATAAAATGAAAGAACTGCTGGTCACCGAAATTGTTCAAAACATTACGTGCTGTTTGGTTATATATTCATGAACATCCTCTAATGAGATATACCTGAGAAACTCAGACCGACAGTTCACTTCTTGGTTCACTTATAGATTTAAATCCGAAATGCCGCTATACCGATTTATCCTTGCAATTTCAAACCAAAACATTCCAGGTGTCGTCAGAAATACCGGGTTGCCGCGATGGGTATTTTACAAAAAATCGCAGCTTGCTCTATTTTTTTTTTAATTCTTTATTAAAGAGATTTTTAGCCTTAGGCTAGTTCATCTCTAATAGCTTGCTCTATGACTGGCACAATCGGCACACCTGCGGCACACTAAAAAAAAAGATGACCCAAAATTGGTGTGTGGAGTGACCTACCCCTTGGATAAAGCATTATTTGTCCTCCAGTTCACTGGTTTCGTCCCGATAAGTTTCCTTCTGCTTCACCTATAGATCCTGCACATCGGTCTCGTCTCAGTTACGCATTTGATTTTTGACGTTTTGGCTCCCATTCATGACAACTTCCACGATGTCGAATTTTAATTTAAATAAAATTCCTTTGAATTTTCTGTCGATTAATACTTCGAGAGGAAAAAACCTTTCAAGTGATTCGCGGAAATACTTTGGAAAAATTATGTATACTAAAAGTGACGAGAAAATACATATCGTGAAGGAGAAAGTGTTCTGCTCGTTATGCATGTCAGAGGCTAAGAAGAGGCCAGGTGATACCGAGGTCCGGAATTGTAGGTCGAAAAAAAAAATCAGACAAATATTAACCGATATCGAAGAATCTGGAGATTGGCTTGATATGGATGAGCAACACCCGTTATCTATTATGGAGGAGCAGCTAGATGGCCAACTTGCGAGTTTGTTAGAAACGAATATCAATGTTCAATTTGACGGTGGACCTAACTAAGCCCCAACACTTAAAACAATCAGCGTAACACGTTGGCATTACTTATTTAAGATGATGAAAAGTCTCGAACTGAAGAGAGCTGGCGTGAATGCTTCATTGAACCGTCTTAATAAGCACGATCTCATATTGACAGCACATGAGTGGGCGCTAGTTGAAGACTTGCGAAACTTTCTTGAGCCGTTTGAGGTGAGTTTTTTTTTTAAAGTCGTGGTTCTGAAACTGTAACTCTAGATAGAGCTGGAATTAGGGCGTAAAAGCTTTTGTAAACAATGACTTCTTTCGATAATTTATAGAAAGTAAAGGCTAGTCAACACAAGTAAACATCACCATCGGATAGGGGAAGACTTCCCCTACCCGACGGTTATGTTGGTTTGCGTGAGCGTGCCTTTGATTTTTTTTTATTTTTTTAACATTTGAAAAATGCATATTTTTAGTATAAAAACGTCAATAACTCTTGATCGGCGAAATATATTGACAAGCTTTCTATAGCAAAAATGTGCGCCTTCTAAAGATCTAAAAGTCATTTGAAGATACCTTTGCTGAGAAATTTGAAATAAGAAAACTAGAGCAAAATAACTGTTTTTTTAGCACCACCCTAACTCAATTCAAGAAAATAGCTCTAAATCGGCCAACAAAAAAGTTGTTTTCAACAAAGTTGCTTGAAATTGCCGAAAAATGTATACCTTAATTTATTCAAACAAAAAAGTTAGCTTTTTGATTTTAATGATAATAAGAACTAGAATTCATTATCATTGAAATGAGAGCCTAACTATAAGGAACAACTTTGTAGAAACGACTTTTAGTCTAAAGTTTCAATTTCAGTCTCAAAACATATCATTCCACCTAAATCTGCATTCTGGACCACTGTGCATTGTTTACAAAGGCTGTTACGCCCTAATTCCAGCTATATCTAGAATTGTAAACTATTGTTGCTATATCTCGAGCAACTAAGCCTATTAATAAGTTCCATCTGATCGATTGGTGACCATATAGGGTTTGAAAATCAATATTCAACCAGTGCATTGAAGATCAGATGTTTGTTTACTGAAACACTAGAAAATAATGTTTGATTTTCACCTAGCGAACGGAATTCACTAATATAAATGCATTTAAAAAGCATCAGTGTTCTTCCAATTAATCTTGACATTTTGAAATTGTATCATTTTGGCAGAAAATGTACTTTAACTGAAAAATTGTCTCAGTCAGTTTCAGTCTCATTTATCGCTATCAACATGCTCAATAAATGAAAAAATCCTAGGGCTCATTAAATTGGTACATAATGCAACAGATTGCTTTTCAATACTATCCACCTCTACATAACGTACTTTTCTTATACTTAATAAAAGGGTTGTAACACTTTGCTATATGACTCCACCCCCTGCAATTTTAATAAGCACTTGACATACTTTGAGAATGTCTCAAAATTGAGAACGATTCAACATTGAGTAAGAGTTACTCATATTTGAGTACCGGTTACTCAAATTCGCGAAAACGTAGGTCACTCATAGAATGAGTCAATTTTCCGACGCTTTTACGAGGAAAACATCTCGGATATGAGGAAAACTGAATATGGTAAAATTTTCTTAAATTTGCCCCATATTCAAGAAGTTTCCGCGGGAAAATGTCGCAAAATTTATTCACACTATGAGTGACCTACGTTTTAGCGATTTTGAGTAATCTGAATGTGGGTAGCATTTTTTGTACATCCCAAGTAACAAATCTAGAGGTGCTTGGCTATATTCAAAATTTATAAAGGTTTTATTGCAGCTGCAACCATTACCTACAGCTTTATGACGGTCTTATAAAATGCAAGTCATGAAACATCCTTATAGCTATCTACAAAACCCCTATAAAGCTAATTAAAAAACCAACTGATGCTTATGCTAATTTCACTTATGAAAGGTTTTATGATTGCTTTGAAGTATACAAAAAAGTAATATAAATTGCCCTTATAAAACCAAAAAATAAATCCTATCGTTGCTTTATAAGTAAGCGCAATAAAACTAGTTGGCCATGAAACAGTGATTTTAAAACAATTATAAGCACTCAGTTGCAACTTGTCAGAAATGTAAATAGGTGGTTTATTTTTACAACATAGAAAAGAATCAAAACTCTCCGGTACTTCCAAGCGGAGCACAAAGAAAATCAGCAAAATTGTTAGCATGAGCATGAAAACATTTCGTGTATACGTATACGCGACGTGGTGTGCGTACGAAAAACGTCAGCAATCTCCATGATTCTTCCGTTCTCGCTCGCATATACATGGGGTGACACGGTCGAATCTTGGTCGAAATACATGGAATGGTGACAGTTCTAGGGCAAAAAGGTTGAAATCACGCATAACTTTTCATAAAGGTTAATGTACCATTCAAAACTTGTAGGAATATACAGGAATATATAGGAATATATAGGAATATATAGGAATATAGTAATATAGGAAAACAGTAGGCTGTAAAGTTTTAACGTATTAAGAAAAGTTGTTTATTTTATCAAGATAACCAACTTTGACAAAGTCGTGAAGTCTTCGAAACACAAATTCAATGCATTAAAAAAAGTTATAGAAAAAAAATCATGTTCCACTAAAATGAAGAAATCTACAAAACACCAAAATATACCTCTCTCAAATTTTGATATTTTGTTTATCGAGTATTGCTTAATTTTTGCTGAAAATGTCAAAATTGTGTTTCTTTTTCTCGTTTTTTCAACAATTTCTTTGAAATTTGAAGCTTAATCCAGTATGTTTCTTCACAAAAGCTGTTTATTTAATGTATTTCCATAAGAGAAAAATATAACATTATAAATCTGTAAGCAAAAAAATACCGAAACAAAAAAAAGTCCATATTTTCGACATTTTTTTCTTTAACCCCTTATAACTTGAAACCAGTAGACTGTGGAAATTTTACGTCTTTGAAAGAGTTGTTCGTTTTGTCAAGATAAACAACTTTGCACAAGGTATCAAGTTTCCAAAACGTCAGAGAAAGAAGTTAGATTGTGACACCATCTTTGCGGAAGAGTTTTGAACTATTTGTTTATGTCAATAGACGGTCCTTATTATGACGAGAAATTTTGCCGAAGACACCAAGTCGCGGAAATGCTTCGTTTCGGAGTTATTAATTTTGCTCCGCTAGGTTGCATTCCTGACCCAGTGTGCAATGTAAGCATTAGACATTTTAAGAAATTGCGCTTGGTGTTTTTCTTGCCTGCTGTCTTCTGTCGCCATATTTTCATTATGAAAATGCCATTAGCCTTGGAATAAAATACAAGAAATTTCAATAAAATAATGGCTAAATAAGAGATCCGAAATGATTTCCAGTGTGCATTGGTATGAATTTATGTATTGATATCTATTTTCTGAAAAATTAAGGTGATTCCATCAAATTCATTTGATTTCTGAAACAATCTTTTTTGTTAACTTGAATTATTTTGGAGGCGCATTTATTTAACGCTCATATTATCTCAATATACACGATAACATTTCAAGCGCATATATTTTGGAACTTCTAAAAAGTAATATATTTTCTTTAAGATTTTCACTAATGTCGCCATGAAACAAAATTGATTGCATGGTGATCTTGACACCAACACTCAAACCTATTTTTACCGCTAAAGATTTCCATTTGGAAAAAAAGTTTCAGCAGAACAGAACAACAACAAGCTAATTTATGGCGGTTGCTTTGAAGCCAATACAAATTAAATTGGCTTTATAACTGATTTTCACCAAAGCGTAATAAAACTGCTTGGATACAATATTACTCTTATAGAGGCTATGAGAACCTTTTGTAGAGTATGAGGCTTCCTGACAAAAGGTTTTAAGACAGCTTTATTGTGATTCTCAAACATGCTTTATAAACCTTATCAAGAGTGGTCCACTAAGCTGTATGACGATCTTATAGCGGTTATCAAAAGGTTGTGCTGGAGCTATTAACTTTATTGGTGGTTTAATGAAATTGATCTCAATAACCACTAATAGAGTGCAATAAAACAAGAAATGCTACTTGGGATGTGCGATTGGCTTGAAAAGAATTTTTTTTCTTAATCATTAAAAATAAACTCACGCCGACCCACGCCGCCACGCCGCCGCCGCCGAAAGCAAACGGCGTGACGCCGCCACGCCGCCGCCGCCGGCAGAAAATAACATATCACGCCGCCGCCGAAATTTTTTTGATCGGCGCACAGGTCTAATCAAAATGGCACCCTTAACGAGTTCAGAACCACTTCTAACCCTTCTAGGATGGTGCAATGGAATGTCTTCTAGATGTAGATAATGATAATAACGGGATTAGAATACGTTTAGGGTGTTTTTTTGTGGTTCAACCGAAGTGAAAAAAATGCATTTTTGGCGATTTTTGTAGCATCAAAATGGCACCCTTAACGAGTTCAGAACCACTTCTAACCATTCTAGGATGGTGCAATAGAATGTCCCCTAGATGTAGATAATGATAAAAACGGGATTAGAATACGTTTAGGGTGTTTTTTTGTGGTTCAACCGAAGTGAAAAAAATGCATTTTTGGCGATTTTTGTAGCATCAAAATGGCACCCTTAACGAGTTCAGAACCACTTCTAACCATTCTAGGATGGTGCAATGGAATGTCCCCTAGATGTAGATAATGATAAAAACGGGATTAGAATACGTTTAGGGTGTTTTTTTGTGGTTCAACCGAAGTGAAAAAAATGCATTTTTGGCGATTTTTGTAGCATCAAAATGGCACCCTTAACGAGTTCAGAACCACTTCTAACCATTCTAGGATGGTGCAATAGAATGTCCCCTAGATGTAGATAATGATAAAAACGGGATTAGAATACGTTTAGGGTGTTTTTTTGTGGTTCAACCGAAGTGAAAAAAATGCATTTTTGGCGATTTTTGTAGCATCAAAATGGCACCCTTAACGAGTTCAGAACCACTTCTAACCATTCTAGGATGGTGCAATGGAATGTCCCTTAGATGTAGATAATGATAATAACGGGATTAGAATACGTTTAGGGTGTTTTTTTGTGGTTCAACCGAAGTGAAAAAAATGCATTTTTGGCGATTTTTGTAGCATCAAAATGGCACCCTTAACGAGTTCAGAACCACTTCTAACCATTCTAGGATGGTGCAATAGAATGTCCCCTAGATGTAGATAATGATAAAAACGGGATTAGAATACGTTTAGGGTGTTTTTTTGTGGTTCAACCGAAGTGAAAAAAATGCATTTTTGGCGATTTTTGTAGCATCAAAATGGCACCCTTAACGAGTTCAGAACCACTTCTAACCATTCTAGGATGGTGCAATAGAATGTCCCCTAGATGTAGATAATGATAAAAACGGGATTAGAATACGTTTAGGGTGTTTTTTTGTGGTTCAACCGAAGTGAAAAAAATGCATTTTTGGCGATTTTTGTAGCATCAAAATGGCACCCTTAACGAGTTCAGAACCACTTCTAACCATTCTAGGATGGTGCAATGGAATGTCCCTTAGATGTAGATAATGATAATAACGGGATTAGAATACGTTTAGGGTGTTTTTTTGTGGTTCAACCGAAGTGAAAAAAATGCATTTTTGGCGATTTTTGTAGCATCAAAATGGCACCCTTAACGAGTTCAGAACCACTTCTAACCATTCTAGGATGGTGCAATAGAATGTCCCCTAGATGTAGATAATGATAAAAACGGGATTAGAATACGTTTAGGGTGTTTTTTTGTGGTTCAACCGAAGTGAAAAAAATGCATTTTTGGCGATTTTTGTAGCATCAAAATGGCACCCTTAACGAGTTCAGAACCACTTCTAACCATTCTAGGATGGTGCAATAGAATGTCCCCTAGATGTAGATAATGATAAAAACGGGATTAGAATACGTTTAGGGTGTTTTTTTGTGGTTCAACCGAAGTGAAAAAAATGCATTTTTGGCGATTTTTGTAGCATCAAAATGGCACCCTTAACGAGTTCAGAACCACTTCTAACCATTCTAGGATGGTGCAATGGAATGTCCCTTAGATGTAGATAATGATAATAACGGGATTAGAATACGTTTAGGGTGTTTTTTTGTGGTTCAACCGAAGTGAAAAAAATGCATTTTTGGCGATTTTTGTAGCATCAAAATGGCACCCTTAACGAGTTCAGAACCACTTCTAACCATTCTAGGATGGTGCAATAGAATGTCCCCTAGATGTAGATAATGATAAAAACGGGATTAGAATACGTTTAGGGTGTTTTTTTGTGGTTCAACCGAAGTGAAAAAAATGCATTTTTGGCGATTTTTGTAGCATCAAAATGGCACCCTTAACGAGTTCAGAACCACTTCTAACCATTCTAGGATGGTGCAATAGAATGTCCCCTAGATGTAGATAATGATAAAAACGGGATTAGAATACGTTTAGGGTGTTTTTTTGTGGTTCAACCGAAGTGAAAAAAATGCATTTTTGGCGATTTTTGTAGCATCAAAATGGCACCCTTAACGAGTTCAGAACCACTTCTAACCATTCTAGGATGGTGCAATAGAATGTCCCCTAGATGTAGATAATGATAAAAACGGGATTAGAATACGTTTAGGGTGTTTTTTTGTGGTTCAACCGAAGTGAAAAAAATGCATTTTTGGCGATTTTTGTAGCATCAAAATGGCACCCTTAACGAGTTCAGAACCACTTCTAACCATTCTAGGATGGTGCAATAGAATGTCCCCTAGATGTAGATAATGATAAAAACGGGATTAGAATACGTTTAGGGTGTTTTTTTGTGGTTCAACCGAAGTGAAAAAAATGCATTTTTGGCGATTTTTGTAGCATCAAAATGGCACCCTTAACGAGTTCAGAACCACTTCTAACCATTCTAGGATGGTGCAATAGAATGTCCCCTAGATGTAGATAATGATAAAAACGGGATTAGAATACGTTTAGGGTGTTTTTTTGTGGTTCAACCGAAGTGAAAAAAATGCATTTTTGGCGATTTTTGTAGCATCAAAATGGCACCCTTAACGAGTTCAGAACCACTTCTAACCATTCTAGGATGGTGCAATAGAATGTCCCCTAGATGTAGATAATGATAAAAACGGGATTAGAATACGTTTAGGGTGTTTTTTTGTGGTTCAACCGAAGTGAAAAAAATGCATTTTTGGCGATTTTTGTAGCATCAAAATGGCACCCTTAACGAGTTCAGAACCACTTCTAACCATTCTAGGATGGTGCAATGGAATGTCCCTTAGATGTAGATAATGATAATAACGGGATTAGAATACGTTTAGGGTGTTTTTTTGTGGTTCAACCGAAGTGAAAAAAATGCATTTTTGGCGATTTTTGTAGCATCAAAATGGCACCCTTAACGAGTTCAGAACCACTTCTAACCATTCTAGGATGGTGCAATAGAATGTCCCCTAGATGTAGATAATGATAAAAACGGGATTAGAATACGTTTAGGGTGTTTTTTTGTGGTTCAACCGAAGTGAAAAAAATGCATTTTTGGCGATTTTTGTAGCATCAAAATGGCACCCTTAACGAGTTCAGAACCACTTCTAACCATTCAAGGATGGTGCAATAGAATGTCCCCTAGATGTAGATAATGATAAAAACGGGATTAGAATACGTTTAGGGTGTTTTTTTGTGGTTCAACCGAAGTGAAAAAAATGCATTTTTGGCGATTTTTGTAGCATCAAAATGGCACCCTTAACGAGTTCAGAACCACTTCTAACCATTCTAGGATGGTGCAATGGAATGTCCCTTAGATGTAGATAATGATAATAACGGGATTAGAATACGTTTAGGGTGTTTTTTTGTGGTTCAACCGAAGTGAAAAAAATGCATTTTTGGCGATTTTTGTAGCATCAAAATGGCACCCTTAACGAGTTCAGAACCACTTCTAACCATTCTAGGATGGTGCAATAGAATGTCCCCTAGATGTAGATAATGATAAAAACGGGATTAGAATACGTTTAGGGTGTTTTTTTGTGGTTCAACCGAAGTGAAAAAAATGCATTTTTGGCGATTTTTGTAGCATCAAAATGGCACCCTTAACGAGTTCAGAACCACTTCTAACCATTCTAGGATGGTGCAATAGAATGTCCCCTAGATGTAGATAATGATAAAAACGGGATTAGAATACGTTTAGGGTGTTTTTTTGTGGTTCAACCGAAGTGAAAAAAATGCATTTTTGGCGATTTTTGTAGCATCCAAATGGCACCCTTAACGAGTTCAGAACCACTTCTAACCATTCTAGGATGGTGCAATGAAATGTCCCCTAGATGTAGATAATGATAATAACGGGATTAGAATACGTTTAGGGTGTTTTTTTGTGGTTCAACCGAAGTGAAAAAAATGCATTTTTGGCGATTTTTGTAGCATCAAAATGGCACCCTTAACGAGTTCAGAACCACTTCTAACCATTCTAGGATGGTGCAATAGAATGTCCCCTAGATGTAGATAATGATAAAAACGGGATTAGAATACGTTTAGGGTGTTTTTTTGTGGTTCAACCGAAGTGAAAAAAATGCATTTTTGGCGATTTTTGTAGCATCAAAATGGCACCCTTAACGAGTTCAGAACCACTTCTAACCATTCTAGGATGGTGCAATAGAATGTCCCCTAGATGTAGATAATGATAAAAACGGGATTAGAATACGTTTAGGGTGTTTTTTTGTGGTTCAACCGAAGTGAAAAAAATGCATTTTTGGCGATTTTTGTAGCATCAAAATGGCACCCTTAACGAGTTCAGAACCACTTCTAACCATTCTAGGATGGTGCAATGGAATGTCCCTTAGATGTAGATAATGATAATAACGGGATTAGAATACGTTTAGGGTGTTTTTTTGTGGTTCAACCGAAGTGAAAAAAATGCATTTTTGGCGATTTTTGTAGCATCAAAATGACACCCTTAGCGAGTTCAGAACCACTTCTAACCATTCTAGGATGGTGCAATGGAATGTCTTCTAGATGTAGATAATGATAATAACGGGATTAGAATACGTTTAGGGTGTTTTTTTGTGGTTCAACCGAAGTGAAAAAAATGCATTTTTGGCGATTTTTGTAGCATCAAAATGGCACCCTTAACGAGTTCAGAACCACTTCTAACCATTCTAGGATGGTGCAATGGAATGTCTTCTAGATGTAGATAATGATAATAACGGGATTAGAATACGTTTAGGGTGTTTTTTTGTGGTTCAACCGAAGTGAAAAAAATGCATTTTTGGCGATTTTTGTAGCATCAAAATGGCACCCTTTACGAGTTCAGAACCACTTCTAACCATTCTAGGATGGTGCAATGGAATGTCCCCTAGATGTAGATAATGATAAAAACGGGATTAGAATACGTTTAGGGTGTTTTTTTGTGGTTCAACCGAAGTGAAAAAAATGCATTTTTGGCGATTTTTGTAGCATCAAAATGGCACCCTTAACGAGTTCAGAACCACTTCTAACCATTCTAGGATGGTGCAATGGAATGTCCCCTAGATGTAGATAATGATAAAAACGGGATTAGAATACGTTTAGGGTGTTTTTTTGTGGTTCAACCGAAGTGAAAAAAATGCATTTTTGGCGATTTTTGTAGCATCAAAATGGCACCCTTAACGAGTTCAGAACCACTTCTAACCATTCTAGGATGGTGCAATGGAATGTCTTCTAGATGTAGATAATGATAAAAACGGGATTAGAATACGTTTAGGGTGTTTTTTTGTGGTTCAACCGAAGTGAAAAAAATGCATTTTTGGCGATTTTTGTAGCATCAAAATGGCACCCTTAACGAGTTCAGAACCACTTTTAACCATTCTAGGATGGTGCAATGGAATGTCTTCTAGATGTAGATAATGATAATAACGGGATTAGAATACGTTTAGGGTGTTTTTTTGTGGTTCAACCGAAGTGAAAAAAATGCATTTTTGGCGATTTTTGTAGCATCAAAATGGCACCCTTAACGAGTTCAGAACCACTTCTAACCATTCTAGGATGGTGCAACGGAATGTCCCCTAGATGAAGATAATGATAATAACGGGATTAGAATACGTTTAGGGTGTTTTTTTGTGGTTCAACCGAAGTGAAAAAAATGCATTTTTGGCGATTTTTGTAGCATCAAAATGACACCCTTAGCGAGTTCAGAACCACTTCTAACCATTCTAGGATGGTGCAATGGAATGTCTTCTAGTTGTAGATAATGATAATAACGGGATTAGAATACGTTTAGGGTGTTTTTTTGTGGTTCAACCGAAGTGAAAAAAATGCATTTTTGGCGATTTTTGTAACATCAAAATGGCACCTTTAACGAGTTCAGAACCACTTCTAACCATTCTAGGATGGTGCAATGGAATGTCTTCTAGTTGTAGATAATGATAATAACGGGATTAGAATACGTTTAGGGTGTTTTTTTGTGGTTCAACCGAAGTGAAAAAAAAATGCATTTTTGGCGATTTTTGTAGCATCAAAATGGCACCCTTAACGAGTTCAGAACCACTTCTAACCATTCTAGGATGGTGCAATGGAATGTCCCCTAGATGTAGATAATGATAATAACGGGATTAGAATACGTTTAGGGTGTTTTTTTGTGGTTCAACCGAAGTGAAAAAAATGCATTTTTGGCGATTTTTGTAGCATCAAAATGACACCCTTAGCGAGTTCAGAACCACTTCTAACCATTCTAGGATGGTGCAATGGAATGTCTTCTAGATGTAGATAATGATAATAACGGGATTAGAATACGTTTAGGGTGTTTTTTTGTGGTTCAACCGAAGTGAAAAAAATGCATTTTTGGCGATTTTTGTAGCATCAAAATGGCACCCTTAACGAGTTCAGAACCACTTCTAACCATTCTAGGATGGTGCAATGGAATGTCCCCTAGATGTAGATAATGATAAAAACGGGATTAGAATACGTTTAGGGTGTTTTTTTGTGGTTCAACCGAAGTGAAAAAAATGCATTTTTGGCGATTTTTGTAGCATCAAAATGACACCCTTAGCGAGTTCAGAACCACTTCTAACCATTCTAGGATGGTGCAATGGAATGTCTTCTAGATGTAGATAATGATAATAACGGGATTAGAATACGTTTAGGGTGTTTTTTTGTGGTTCAACCGAAGTGAAAAAAATGCATTTTTGGCGATTTTTGTAGCATCAAAATGGCACCCTTAACGAGTTCAGAACCACTTCTAACCATTCTAGGATGGTGCAATGGAATGTCCCCTAGATGTAGATAATGATAAAAACGGGATTAGAATACGTTTAGGGTGTTTTTTTGTGGTTCAACCGAAGTGAAAAAAATGCATTTTTGGCGATTTTTGTAGCATCAAAATGGCACCCTTAACGAGTTCAGAACCACTTCTAACCATTCTAGGATGGTGCAATGGAATGTCTTCTAGATGTAGATAATGATAAAAACGGGATTAGAATACGTTTAGGGTGTTTTTTTGTGGTTCAACCGAAGTGAAAAAAATGCATTTTTGGCGATTTTTGTAGCATCAAAATGGCACCCTTAACGAGTTCAGAACCACTTTTAACCATTCTAGGATGGTGCAATGGAATGTCTTCTAGATGTAGATAATGATAATAACGGGATTAGAATACGTTTAGGGTGTTTTTTTGTGGTTCAACCGAAGTGAAAAAAATGCATTTTTGGCGATTTTTGTAGCATCAAAATGGCACCCTTAACGAGTTCAGAACCACTTCTAACCATTCTAGGATGGTGCAATGGAATGTCCCCTAGATGAAGATAATGATAATAACGGGATTAGAATACGTTTAGGGTGTTTTTTTGTGGTTCAACCGAAGTGAAAAAAATGCATTTTTGGCGATTTTTGTAGCATCAAAATGACACCCTTAGCGAGTTCAGAACCACTTCTAACCATTCTAGGATGGTGCAATGGAATGTCTTCTAGTTGTAGATAATGATAATAACGGGATTAGAATACGTTTAGGGTGTTTTTTTGTGGTTCAACCGAAGTGAAAAAAATGCATTTTTGGCGATTTTTGTAACATCAAAATGGCACCTTTAACGAGTTCAGAACCACTTCTAACCATTCTAGGATGGTGCAATGGAATGTCTTCTAGTTGTAGATAATGATAATAACGGGATTAGAATACGTTTAGGGTGTTTTTTTGTGGTTCAACCGAAGTGAAAAAAAAATGCATTTTTGGCGATTTTTGTAGCATCAAAATGGCACCCTTAACGAGTTCAGAACCACTTCTAACCATTCTAGGATGGTGCAATGGAATGTCCCCTAGATGTAGATAATGATAATAACGGGATTAGAATACGTTTAGGGTGTTTTTTTGTGGTTCAACCGAAGTGAAAAAAATGCATTTTTGGCGATTTTTGTAGCATCAAAATGACACCCTTAGCGAGTTCAGAACCACTTCTAACCATTCTAGGATGGTGCAATGGAATGTCTTCTAGATGTAGATAATGATAATAACGGGATTAGAATACGTTTAGGGTGTTTTTTTGTGGTTCAACCGAAGTGAAAAAAATGCATTTTTGGCGATTTTTGTAGCATCAAAATGGCACCCTTAACGAGTTCAGAACCACTTCTAACCATTCTAGGATGGTGCAATGGAATGTCTTCTAGATGTAGATAATGATAATAACGGGATTAGAATACGTTTAGGGTGTTTTTTTGTGGTTCAACCGAAGTGAAAAAAATGCATTTTTGGCGATTTTTGTAGCATCAAAATGGCACCCTTTACGAGTTCAGAACCACTTCTAACCATTCTAGGATGGTGCAATGGAATGTCTTCTAGATGTAGATAATGATAATAACGGGATTAGAATACGTTTAGGGTGTTTTTTGTGGTTCAACCGAAGTGAAAAAAATGCATTTTTGGCGATTTTTGTAGCATCAAAATGACACCCTTAACGAGTTCAGAACCACTTCTAACCATTCTAGGATGGTGCAATGGAATGTCTTCTAGTTGTAGATAATGATAATAACGGGATTAGAATACGTTTAGGGTGTTTTTTTGTGGTTCAACCGAAGTGAAAAAAATGCATTTTTGGCGATTTTTGTAACATCAAAATGGCACCCTTAACGAGTTCAGAACCACTTCTAACCATTCTAGGATGGTGCAATGGAATGTCCCCTAGATGTAGATAATGATAATAACGGGATTAGAATACGTTTAGGGTGTTTTTTTGTGGTTCAACCGAAGTGAAAAAAATGCATTTTTGGCGATTTTTGTAGCATCAAAATGACACCCTTAGCGAGTTCAGAACCACTTCTAACCATTCTAGGATGGTGCAATGGAATGTCTTCTAGATGTAGATAATGATAATAACGGGATTAGAATACGTTTAGGGCGTTTTTTTGTGGTTCAACCGAAGTGAAAAAAATGCATTTTTGGTGATTTTTGTAACATCAAAATGGCACCCTTAACGAGTTCAGAACCACTTCTAACCATTCTAGGATGGTGCAATGGAATGTCCCTTAGATGTAGATAATGATAATAACGGGATTAGAATACGTTTAGGGTGTTTTTTTGTGGTTCAACCGAAGTGAAAAAAATGCATTTTTGGCGATTTTTGTAGCATCAAAATGGCACCCTTAACGAGTTCAGAACCACTTCTAACCATTCTAGGATGGTGCAATGGAATGTCTTCTAGATGTAGATAATGATAATAACGGGATTAGAATACGTTTAGGGTGTTTTTTTGTGGTTCAACCGAAGTGAAAAAAATGCATTTTTGGCGATTTTGTAGCATCAAAATGACACCCTTAACGAGTTCAGAACCACTTTTAGCCATTCTAGGATGGTGCAATGGAATGTCTCCTAGATGTAGATAATGATAATAACGGGATTAGAATACGTTTAGGGTGTTTTTTTGTGGTTCAACCGAAGTGAAAAAAATGCATTTTTGGCGATTTTTGTAGCATCAAAATGGCACCCTTAACGAGTTCAGAACCACTTCTAACCATTCTAGGATGGTGCAATGGAATGTCTTCTAGTTGTAGAAAATGATAATAACGGGATTAGAATACGTTTAGGGTGTTTTTTTGTGGTTCAACCGAAGTGAAAAAAATGCATTTTTGGCGATTTTGTAGCATCAAAATGACACCCTTAACGAGTTCAGAACCACTTTTAGCCATTCTAGGATGGTGCAATGGAATGTCTCCTAGATGTAGATAATGATAATAACGGGATTAGAATACGTTTAGGGTGTTTTTTTGTGGTTCAACCGAAGTGAAAAAAATGCATTTTTGGCGATTTTTGTAGCATCAAAATGGCACCCTTAACGAATTCAGAACCACTTCTAACCATTCTAGAATGGTGCAATGGAATGTCTTCTAGATGTAGATAATGATAATAACGGGATTAGAATACGTTTAGGGTGTTTTTTTGTGGTTCAACCGAAGTGAAAAAAATGCATTTTTGGCGATTTTTGTAGCATCAAAATGGCACCCTTAACGAGTTCAGAACCACTTCTAACCATTCTAGGATGGTGCAATGGAATGTCTTCTAGATGTAGATAATGATAATAACGGGATTAGAATACGTTTAGGGTGTTTTTTTGTGGTTCAACCGAAGTGAAAAAAATGCATTTTTGGCGATTTTTGTAGCATCAAAATGGCACCCTTAACGAGTTCAGAACCACTTCTAACCATTCTAGGATGGTGCAATGGAATGTCTTCTAGTTGTAGATAATGATAATAACGGGATTAGAATACGTTTAGGGTGTTTTTTTGTGGTTCAACCGAAGTGAAAAAAATGCATTTTTGGCGATTTTGTAGCATCAAAATGACACCCTTAACGAGTTCAGAACCACTTTTAGCCATTCTAGGATGGTGCAATGGAATGTCTCCTAGATGTAGATAATGATAATAACGGGATTAGAATACGTTTAGGGTGTTTTTTTGTGGTTCAACCGAAGTGAAAAAAATGCATTTTTGGCGATTTTTGTAACATCAAAATGGCACCCTTAACGAGTTCAGAACCACTTCTAACCATTCTAGGATGGTGCAATGGAATGTCCCTTAGATGTAGATAATGATAATAACGGGATTAGAATACGTTTAGGGTGTTTTTTTGTGGTTCAACCGAAGTGAAAAAAATGCATTTTTGGCGATTTTTGTAGCATCAAAATGGCACCCTTAACGAGTTCAGAACCACTTCTAACCATTCTAGGATGGTGCAATGGAATGTCTTCTAGATGTAGATAATGATAATAACGGGATTAGAATACGTTTAGGGTGTTTTTTTGTGGTTCAACCGAAGTGAAAAAAATGCATTTTTGGCGATTTTGTAGCATCAAAATGACACCCTTAACGAGTTCAGAACCACTTTTAGCCATTCTAGGATGGTGCAATGGAATGTCTCCTAGATGTAGATAATGATAATAACGGGATTAGAATACGTTTAGGGTGTTTTTTTGTGGTTCAACCGAAGTGAAAAAAATGCATTTTTGGCGATTTTTGTAGCATCAAAATGGCACCCTTAACGAATTCAGAACCACTTCTAACCATTCTAGAATGGTGCAATGGAATGTCTTCTAGATGTAGATAATGATAATAACGGGATTAGAATACGTTTAGGGTGTTTTTTTGTGGTTCAACCGAAGTGAAAAAAATGCATTTTTGGCGATTTTTGTAACATCAAAATGGCACCCTTAACGAGTTCAGAACCACTTCTAACCATTCTAGGATGGTGCAATGGAATGTCTTCTAGATGTAGATAATGATAATAACGGGATTAGAATACGTTTAGGGTGTTTTTTTGTGGTTCAACCGAAGTGAAAAAAATGCATTTTTGGTGATTTTTGTAGCATCAAAATGGCACCCTTAACGAGTTCAGAACCACTTCTAACCATTCTAGGATGGTGCAATGGAATGTCTTCTAGTTGTAGATAATGATAATAACGGGATTAGAATACGTTTAGGGTGTTTTTTTGTGGTTCAACCGAAGTGAAAAAAATGCATTTTTGGCGATTTTTGTAGCATCAAAATGGCACCCTTAACGAGTTCAGAACCACTTCTAACCATTCTAGGATGGTGCAATGGAATGTCTTCTAGTTGTAGATAATGATAATAACGGGATTAGAATACGTTTAGGGTGTTTTTTTGTGGTTCAACCGAAGTGAAAAAAATGCATTTTTTGCGATTTTTGTAACATCAAAATGGCACCCTTAACGAGTTCAGAACCACTTCTAACCATTCTAGGATGGTGCAATGGAATGTCTTCTAGTTGTAGATAATGATAATAACGGGATTAGAATACGTTTAGGGTGTTTTTTTGTGGTTCAACCGAAGTGAAAAAAATGCATTTTTGGCGATTTTTGTAACATCAAAATGGCACCCTTAACGAGTTCAGAACCACTTCTAACCATTCTAGGATGGTGCAATGGAATGTCTTCTAGATGTAGATAATGATAATAACGGGATTAGAATACGTTTAGGGTGTTTTTTTGTGGTTCAACCGAAGTGAAAAAAATGCATTTTTGGCGATTTTTGTAGCATCAAAATGGCACCCTTAACGAGTTCAGAACCACTTCTAACCATTCTAGGATGGTGCAATAGAATGTCCCCTAGATGTAGATAATGATAATAACGGGATTAGAATACGTTTAGGGTGTTTTTTTGTGGTTCAACCGAAGTGAAAAAAATGCATTTTTGGCGATTTTGTAGCATCAAAATGACACCCTTAACGAGTTCAGAACCACTTTTAGCCATTCTAGGATGGTGCAATGGAATGTCTCCTAGATGTAGATAATGATAATAACGGGATTAGAATACGTTTAGGGTGTTTTTTTGTGGTTCAACCGAAGTGAAAAAAATGCATTTTTGGCGATTTTTGTAGCATCAAAATGGCACCCTTAACGAGTTCAGAACCACTTCTAACCATTCTAGGATGGTGCAATGGAATGTCTTCTAGTTGTAGATAATGATAATAACGGGATTAGAATACGTTTAGGGTGTTTTTTTGTGGTTCAACCGAAGTGAAAAAAATGCATTTTTGGCGATTTTTGTAACATCAAAATGGCACCCTTAACGAGTTCAGAACCACTTCTAACCATTCTAGGATGGTGCAATGGAATGTTTTCTAGATGTAGATAATGATAATAACTGGATTAGAATACGTTTAGGGTGTTTTTTTGTGGTTCAACCGAAGTGAAAAAAATGCATTTTTGGCGATTTTTGTAGCATCAAAATGGCACCCTTAACGAGTTCAGAACCACTTCTAACCATTCTAGGATGGTGCAATGGAATGTCTTCTAGATGTAGATAATGATAATAACGGGATTAGAATACGTTTAGGGTGTTTTTTTGTGGTTCAACCGAAGTGAAAAAAATGCATTTTTGGCGATTTTTGTAGCATCAAAATGGCACCCTTAACGAGTTCAGAACCACTTCTAACCATTCTAGGATGGTGCAATGGAATGTCCCCTAGATGTAGATAATGATAATAACGGGATTAGAATACGTTTAGGGTGTTTTTTTGTGGTTCAACCGAAGTGAAAAAAATGCATTTTTGGCGATTTTTGTAGCATCAAAATGACACCCTTAGCGAGTTCAGAACCACTTCTAACCATTCTAGGATGGTGCAATGGAATGTCTTCTAGATGTAGATAATGATAATAACGGGATTAGAATACGTTTAGGGTGTTTTTTTGTGGTTCAACCGAAGTGAAAAAAATGCATTTTTGGTGATTTTTGTAACATCAAAATGGCACCCTTAACGAGTTCAGAACCACTTCTAACCATTCTAGGATGGTGCAATGGAATGTCTTCTAGATGTAGAAAATGATAATAACGGGATTAGAATACGTTTAGGGTGTTTTTTTGTGGTTCAACCGAAGTGAAAAAAATGCATTTTTGGCGATTTTTGTAGCATCAAAATGACACCCTTAGCGAGTTCAGAACCACTTCTAACCATTCTAGGATGGTGCAATGGAATGTCTTCTAGATGTAGATAATGATAATAACGGGATTAGAATACGTTTAGGGTGTTTTTTTGTGGTTCAACCGAAGTGAAAAAAATGCATTTTTGGCGATTTTTGTAGCATCAAAATGGCACCCTTAACGAGTTCAGAACCACTTCTAACCATTCTAGGATGGTGCAATGGAATGTCTTCTAGATGTAGATAATGATAATAACGGGATTAGAATACGTTTAGGGTGTTTTTTTGTGGTTCAACCGAAGTGAAAAAAAATGCATTTTTGGCGATTTTTGTAGCATCAAAATGGCACCCTTAACGAGTTCAGAACCACTTCTAACCATTCTAGGATGGTGCAATGGAATGTCTTCTAGATGTAGATAATGATAATAACGGGATTAGAATACGTTTAGGGTGTTTTTTGGTGGTTCAACCGAAGTGAAAAAAATGCATTTTTGGCGATTTTTGTAACATCAAAATGGCACCCTTAACGAGTTCAGAACCACTTCTAACCATTCTAGGATGGTGCAATGGAATGTCTCCTAGATGTAGATAATGATAATAAGCGGATTAGAATACGTTTAGGGTGTTTTTTTGTGGTTCAACCGAAGTGAAAAAAATGCATTTTTGGCGATTTTTGTAGCATCAAAATGGCACCCTTAACGAGTTCAGTACCACTTCTAACCATTCTAGGATGGTGCAATGGAATGTCTTCTAGATGTAGATAATGATAATAACGGGATTAGAATACGTTTAGGGTGTTTTTTTGTGGTTCAACCGAAGTGAAAAAAATGCATTTTTGGCGATTTTTGTAGCATCAAAATGGCACCCTTAACGAGTTCAGAACCACTTCTAACCATTCTAGGATGGTGCAATGGAATGTCTTCTAGATGTAGATAATGATAATAACGGGATTAGAATACGTTTAGGGTGTTTTTTTGTGGTTCAACCGAAGTGAAAAAAATGCATTTTTGGCGATTTTTGTAGCATCAAAATGACACCCTTAGCGAGTTCAGAACCACTTCTAACCATTCTAGGATGGTGCAATGGAATGTCTTCTAGATGTAGATAATGATAATAACGGGATTAGAATACGTTTAGGGTGTTTTTTTGTGGTTCAACCGAAGTGAAAAAAATGCATTTTTGGCGATTTTTGTAGCATCAAAATGGCACCCTTAACGAGTTCAGAACCACTTCTAACCATTCTAGGATGGTGCAATGGAATGTCTTCTAGATGTAGATAATGATAATAACGGGATTAGAATACGTTTAGGGTGTTTTTTTGTGGTTCAACCGAAGTGAAAAAAATGCATTTTTGGCGATTTTTGTAGCATCAAAATGGCACCCTTAACGAGTTCAGAACCACTTCTAACCATTCTAGGATGGTGCAATGGAATGTCTTCTAGATGTAGATAATGATAATAACGGGATTAGAATACGTTTAGGGTGTTTTTTTGTGGTTCAACCGAAGTGAAAAAAAATGCATTTTTGGCGATTTTTGTAGCATCAAAATGGCACCCTTAACGAGTTCAGAACCACTTCTAACCATTCTAGGATGGTGCAATGGAATGTCTTCTAGATGTAGATAATGATAATAACGGGATTAGAATACGTTTAGGGTGTTTTTTGGTGGTTCAACCGAAGTGAAAAAAATGCATTTTTGGCGATTTTTGTAACATCAAAATGGCACCCTTAACGAGTTCAGAACCACTTCTAACCATTCTAGGATGGTGCAATGGAATGTCTCCTAGATGTAGATAATGATAATAAGCGGATTAGAATACGTTTAGGGTGTTTTTTTGTGGTTCAACCGAAGTGAAAAAAATGCATTTTTGGCGATTTTTGTAGCATCAAAATGGCACCCTTAACGAGTTCAGTACCACTTCTAACCATTCTAGGATGGTGCAATGGAATGTCTTCTAGATGTAGATAATGATAATAACGGGATTAGAATACGTTTAGGGTGTTTTTTTGTGGTTCAACCGAAGTGAAAAAAATGCATTTTTGGCGATTTTTGTAGCATCAAAATGGCACCCTTAACGAGTTCAGAACCACTTCTAACCATTCTAGGATGGTGCAATGGAATGTCTTCTAGATGTAGATAATGATAATAACGGGATTAGAATACGTTTAGGGTGTTTTTTTGTGGTTCAACCGAAGTGAAAAAAATGCATTTTTGGCGATTTTTGTAGCATCAAAATGGCACCCTTAACGAGTTCAGAACCACTTCTAACCATTCTAGGATGGTGCAATGGAATGTCTTCTAGATGTAGATAATGATAATAACGGGATTAGAATACGTTTAGGGTGTTTTTTTGTGGTTCAACCGAAGTGAAAAAAATGCATTTTTGGCGATTTTTGTAGCATCAAAATGGCACCCTTAACGAGTTCAGAACCACTTCTAACCATTCTAGGATGGTGCAATGGAATGTCTTCTAGATGTAGATAATGATAATAACGGGATTAGAATACGTTTAGGGTGTTTTTTTGTGGTTCAACCGAAGTGAAAAAAATGCATTTTTGGCGATTTTTGTAGCATCAAAATGGCACCCTTAACGAGTTCAGAACCACTTCTAACCATTCTAGGATGGTGCAATGGAATGTCTTCTAGATGTAGATAATGATAATAACGGGATTAGAATACGTTTAGGGTGTTTTTTGGTGGTTCAACCGAAGTGAAAAAAATGCATTTTTGGCGATTTTTGTAACATCAAAATGGCACCCTTAACGAGTTCAGAACCACTTCTAACCATTCTAGGATGGTGCAATGGAATGTCTCCTAGATGTAGATAATGATAATAAGCGGATTAGAATACGTTTAGGGTGTTTTTTTGTGGTTCAACCGAAGTGAAAAAAATGCATTTTTGGCGATTTTTGTAGCATCAAAATGGCACCCTTAACGAGTTCAGTACCACTTCTAACCATTCTAGGATGGTGCAATGGAATGTCTTCTAGATGTAGATAATGATAATAACGGGATTAGAATACGTTTAGGGTGTTTTTTTGTGGTTCAACCGAAGTGAAAAAAATGCATTTTTGGCGATTTTTGTAGCATCAAAATGGCACCCTTAACGAGTTCAGAACCACTTCTAACCATTCTAGGATGGTGCAATGGAATGTCTTCTAGATGTAGATAATGATAATAACGGGATTAGAATACGTTTAGGGTGTTTTTTTGTGGTTCAACCGAAGTGAAAAAAATGCATTTTTGGCGATTTTTGTAGCATCAAAATGGCACCCTTAACGAGTTCAGAACCACTTCTAACCATTCTAGGATGGTGCAATGGAATGTCTTCTAGATGTAGATAATGATAATAACGGGATTAGAATACGTTTAGGGTGTTTTTTTGTGGTTCAACCGAAGTGAAAAAAATGCATTTTTGGCGATTTTTGTAGCATCAAAATGGCACCCTTAACGAGTTCAGAACCACTTCTAACCATTCTAGGATGGTGCAATGGAATGTCTTCTAGATGTAGATAATGATAATAACGGGATTAGAATACGTTTAGGGTGTTTTTTTGTGGTTCAACCGAAGTGAAAAAAATGCATTTTTGGCGATTTTTGTAGCATCAAAATGGCACCCTTAACGAGTTCAGAACCACTTCTAACCATTCTAGGATGGTGCAATGGAATGTCTTCTAGATGTAGATAATGATAATAACGGGATTAGAATACGTTTAGGGTGTTTTTTTGTGGTTCAACCGAAGTGAAAAAAAATGCATTTTTGGCGATTTTTGTAGCATCAAAATGGCACCCTTAACGAGTTCAGAACCACTTCTAACCATTCTAGGATGGTGCAATGGAATGTCTTCTAGATGTAGATAATGATAATAACGGGATTAGAATACGTTTAGGGTGTTTTTTGGTGGTTCAACCGAAGTGAAAAAAATGCATTTTTGGCGATTTTTGTAACATCAAAATGGCACCCTTAACGAGTTCAGAACCACTTCTAACCATTCTAGGATGGTGCAATGGAATGTCTCCTAGATGTAGATAATGATAATAAGCGGATTAGAATACGTTTAGGGTGTTTTTTTGTGGTTCAACCGAAGTGAAAAAAATGCATTTTTGGCGATTTTTGTAGCATCAAAATGGCACCCTTAACGAGTTCAGTACCACTTCTAACCATTCTAGGATGGTGCAATGGAATGTCTTCTAGATGTAGATAATGATAATAACGGGATTAGAATACGTTTAGGGTGTTTTTTTGTGGTTCAACCGAAGTGAAAAAAATGCATTTTTGGCGATTTTTGTAGCATCAAAATGGCACCCTTAACGAGTTCAGAACCACTTCTAACCATTCTAGGATGGTGCAATGGAATGTCTTCTAGATGTAGATAATGATAATAACGGGATTAGAATACGTTTAGGGTGTTTTTTTGTGGTTCAACCGAAGTGAAAAAAATGCATTTTTGGCGATTTTTGTAGCATCAAAATGGCACCCTTAACGAGTTCAGAACCACTTCTAACCATTCTAGGATGGTGCAATGGAATGTCTTCTAGATGTAGATAATGATAATAACGGGATTAGAATACGTTTAGGGTGTTTTTTGGTGGTTCAACCGAAGTGAAAAAAATGCATTTTTGGCGATTTTTGTAACATCAAAATGGCACCCTTAACGAGTTCAGAACCACTTCTAACCATTCTAGGATGGTGCAATGGAATGTCTCCTAGATGTAGATAATGATAATAAGCGGATTAGAATACGTTTAGGGTGTTTTTTTGTGGTTCAACCGAAGTGAAAAAAATGCATTTTTGGCGATTTTTGTAGCATCAAAATGGCACCCTTAACGAGTTCAGTACCACTTCTAACCATTCTAGGATGGTGCAATGGAATGTCTTCTAGATGTAGATAATGATAATAACGGGATTAGAATACGTTTAGGGTGTTTTTTTGTGGTTCAACCGAAGTGAAAAAAATGCATTTTGGCGATTTTTGTAGCATCAAAATGGCACCCTTAACGAGTTCAGAACCACTTCTAACCATTCTAGGATGGTGCAATGGAATGTCTTCTAGATGTAGATAATGATAATAACGGGATTAGAATACGTTTAGGGTGTTTTTTTGTGGTTCAACCGAAGTGAAAAAAATGCATTTTTGGCGATTTTTGTAGCATCAAAATGGCACCCTTAACGAGTTCAGAACCACTTTTAGCCATTCTAGGATGGTGCAATGGAATGTCTTCCTAGATGTAGATAATGATAATAACGGGATTAGAATACGTTTAGGGTGTTTTTTTGTGGTTCAACCGAAGTGAAAAAAATGCATTTTTGGCGATTTTTGTAGCATCAAAATGGCACCCTTAACGAGTTCAGAACCACTTTAGCCATTCTAGGATGGTGCAATGGAATGTCTCCTAGATGTAGATAATGATAATAACGGGATTAGAATACGTTTAGGGTGTTTTTTTGTGGTTCAACCGAAGTGAAAAAAATGCATTTTTGGCGATTTTTGTAGCATCAAAATGGCACCCTTAACGAGTTCAGAACCACTTCTAACCATTCTAGGATGGTGCAATGGAATGTCTTCTAGATGTAGATAATGATAATAACGGGATTAGAATACGTTTAGGGTGTTTTTTTGTGGTTCAACCGAAGTGAAAAAAATGCATTTTTGGCGATTTTTGTAGCATCAAAATGGCACCCTTAACGAGTTCAGAACCACTTCTAACCATTCTAGGATGGTGCAATGGAATGTCTTCTAGATGTAGATAATGATAATAACGGGATTAGAATACGTTTAGGGTGTTTTTTTGTGGTTCAACCGAAGTGAAAAAAATGCATTTTTGGCGATTTTTGTAGCATCAAAATGGCACCCTTAACGAGTTCAGAACCACTTCTAACCATTCTAGGATGGTGCAATGGAATGTCTTCTAGATGTAGATAATGATAATAACGGGATTAGAATACGTTTAGGGTGTTTTTTTGTGGTTCAACCGAAGTGAAAAAAATGCATTTTTGGCGATTTTTGTAGCATCAAAATGGCACCCTTAACGAGTTCAGAACCACTTCTAACCATTCTAGGATGGTGCAATGGAATGTCTTCTAGATGTAGATAATGATAATAACGGGATTAGAATACGTTTAGGGTGTTTTTTGGTGGTTCAACCGAAGTGAAAAAAATGCATTTTTGGCGATTTTTGTAACATCAAAATGGCACCCTTAACGAGTTCAGAACCACTTCTAACCATTCTAGGATGGTGCAATGGAATGTCTCCTAGATGTAGATAATGATAATAAGCGGATTAGAATACGTTTAGGGTGTTTTTTTGTGGTTCAACCGAAGTGAAAAAAATGCATTTTTGGCGATTTTTGTAGCATCAAAATGGCACCCTTAACGAGTTCAGTACCACTTCTAACCATTCTAGGATGGTGCAATGGAATGTCTTCTAGATGTAGATAATGATAATAACGGGATTAGAATACGTTTAGGGTGTTTTTTTTGTGGTTCAACCGAAGTGAAAAAAATGCATTTTTGGCGATTTTTGTAGCATCAAAATGGCACCCTTAACGAGTTCAGAACCACTTCTAACCATTCTAGGATGGTGCAATGGAATGTCTCCTAGATGTAGATAATGATAATAACGGGATTAGAATACGTTTAGGGTGTTTTTTTGTGGTTCAACCGAAGTGAAAAAAATGCATTTTTGGCGATTTTTGTAGCATCAAAATGGCACCCTTAACGAGTTCAGAACCACTTCTAACCATTCTAGGATGGTGCAATGGAATGTCTTCTAGATGTAGATAATGATAATAACGGGGATTAGAATACGTTTAGGGTGTTTTTTTGTGGTTCAACCGAAGTGAAAAAAATGCATTTTTGGCGATTTTTGTAGCATCAAAATGGCACCCTTAACGAGTTCAGAACCACTTCTAACCATTCTAGGATGGTGCAATGGAATGTCTTCTAGATGTAGATAATGATAATAACGGGATTAGAATACGTTTAGGGTGTTTTTTGTGGTTCAACCGAAGTGAAAAAAATGCATTTTTGGCGATTTTTGTAGCATCAAAATGGCACCCTTAACGAGTTCAGAACCACTTCTAACCATTCTAGGATGGTGCAATGGAATGTCTTCTAGATGTAGATAATGATAATAACGGGATTAGAATACGTTTAGGGTGTTTTTTTGTGGTTCAACCGAAGTGAAAAAAATGCATTTTTGGCGATTTTTGTAGCATCAAAATGGCACCCTTAACGAGTTCAGAACCACTTCTAACCATTCTAGGATGGTGCAATGGAATGTCTCTAGATGTAGATAATGATAATAACGGGATTAGAATACGTTTAGGGTGTTTTTTTGTGGTTCAACCGAAGTGAAAAAAATGCATTTTTGGCGATTTTTGTAGCATCAAAATGGCACCCTTAACGAGTTCAGAACCACTTCTAACCATTCTAGGATGGTGCAATGGAATGTCTTCTAGATGTAGATAATGATAATAACGGGATTAGAATACGTTTAGGGTGTTTTTTTGTGGTTCAACCGAAGTGAAAAAAATGCATTTTTTGGCGATTTTTGTAGCATCAAAATGGCACCCTTAACGAGTTCAGAACCACTTCTAACCATTCTAGGATGGTGCAATGGAATGTCTTCTAGATGTAGATAATGATAATAACGGGATTAGAATACGTTTAGGGTGTTTTTTTGTGGTTCAACCGAAGTGAAAAAAATGCATTTTTGGCGATTTTTGTAGCATCAAAATGGCACCCTTAACGAGTTCAGAACCACTTCTAACCATTCTAGGATGGTGCAATGGAATGTCTTCTAGATGTAGATAATGATAATAACGGGATTAGAATACGTTTAGGGTGTTTTTTTGTGGTTCAACCGAAGTGAAAAAAATGCATTTTTGGCGATTTTTGTAGCATCAAAATGGCACCCTTAACGAGTTCAGAACCACTTCTAACCATTCTAGGATGGTGCAATGGAATGTCTTCTAGATGTAGATAATGATAATAACGGGATTAGAATACGTTTAGGGTGTTTTTTTGTGGTTCAACCGAAGTGAAAAAAATGCATTTTTGGCGATTTTTGTAGCATCAAAATGGCACCCTTAACGAGTTCAGAACCACTTCTAACCATTCTAGGATGGTGCAATGGAATGTCTTCTAGATGTAGATAATGATAATAACGGGATTAGAATACGTTTAGGGTGTTTTTTTGTGGTTCAACCGAAGTGAAAAAAATGCATTTTTGGCGATTTTTGTAGCATCAAAATGGCACCCTTAACGAGTTCAGAACCACTTCTAACCATTCTAGGATGGTGCAATGGAATGTCTTCTAGATGTAGATAATGATAATAACGGGATTAGAATACGTTTAGGGTGTTTTTTTGTGGTTCAACCGAAGTGAAAAAAATGCATTTTTGGCGATTTTTGTAGCATCAAAATGGCACCCTTAACGAGTTCAGAACCACTTCTAACCATTCTAGGATGGTGCAATGGAATGTCTTCTAGATGTAGATAATGATAATAACGGGATTAGAATACGTTTAGGGTGTTTTTTTGTGGTTCAACCGAAGTGAAAAAAATGCATTTTTGGCGATTTTTGTAGCATCAAAATGGCACCCTTAACGAGTTCAGAACCACTTCTAACCATTCTAGGATGGTGCAATGGAATGTCTTCTAGATGTAGATAATGATAATAACGGGATTAGAATACGTTTAGGGTGTTTTTTTGTGGTTCAACCGAAGTGAAAAAAATGCATTTTTGGCGATTTTTGTAGCATCAAAATGGCACCCTTAACGAGTTCAGAACCACTTCTAACCATTCTAGGATGGTGCAATGGAATGTCTTCTAGATGTAGATAATGATAATAACGGGATTAGAATACGTTTAGGGTGTTTTTTTGTGGTTCAACCGAAGTGAAAAAAATGCATTTTTGGCGATTTTTGTAGCATCAAAATGGCACCCTTAACGAGTTCAGAACCACTTCTAACCATTCTAGGATGGTGCAATGGAATGTCTTCTAGATGTAGATAATGATAATAAGCGGATTAGAATACGTTTAGGGTGTTTTTTGTGGTTCAACCGAAGTGAAAAAATGCATTTTTGGCGATTTTTGTAGCATCAAAATGGCACCCTTAACGAGTTCAGTACCACTTCTAACCATTCTAGGATGGTGCAATGGAATGTCTTCTAGATGTAGATAATGATAATAACGGGATTAGAATACGTTTAGGGTGTTTTTT